>NW_028289190.1:0-300000 GCF_059628265.1 Tinamus guttatus | reverse complement strand
CTTAGGAACTCCAAGGTCCCTGTTTAACTGCAGTTCCCATTGGGATTATTTCTACCCTTTTAACAAGCAATCTACTCAATATTTCGAGATGTGAAGAGAACTCATGTGAGGCTTGGACGACTGACTGGCAGCAGCATTTGCTGTGCAAGCCCTGCTGATGTGTCCAGGGCTGAGGGCTCCATGGATCGGGAGGAAACGGCACCTGGAGCACAGAGCGAAGGGGCACCAGGTGTCCCGATGAGGCCTCAACTCCTGCCTGGAAAGAGGACACGGGGGAGAAACAGAGGGCTCATTTCAGACGTGCTGTGGATTATTGATATACCTCAACTAACGCTCAGCACTTTTACCCATGGTGGGAGGGATCCCAGCTCCGCAAGAGCAGGTGATCCCACGGGATGTGGCCAGGCCCCGTGTTCCCCGCGGCACCTCCAGCGGCCATGGCAGAGGGGAAGGAGCCAACAGCAGCCGGTGCCGCAACCTTGCATGGGCAGCACAGCTGCAGGGCCCAGTGGGAGGACACAGGGATGCCAGGGGGTCAGGCAGCACCAGCGGATGCGGGTGGCAGCTGGAGCAGAGCAGCTGACTTTTCTAGTGCTTTGCTGGCAGGTTCAGCAGAGTGTGCTCCTGCTGCGTTAAGCATCGAGACAGACCGACCTGGGGAATCAACAGTGATCAAACCGCAGCAGGGTGTCCTCAGTGGACACAGATCTTCACATGCTCTGAAGCAAGAAGCCATTTCACGGGGGTCGCTGCGTTCACTCAAGCATCTTCGCCAGGAACCTGCAGGACTCTGTTTATTGTGGCCATGGAAGCATCAGTTTTGCTTTGAAAACTGTGTTTTGCTGGGGAGCAGGATTTGGGGGTGCAAGGTGGAAACACAGCGTGAGCTTCGCAACAAGTGACGCGGCTGCTGCGCGTGCCGTGGGCCACCCGCAAAGACTCCACGTGACTCCCTGTGCGCACTGAGCCCATCACAAGCCTGATATTTTTTCTCATCTGCAACAGTAAAAATTAAAGGCCTGAATCTCCCTCGCTTCATGGTGTTATTTATTTTTATAAAGAACCGGTTTTGAGCGTGGGCCTCACCTCCGTGGCCTGGCCTGGGGCTTGAGGATGGCAGAGGGACCAGCCTATAGCTAAAGATGCTTTGGAGAGAGAAATGGAGCCTCTGGAACCCGGCGCTTGGCTACCAAGCTGGGCAGGGCTCTGGTTACCAGCCCCAAGGCGGTTCCTTTACCCCATCACAAGTATCCGTCTATTTTTAATGCAGTTTATTTATAATTGTGTTGTGACGCAGCAGTTGGTAGGACACAATGGAGCTTCATTAAACAGGTCTTCAGAGCTTTGCCATTAAAGTCATGGAAAAAAAAATCAACTTATTCTTAAATATGATTTTGCAGGCATCCTGGGAAGCGTTTCCTATGAACCCCAGAGTGAAGCCACAAAATAGTGTCAACAAACAGTAGAAATGGAGCTACTGGAGACCCAACTGCTAATGGCCAGTCCTGTCCATTTTAAATCTAAAGCAAACACATATTCATGCCACAAACTAACATTTTCGTGTGCTTGCCATAAGAACTCTATATAATGTCTCATGCTCTCATGCTATGATTTCAGCTCTGAAATGAGGGTTGTGGGTTTGTAAGAAGAATTGAAGAGGATCAATATTCCATATGGTGTTTGGTATTTTCAAAGGCAGAGTTTGAATTTGAAGTTGCACAATATCCCAGAGAACAGTCATCCCAACACGGAGCTTACGTTTCCGAGCCCGTGAACAGCAGGGTGTTTTGAGCTGCCATTGAGCAGCTGCTGGGGTTAGTTTATAGCAATCACATTGCTAAACTCAGAGAGTAGGGGTTTACTTGTCCAAAAAAAAAAAAAAAAAAAGGAAAAATCTGCCTTAAAAAGGACAGCCTTTTCTCAAAACGACTCATTGCACTGGGTTTTGTCATGTAGCAGAATCGATTGCAGCAAAAGGAGCTGGAAGGGGTTGCTATAGCGAACTGTGCATGGAAAATATGCAGGTGCTTGAGGAAGTTGTGCAAGTTTTGGCTAAGTTTTGGGGCAAATATACCCAAGTGCAGCTCTGGCAGGACAGACTCTACCTAAAAACACCCTTAGCACCTGCAATATTTCACTGATGACTGACTGTACGGTCCATCAGGTGCTGCCCAGGACCCTGAGCTCCCCACCACATGAAGCAGCGTGGACGGTTGCTTGGATGTTTTTGGAGTAAAATGTAAAACCTTGCTTCGGGATTTTCCTTTTGCCATTAGCTCTCCTTTCTAGTGAGGGTGAAAGTTATCCCTAAGCAGCAACAGAAGCAAATAATGCAACACTTTGTGCCTGCATGAATTAGTACATGTGGCTGTGCTGTGGTATAAATATCTGGGGCAAAAAATAGGAATTAAATGGAGCTACTCAAGACTCCTGGATGAAGCACATGCAGACAGGCTTTGCATGAGATTGGTTCTGTGGTTAGGGGGAGCAGAGGGAAGAAACAAGCCTGGTTTTAAGATATCATGCTAACGATCTCCAGTCTGATACAGTTCTGCACTGTAGAACTGAAGAGGGCACTTCATAGAACTGGTTTTGACAGCCCAGGCAGACTCGTGCCAACAGCCTATAGTGCTAAAACAGGAAAGATCCAAAGCGACCAAATGGTGGGTAAAAATGCAAAATCTTGAGCACCTACAGGGCCTCCGTGCTCATCCTGCCTCCCGCTGGCCCTGCCTCTGGCTTGTCTGCAGCCCCAGAAAAACCGTGCAGCTCCTGTGAGATCCGTGGCAGCACAGGCAGTTGTGGCGTTTGGGTTTGGTTGCTTTCCCGAGTTTGACAGATTTCTGAGCCGAAAAGGTGTGTGCATGCTGCTGTCGGCACACCCGGCACCAACTCGTTCCCACCAAAACAAAGAATTTTCTCTAGGTCTCCAAAATCCACCTTTCTACAACAGTTTTCTTCTGCACATGTCTAAGCCCAAGCCCTAATAGACAAGGCTACCTTTGGCAGGGGACAGTACTGGGGCTTTTTTACTTCTAGCAAGCAGCAGCTGAGGGATGGAAAAGCCCATCCTGCTCTGTGTCATCTGAAATATCTGCACAAAGGCCAGGATTGCCCATGGATCCAGCCTTGGCTGGACCTTGCTGAGACGCTGGATGGACCCAAGGGGTGTCTGGGATCCAAAGAACCACAGCCTTGCAGGGAAGGCCACCCTTGGCACCAGGGCCCCAGGGGGGGCAGGGCTCCGGAGGCAGCTCTTCAAAAAGGAAAGAATTGTGTTTCTTGGTTAAAATTGCTCAATCACTGACTTGCAATTTCTGCAGCTCTTGGAAATGTGACTGGTGTCGGGTGAGGTAGGATTGCCCTCTGCAGGAGAGCGTAGAAAAGTGGGGTTTTGTCCTTTCTAATGCACTGCCTGGATTAAACACAGAAATCAAACCCACAGGGCGTTTAAACCAATGGCACTGCCTGGGGAGAGGGCCCAGCACCGAATTTAGGTTCTCCCTCCACCAACAGGCTCCCATTTGCAATACTCGTGTGCAGAAGAGCTGCGAGGTGACGAGGTATCAATACAACATGAAGCATTTCGCTCTGCAGGGAGACAAAAACACACTTGAACAGTGAGCGGTGGCCGTGGGTCCGGCCTGTGGGGGGGGGCCGTCCCTGGCACGTGTGAATTGCACCTCTCAGCAGAGCCGTTAGGCCCCATATCACCAAGCAGAGGCAATGAGGTCAAGGGAGGATCATGCGCATGCTCTGCTGCGTGTAGAGCTATGCATGTTGTTGGCCTGGCATGGTGCAGGTGTCAGGCTGGCCCCCCGTAACCCGGGATGGCGGTGAGGCACAGCCAGCCAAAATTACCCCAAATTACCCCCAAAAGCAGCGCAAGCAGCTGCTGCCCCTGTCCTCCAGGTGGCCATGGGAGGGGAGTGTGATGCGCTGGCCTCTGCCTGCCCCGTACACTGTCGGGCAGCGCCGCGCGTGCCCGTCCTGAGCACAGCAACCCGCTTCCCCCTGCCAAAATCGGCCTTCTCCCATGGCGGGAATGAGGTTTTGTGATTCAGCTGGCAATCTGTGAACAATAAGAGCATATGATAAATGACCTTGAAGGTAAAAAAGGATCCAAACCGGGTGGGTGTCAGTGGCTGCAATGCTGCTTTATGACTATGTCATGTTAAGTTGTTGATCTCTTCAGTCCCCTGTCAAATCTCTTCTTCCCTTTAGCTTTTGAGCCAATCTGCCAACTTTAGTCAAATCTGACAGAGGGCTAAAGACCTCAAATCTATTCAGTTTGGGAGTACTGTGAAAACTGAAAGCTGGGAAAAGCAGATTTAAAATACAATTTTTACTGTGGGAAAGGCAGATTAAAGAAAAAAAAAACCCTTTCATTCAAGCTTTGAGGGAAGCAGGGCTCCCTGCTCCTCCTGTGGTACCCTGCAGGGCTGGTCCTTAGTGCAGTTAGTGCCCAGCAGGAGCTGGGCCACCTGTGTCACACCGGGCACAGACACGGAGCCTCCTCCTCCACCACCAGCTTCACCACCACAAAGAGGAAGAGGAGGAGGAAGAAGAGGAGGAGGGAGAAGAGGAAGAGGAGGAGGGAGAAGAGGAAGAGGAGGAGGAGGAAGAGGAGGAGGGAGAAGAGGAAGAGGAGGAGGGAGAAGAGGAAGAGGAGGAGGGAGAGGAAGAGGAAGAGGAAGAATGCTGGAAAAGTGTTTGAATGCTAAGAACAGACATATGTTATGAAATGATGCTTTATCACCAGCCCGCAGCATTTGTCTTTTGCCAACTCTTGGGTTTCAATCAAGCACTCTATGTAGTATGGGGGGTATTCCAGCTCTTCAGATCTCCTATGGTAACAAATTTCAGGGGTTATTTCCTGAGCGGAATGCTCAAGTTTGTGTATTCACCAATAAGGGGATTCCCCCACAGCCTGGCTGAAGAGCAGGACAAAGGGAGGGGGGAGACTGAGCAGAGCCATGAGTGAGTGGGACAAGAAGAGCATCTGCCAAGAGGTGGGGGCTTTTACAAAGGAGGGAAATAGGGGAATTCCCCCACATTCTTCAGCAAGGGGGACAAAGGAGTCAGGTGAGCTCAGGTGAGAACAGATGGCAGGAGGCAGGAGTTTGGTATAGGCGGGCCAGGAAGGCTGTAACTTCTGAGTACCTTGGCCAATGGGGAAAAGGAGAGGGCGTCCCTCGGTCGGGAAATTAGGATAAAAGGGGGGCTGCGTCCCCCAGCAATTGGAGAGACCCCCCAGGGATATGCCCAGTGGACTCTCCCTTTATTCGAATAAAGTTTTAGGACTCCTCTGTCTCCTTTGTGGACATTCAGTTCTTGACAGCAACATTTTCCGCACATTTCCTCATGGTAAGAGTGTTTCTATATGATCTTTGAGGTGCCTCATCAGTGCCGGGATGCAGTACCCCTGCCAGGGGGATCAAGTTTCTGGGGCCCATTTCGGGATCTCTGAGCGCTCCTGGAGGAAAGCCTCTGACCACTGTCTTTAGCTACCAGGTTGGTCAGGCCCGCGCTAACGGCCGCAGGGCGGCGGCTGCTATCTTGCTTGGGGTACCCCGACGGGCAGGAGGAGCCCGCGACCCCCAAGCCGGGCTGTGGCCCTTCTCCGCTGGCTCCCCCGCGCTTCGCCTTCTCCTTGCTTTACCTGCCAGCCCCCCGCACCGCAGCCAGGCACGAGACCCTCTGGTGCCGGTGCCACCTCCCGCCCCGATCGCCCCTCACCGCCCACACCCCTCGCCTCACAACTCGCCCTGTCCCCGTCAGGACGCCAGGGGGGTAGCCGCGAGGAAGGCTCATTGGCCGAGCGCAGCCGCCGGCCAGCCGGCCTTCCTTCTCATTGGCTGCGTAGGGCTGCTAGTCACGGGGAACGCCCCGCCCCCGGGGGGGTCCCTCCCCGGCGCAGCCTTGTTTGCCTCATTCCGGGGGAGGTGCCGAGTGGGGGATGGAGCTGCGGCCGATGGGACCGGCGGTATAATAGGCATAGGCGGCGTCGTGCAGGGCGCACTGGTTGCAGCAGCAGTATGAGGTAGAGCTTGTTCCGGTAATAGCCTCGTTATGGCAATGGTGTGGGGGAGGCCTCTTTTAAAAACACCCATTTTGGGGGTGTTTTCTTCACGTTCGACATCCTTGAATCTCCTCGTGTTCTTCTGCAGGTGGTAGTGGGCTCTGAGGCAGGGGCAGAGGGTGAGGGAGGCTGAGCGCTGCCTAGCCTGGAGAGGCCATGCAGTTGGGTGCGGCCTTGCTCTGTCAAGATGGTTTCCTCCTCACCCCCCATTTTCCTTCCTCTCCCTATTTCCCTTTTCCCCGTTTCTGGCATCTTTTTGGGGATGGGGACAATGAGCCTGGCTGAAATGGAGGGCACAACAGCCCCATGCACTTGACAGCTTTCCCCCTGCCCCCAACTTCGTTGGCAGAGCTATAAAGCTGAGAGCTGAAAGTTGGGAGATAGCAGCGAGCTTGAGTAAGGAACTGCTGTTAGGCCACTTGGTATTTTTAGGACTAGTTTCTGTGATTTTATTTATTTATTTATTTATTTATTTTTAACACAAAAACTAATTTCCTGTTTGGAAGGAGACAAAGCACTGCTGCCGTCACACATTCAGCCCCACTATCGTCTCGGTTTGGCTGCACCCATGGTACCAAGTGCTGCTTGACACATGCATATAACACAGCATGTATATAATACGTACTGGTAATATAGCACCTAGGCTGCATACTCATAATATTGCACCTATAACACCACTGTGAGCCTGCGACCAGTTGGGGAAACCCTAAAGCACGCAGTTGCCTGGGGAAACAGGTGGCAAAATAGAGTAATCCTGGATGCAAGACTGTCCCCATTGCCCTATTTTTGATGCCAAAAAGTTAGCAACAAGGGGGAATCCTGTGTATATGTAAATAAATGCAATTTAATTCAAAGAACTGGGCAAAATCCTGGACCCTGTGGGCAGTTCACTCGTGCATCTGGCCAGGCGCATCTGCCATAGTTAGCTCTGTTTCATATATAAAGCCTATACAAAGTTAGGCTGAGTGTGTATTTTTAAGGAAAAAAAGTCATGTGTTACAGTCTCAGGTTTAGTGTTGTGAGTAACTTGATGTTACATCTGCTAAAGGTAGTAATGAACTAGCCAGCAGCCTGGTTTCTCCTTGTTTATTGCTGAGTTATTCTCTCCAAAGGAATCTCCTTTTGCGGGTGTGCAGCTGAGCTGAGAACAGCCCTGCTTCTATCCCTGTCCCCAAAATCTGTCGTTTTGGGTTGAAGAAAACATCCTTAAAATAGCTGTGCACCTTTTCTCCACCTCTCTGTGTATTTAGAGGAATTTAATATTTCATGTTCTGTATGGAATAAAAAGTAGGGATTGTGCAGGATGACGTGCACAAGTGTGTGGTTACCTTTGCTACTGCGAGTCCTCCCACCAAAGCAAGTGGAACCACTTGTGGGAATAAAATCAAGGATGTGACTTTATCTTTTGATTGGCCAAAAATATGCCAAAAATACTGCTGCTGCTGCAGCTTCCATAGTACAAGCGAATAGTCTTTCTGGAGCTTAAGGAGAACATATACTACTGTATAGAAAAATAACTTTCTGGAGTTATGTGTTATGATGTTTTATGAACCAAAACTCCAAGCAATTTAGTACCATTTTCTAGTTGTGCTGTGAGAAGTTTGCTGGTATTTTAAGTTTTTTTTTTTTTTAGAAAAGATGTTCTAAAATTATCCTCATTTGAACTCGGCAAAGCGTGTGCTTCGCTTGCCGAACGCTTTGGACCTCGAGATGTGAACAGACTTAGTCTGCTTAAGTCCTTCACATTCAGCTTTTCTTCCTGTTGGACTGGTCACTTGAGGATGAGGGAAGAAAAGTAGTTTCAAGATGTTAAAGATCTGCTCGTGAATGGTCTGGCTTCCCTGCGGAACGCAAGGTTATTATTGCTTCCCAATATGGTTGCACTTTTAAATCTGCAGATCTCAAGGTACGTCAGAGACGTCACTAAAACAGTGGCAAACGCGGAGGGTGAGCGGTGCTGGAGGCCGCGGGAGCCTCTCTCTGCAGAGCTCCTCTTGGGGAACGCCTTTATAGCTGGTGTTTGCCTAATGTAATCATTTTAGGTGGCTTTATCGGCGCCTAAGTGATGAAGCCAGCGGCGGGTGCCTGGTTTGTGTCACACTTGGCCAGGCAGGGCTCGCTTCAAGAGAAAAGGAGCGAGAGCACAACCCGATGGGGGTCGGAGTGTGAGGGAGGCTCATCCAGCATAAATTGCTTCTTTGCTGAGAAACATTCCTCGGGATTAGGTACAACTCACGACTCAGGCAAATTGAAACTTGGAAATTGAAAATTGAAGTGGGTTCTTCTCTAGCTGGCGCTGGGCTTCCCGACGCTGGGAGCAATGGAATTGTACCTTTTAAACGTTTGATGAGCCTTTCTCTGAAAAGTCCCATTTACAGTTTAGGAAATCCATAATTGCAGCAGCAAAACGTTTGCTCCTGAATAAGGGTACTTGTACGCTGCCAGTGAGTAATTTGAACTGGCCAGATGCCTCCTGATAAGGTACAGCAGAAAGCTGGTATCTGTTTTGTCAAAGAATATAATTCCTTTGAATTGTCACGCAGCAATGTATGTAGTAAAGGTCAAAAATTACCAGTTGCGATGCATCCAGTCTGCAGGCGTGTGCCTTCCTTACCCTTGGAAGGAAGAAAAAGAAGAGGAAAAAAAAGTCCTCGCTCTGGTTATGCTGACGCATGTTTTGGCACAAAATCAATGTTATTCCTCTTTCAATTCCTCTGCTTTCTTCCTAATTTCTGCTGGCAGGGCCTTGCATAAGGCCAGGGCTCTGTGCGGGCGGGATGAGTTGGAGCTTCGTGTCCTCCCACTGTCACGCAGGAAAAGTGGTGGCTGGGCCGGTTGATCCGCCCTCGCTTGGCCCGTGCCTCATCCTGAGCTGTTGTCCGAAGGCGTCTCTCAGTGGAGACACCCTTGGCTGTAATTCCAAATTCTTGGAGCGAGTTATTTTTAGAGCTGCCTCTGGCTCAGGGTCTGTCCTTGTGGGTCTCATTGGGGTGCTGGGGTTAGGCTGGGAACTCTTTGCAAAAGCTTTAACCCACCTCATGGAATGGACAGATGCAGCCTTGCATCTAAAACCAAAGGGCTGAGTTTTACAACAGATATACATTAACTGGGATTATATCTCCTGGATCTAAACCAAGGGAATGAGTAAGAAGTGAAGCCTGGATCACTCCCATTTAGCTGCAGGCATCTGGGACACCTCTTTTAGGAGAACGTTTTAGGTCCCTCTAGGGCACCTCTACAGGGAGGAGCATGGCCAGAAAGCAGTTTGGCCAGGTAAGACTTGAATCAAACCGCTGAAAAGTCTCTTATTGATCAGAGACTGTGTTGATTTAAGTCAGGGAGTTATAAAATCTGGGCCACAGTCTTGTTTGGTTCATAAAATACTACCTGCAACAAAGTAAACCTGAGCAGGTGAGATAAGGTGAGAGGTTTGGCCTGCTTTTTAATTCCTTCTTTAAGAGAGTTATTCATGACAAATTGAAGCCCCTCATCAAACCAGGTTAATAAGGTGCCTGCTGACTTTTCCTGGGATATTATAATCACAGATCATTTTTGGCTTCATGTGCATAAGGACATGGCCTTAAAATTGCCTAATAAAGCCAAACGAGCTATCTGAATTAAAATCAGCTCAGCCCAAATTTGCCATTCCTAAAGGCTGCCTGTTTGGTAGCACAAACCTAATTTTGCTTATCTGATCCTGCTGTGTGCAGCTATTTCCATGTGCCCCACACCCTAGTTTGCTCCACTGTGAGCTGGTTCGGGGAGGAATGACCACATTAAAAGCAACGCGGGGTTGCAGCTGGCAAGGCTTCTGCTTGCCCTGTCTCCATGCAGTAGATCTATGTTCTTCATGAAACAAGTGGCCACATGGGTTTCGAATGGGACTTTCTTAAACTGCAAGGCCAAAACGAACAAAGAAAAGTTTGAGCCTGCTGGATGTTGACATTGCTTTCTTCTAGAGTTTGCAACAGGCAAAAAAGACACCAGGATGCACTCATGATGAAAAATACTGGCTTTTATACGTGTTCTTTTAATGCTTTGAAAGATTTTGAAGCAGATCCTCAGCTGGTAGCTTCTAAAATCAGTCTGCTGTGTTGATTATGTGCAACTTTGATTGTAACAAGGTCTTCTAAAAGTATTCAGCTGGTTTTAAGCTAATGTAGTTTTGTTTCTTAATCTAATTTTCATCTTCCATCTGGAAGAAATTAAAACTCCAAAGCAAGCATCTCTGCAGTCTTTGGAAATACCTTGTGCCCCTTTTAGTGATTGCACATGGTCTAGGACTGAAGGTGTAGTTGGGGCAGGGAGCTCTGGAGCACTGGCTGGGAAGGGCAGGGATGGGATTATCCAAGTCAACTGCCAGCCCTGGACACCCCTTCCCTTGGGCCCTGCAATGGAGAGAGGGGATCTTAAGGTCTCTGCCCTTTTTTAAACCTTCTCCCGTCCTCCCCATATGGGTTCTGCACCTGAGTGACATTTGCCCCATCCTTTCCAGGCCACAACCTTGCTGTGGGTTCATAGAGGCCTGTGCTCCTGTGTAAAGTCCTGAGGCGTGACTGCTATTCACTCTCTGAATGTTGCTGAAATAGCACTTAGAGATGGGCTCTGGACGTGCCCCTTGTGTCGCTGTTACACGAGCATGTAATAATAATTTCTGCTCCCAAGAGCTTTCCCTTAAAATTAATTGTGTAGAATGGATTTGAGAGTGGTCACTACCTGGCAGTATTAAGAACAAGGCTTTTGAGTGGTGCTAAGAAATTGTTAAATCTGTTTGGGAAGCATTTCCTTTAATAAGAAGGATTAACTTCCTCTGAAAAATGACCTTTCTTTTTTTTTTTTTCTTTTCTTTTTTTTTTTCCTCCTCCTCTTAGGTTTGCAAAGTTAAAAAATCCAGGAATTGAAAATTGAATCCAGAGTTGTATCACGCTTTCTTTCCTTTCTGTTGCCCAAGGCAGGAGGTTTCACTTCCAGAAAGGTACTGCAGAAACGCAAGTTTCCTTGCTGTACAAGCCCCAGCCATTCTGTCCTCCCTGGCCATTGCTCTGCTGCCAGTTACGTGGGTCACTGTTAGAATATTTGCTAGTGGCTATGTTGGGCTCCAGGATTTGGGTGCAGCTATAGGAATACCTACAATACCTAGTAAACACTGACTGCAGCCCGCAGCACAAGGCAACCACACCAGTTTCACTGTTTGTTCTCTAGCCTCACTAGCACTTTTTCTTCCTCCTAGCTGCAACAAGGCAATTTTGTGTTATTATCACAGTGTTTGAGTGAGGAGCCTTATCTAATGTCCCTATTTCTCTTACAACAGGTAATGTAGAAATATTAACATGAATCCAACAACCTCTGTATCTGAATGATTTTTCTTTCCTGCTTCCCAGGTGCAGTGTGAAAAGCCAAGATGTTCTTCCGGTTAAGAGTAGCTGCTGCTCCCTGCGCCACAGCCTGTCGCAGTGCACATACAAAAGAAAAAGGCAAGCCCCTGATGTTGAACCCACGGACAAACAAGGTTGGTAGTGTGGCTTTATCGAGCCTCTTATCTGCAGCTGGCAACAGCGCCATGAACCTTGTTCTGGGATGGAAGCAGTGCTCGGTTTTAAGGTCAAGGAGACTTATTGGGCGAGAGCCAAAAAGGGTACAGAAGCTGGAGGAGCCAGCGATCACTTAAACTTTATTACCTGAGGAACTACCACGCAGGCACTTGCAGTGAGGTTCTGCTTCTGCCAGCCTGCACTTCTCTCAGCTTTTTGCATTTTGCACAGCTGATCCTGCTGCTCTCTGGTGCCAAATTAAGAGTAAGTGCTGATTTTGGCTGATTACTGGCTTAATTTTTTGGCTGGTTGAATTCCAAGAATATTTTAGCTGATTAAGAGCCTTACTTCATAGCTTGCAACAAGTAATTTTTGAATTCAAACGTGCTAGTTATAGGAAGTGTTAACCTCCTAGTCCTGGTTTTCACCTGCTAGACTGTGAATTGGGACTGAGCCACATCAGTTAGAAACATCTCTGTGCACAGAGTCAGACAGCATTGAAAATAAGGTAACTGGGAGGTAGAAACATTATGTTGGTTCCATGCATTTGGAGGAGTTTCTCTTTGTGTGTGTGTGGGGGGGGAGCTCCTTTCTGCCCTCCCCGCTCCAGAAATGATACTGGGTTGAGGACAAAAACTTCCTGCCTGTTTGTTCAGTGCTGCTTTCATTAGCCTGTCATTAAAGCTGGCACCTGTTTAAATAGATCTATGAAGTGCTTAAGTGATGCTGTTTGGCAGTGGGGTGCAGTGTGCATGTGGAAACTTATTTTGGAAATTCAGCAGAGAAATAAATTATTAGATTAAATATGGAGACCTGTTCTACTCTTCTTGCCCTGGTTGCCTCGTGTATGTGTGTGCATGTATGTGTATATACAGATATGAGTATGCACATACAGATAATGGACTTTGATATGTCTTGCTGGTGACCTGAGATCAGCATTTTATAACTCGTTTGTTTTAGGTGCTTATGTTTAGCTTTTATAATCTATATTGAGTTATTCTACAGAGCATGTGGACTCCCTTAATGTACCTGGGCCCTAAAATATGAACTGTAAGATGCCAGCATCACTGGTGGAAACAAACCCCTTCCCCATCTGTAAATCAGTCTGCTTCTCTACCATTGGATTTGGAGTTTGTTTTTTATCCTTGTTTCCCAGTTTTACCTGGCTCCTGCAAGGTGCATCCAGCCTGCATTAACTTTTGTCTTAAGCTTTTATGTTTCAAAGCTGAGTTTCATTTATTTCATTTATTGTCAGGGCAGCTCAGAGGTCATGGCTGTATCAGTAATGCCCTTGCTGCTGCAGCCAAACAACTGCAGAACATACTTTCACTGTATGGCTGGCAGCAATGTATATTTTACAGGTGACCATGACTTTTGATTTCTGCTGAACTGCCCTATGATAGGGATTCAAATTACAGCTAATTGGCTGCAGGACCTTTTATTGTGCTGCTGATCCCTGCTGTGTAGAAGCAGCATTTTAAGCTTGTTTGATGCTTGGACAATTTAATTAGTTTAGTACCAGCAAATAAACACTTACTTATGTTGAGATAATGCCCTCACTTGTGGGCCAGGATTTCTTCTTCCCACACAGAGCAGGTGGTGACCCCTGATCTTGGTAATGTCCATGCTGCCATGTAGGATGGCATCCATGTGTCTTTATTTCACTGAAAATACATGACCTGTAATGTTATTCATGTATTTGGTTTCTTTTTGCCTGGGGCAAATTGGAGACTTTGCATAATTTGTGACATTTTCTGTATTTCAGTGGCTGTCAATTGGCAATTTTCTATGTTGTGGTGGCAATTCTTATTAATCTCAGTGTGGTTGGTTCCAGTACCCCTTTTATATTATTTTGTTGCTCAGTCTTGTGCGGTTACTTCCTTCTTCAGTATTGCTCTCGCATCCCGACAGTTCTTCCCAAATTTTTCCCCTGAGCAAGCAGCTTTAGCACATTTCATAGGTCCACACATATTTATATGTATATGTGCCTGGGTACATGTACAAGTGAGTTTGTGACATTTTTAAAAATAAATTAAGACTAATATGCCTCATTGAATACATCACTGAGACTCTGCCCATTCCTACCACGTGGTCTAGGTATTTCGTTTCTTTTGCTTGGAAATATTTTAGACCATATCTGCTTCGTTGAGCAGCCAAGAAACAGACTGCTAGAAGCTCTCATACCCAGAGAGCCCAAAAGAAGAGACCCACCACAAGCCTTGTGGCCTGCCCAGCTGGTTTGGGAATGGAGAGGTGGTTGGATGGAGGTTACAAGGCCACTTGTGTGCAGCTGCTAAAGCTATTACCAGCTTCCTTGAAGATCTGCCTGCTTTTAAGAGGATTCAAATGTGGAAAGAAGGTGGATCTGTTTAATTGGTAGCCAGCTGTCATCACCTGCCTGGAAAGGTGCTATAAGTGCCAAGCTGGCAAGGGGTGTTATTCTGTGTTTAACTTGGATCAGCTGTTCTGCTCGCAGCTTCCAAGTTGTTGGGCCTGAGGTGTGGGAAGGAAGGCAGTCATCCTGGTTTTGAGATTTGTAGGGTTAATGCCGTTAAAGAAGAGCAAACACAATGGTGTTTGCTCAGTTACAGGTGGCAGCTCCATGAAACATCTCCGAGATGCTCGCTAATGCTGCAGTGGTAGGTGATCCACTGCAATCCATCATGCTCATGACTTGCAAAGTGCAACTTTACCATAACTGGTTGTGCTTGGAAGAAAACTCCAAAGGGGACAAATGACTGGTTTAGTAGTCAGTAAAGGCTTCTGTCTGGGGAAGAAGAAGCTCCAGCTGAACCCGGATCGTACATAAATGCTGGTTAGCCAAGTCTGATCAGTAGCCATAGCGACTTGCACCTGGTTTCCTGCATGTAGATGTGTTACAAGAGCTGCAGGTGTCTTTGCCTGCAAGAGCTAAGCCCTCTAAAGGCCTAATAAATTAAGCACTGGGTCATTTTACAGCTTAACAGAGGTAGATCATTGTGCCATGACAGCTTGGTCCTGCAAGCTGCCTTGCCAGGACACTCTGCCAGGCCCTGCTTGCAGAAAGGTGAAGGTAGCCTGACTCAAACCCTCTCAAATGAATGCAGGTGACTGTGGTGCAAGTGAACTCTAAGTATGTAGTTTTATTGCAGTTATTATCTAACCAAGGCCTTGTAGCTTCAGCAGAGGGTTGAAGGCACACTGAGGGGGAAAATGTAAAAAGCTTGTACTTTGGGCTTGAGTTCTCCTGTCAGTACAAAATGGTGCTTATGGAGGATGAAAGTTGCTAAATTTAGCTTGAAAAATGAAATAGGAAAGAAATCAAAGAAGGTCTGCATATTATCCTGTATATATAAACGCAGGTAAGCTTTGAATATATGTTTCAGATAGCAAAGACGCCTTTGATTCATATGAATGAACCTTATTAATTTGCACCGAGCAAACTTGGAGATTTAGCAAAAGGAAGCACACTTAAGAAAAAGCCCACATCCCCATGTAAAACCTACTTTATTTTGAAAATGTAGTTTATGGTTCTACTTAAAAGCCTAGGATACACTGCTGGATATGTTATGCCAATGATCTCAAGTTACATGAGGACCATTTCATTAAATCCTCCTTCTGAAGGAGACGAATCTTAAAGCGAAAATAACATCCCGGTGCCACATACCTGGTGCAGCTAAGGCACTGTATGTAGTGATGAAGTGGAAGCTTGTCCTGACTAAATAAGAAACTTCTAGCACTTCATTTGCTCACTTTTTCTTTCTGCAGGATCATGTTGATTTTAGTGTGATGAGTTTGCCTATGTGTGTTAATTATTTCATTTGTAGTCTTCAAGAGGGCTGTTCTCCCCCCCCCCAGGTACAGTGCATGCCTTGTGTCCTTTTTACACAGTGCAGACGTGTTATTTTTTAAACTGTAAAGAGGATTAAGGTAACTAATCTAAGTGAAAGTTGGTGCAAAACATGCTGAGAAAGTCCATTCAACTTTGTGAGTCAGATGAAACCAAAAAGTGATTGCTGTGAGCTAAGCTAAGTACTAAGGTGCTTAATTGTAGCCTAACTCAATGGGAATTGGGCTCTGGGGTCGGTGGTGGGATCTTAAGGGCCTCTGAGAACATCACTCCTGGTGTTGCAAATCCCTGTGTCTCCCTGGTTCCTCGGAAGCTGATGGCTAGGGCTGTCAAACTGTGCTGGAGATGCTAAAATGAGGGAGAGACTAGTAAGTTTGTGATGCTGGAGCTCTTAGCAAGATCTCTGTCCTGACAGGGAACACCACTGAAGTCCCAAATGCAAACCAAGAAGATGGCCCAAGGTGATGAACGAGACACACAGCAAGCTGGGAGAGGCTCTGGGTTCTTTAGAGTGCTGTTCTGGGCAAAACTTGTTATGTCCTAGTTGGAATGAGGATGAAATTTCTGTAGGGACATTCACATTTCTCCTAGTTACGCCTAGACAGAAATTAAAATGCATCTTTTAATGGGCTAAGACTTAATTGCTCTTTAAGAAGGACAGGCTGGGAAGGCGAGGTGGTGGAGTTGCTCTTTATGTGAGAGAGCAACTGGAATGCATGGAGCTCAACCTGGGAGTGGATGATGAGCAAGTCGAGAGCCTGTGGGTAAGGGTTAAAGGGCAGGCTAATGTGGGAGACACTGTGGTGGGTGTCTGCTACAGGCCACCTGACCAGGATGAGGAAGTTGAGGAGGCCTTCTATAGTCAGCTGGATATTACCTCATGGTCACAGGCCCTGGTTCTCACGGGTGACTTCAACTACCCTGACATCAACTGGAAGGACAACACGGCCAGACACAAACAGTCCTGGAGGTTCCTGCAGAGCGTTGATGATAACTTTTTGACGCAGGTTGTGGAGGAGCCGATGAAGAGAGGTGGGCTACTGGACCTCGTGCTATCAAATAGAGAGGGACTTGTAGGAGATGTGAAGGTGGGGGGTAGCCTCGGCTGCAGTGACCATGAGTTTGTGGAGTTCAGAATCCAATGAGGAGGAGGCAGGACTGTAAGTAGCCTTGCAACGATGGACTTCAGGAGGGCCAACTTTAGCCTCTTCAGAGACCTCCTCGGAAGAATCCCATGGGCTAGAGCTCTAGAAGGAAGGGGGTCCTAAGAGAGCTGGTTAGTTTTCAAGCAGCACTTCCTCCACGCCCAGCAACAGTGCATCCCTGTGTGTAAGAAGTCAGGCAGAGGGGGCAGGAGACCTGCGTGGATGAGCAAGAAGCTTGTGGAAATGCTCAAGCAGAAGGCGGCAGTATATAGAATGTGGAAAAAAGGACAGGCCCCCTGGGAGAAATACAGGAACGTAGTCAGGGAATGCAGAGATGCCACAAGGAAAGCTAGGGCGCGGTTGGAATGCAATCTGGCAAGAGACGTTAAAAATAACAAGAAAAACTTCTTCAAATATATTAACAGCAAAAGGAAGATCAGGGAAAACATGGGTCCGCTGGTGAACAGGATGGGCACCCTGGTTGCGAATAACACAGAAAAAGCAGAGTTGCTGAATGTCTTCTTTGCTTCAGTGTTTACCAAGGGCAGCCTTTTAGAGTCCCAGGCCCTAGGGACAAGAGAAGAAGCCTGGAGAGAGGAAGACTTGCCCTGGGTAGAGGAAGATTGGGTCAGAGAGCACCTAAGGAAACTCGATACCCACAAATCCATGGGGCCTGATGGGATGCACCCCAGAGTGCTGCGGGAGCTGGCGGATGTCATAGCTAAGCTGCTCTCCATCATCTTTGGAAGATCCTGGAGAACGGGGCAGGTGCTGGAGGACTGGAAGAGGGCCAATGTCACGCCAGTCTTCAGAAAAGGCAAGAAGGAGGACCCAGGGTGGAACGGCTCATACTGGCCGTTGTCTCCAGGCACGTGGAGGACAAGAAGGTGCTCAAGAGTAGTCAGCATGGATTCACCAAGGGGAGATCATGCTTGATTAACCTGATAGCCTTCTATGATGGAATGACCAGCTGGATAGATGAGGGGAGAGCGGTGGATGTCATCTATCTTGACTTCACCAAGGCTTTTGACACTGTCCCTCACAAGATCCTCCTGGGCAAGCTCTGGAAGTGTGGGATAGATGAGTGGACAGTGAGGTGGATTAGGAACTGGCTGGATGACAGCTCAGAGGGTGGTGATCAGCGGTGCAGAGTCTAGTTGGAGGCCTGTGGGTAGTGGTGTCCCCCAGGGGTCAGTCCTTGGTCCAGCCCTGTTCAATTTATTCATCAATGACCTGGATGAAGGCACAGAGTGCTCCCTCAGCAAGTTTGCTGATGACACGAAACTGGGAGGAGTAGCCGATACCCCAGAGGGCTGCGCTGCCATCCAGAGGGACCTGGACAGACTGGACAACTGGGCGGTGAAAAACTTCATGCAATTCAACAAGGCCAAGTGCAAGGTCCTGCACCTGGGGAGGAATAACCCCAGACACCAGTACAGGCTGGGGACTGACCTTCTGGAGAGCAGCTCTGCGGAGAGGGACCTGGGCGTCATGGTGGACGACAAGTTGACCATGAGGCAGCAGTGTGCCCTCGTGGCCAAGAAGGCCAATGGGATCCTGGGCTGCATTAAGAAGAGCGTCTCCAGCAGGTCGAGGGAGGTGATCCTGCCCCTCTACTCAGCCCTGGTGAGGCCGCATCTGGAGTATTGTGTCCAGTTCTGGGCTCCACAGTACAAGAGGGATGTGGAGCTGCTGGAGAGAGTCCAGCACAGGGCCACAAGGATGATCAGGGGCCTGGAACGTCTGCCCTATGAGGAGAGGCTGAGGGAGCTGGGCCTGTTCAGCCTGGAGAAGAGAAGGCTGAGAGGGAATCTGATCAGTGTCTATAACAGGGGTCCTCAAAATTTTTAAGCAGGGGGCCGGTTCACTGTCCTTCAGACACTGTTGGGGGCCAGACTGTAGTTTGGAAAAAAATGAACGAATTCCTATGCACACTGCACATATTTGTAGTAGTGCACAAAAAACAGGAAAAAGAATGCAATATTTAAAATGAAGAACAATTGTAATCAACAAAAGCAAATAATATTTCAGTGTGAACTATGGGCCTGCTTTTGGCTAATGAGATGGTCAATGTTAGGTTCCATATTTGTCACTGCTAGTTGTAGCAAGTGATGCAAGTGTTCATCAGTTAGTCTGGATCTGATTGGAGATGTCAGATGTTTCATTCGGGAAAAAGTCTGCTCACAGACATAGGTGCTGCCAAAGATGGTTGCAATTTTGAGTGCATGGTTCCTGAGATTATGATATGTCTCTGAGGGGAGAGATGCATAGAAATTAGTAAGGCTGCTTGATTTGAATGCATCTTTCAGCGAGTCACAAGTCTGTAGTCCGGCCAATTCCATTTGGTAAATCGGATCAACAGTTTCAATGTCAACAGAAAATGGGTTCCGGAAAAGCTGTATGTCCTGTTCATGGAGACGAAGCTCTTTAAATCTAATTTGAAACTCCTTTTGCAACATTTCTAGTACATCCATGCATGTTTTGTTTGGGAATGCAACTGCTGTTTTTTCTGCAGACAGGTTTTGAGTTGTGGGGAGATGGCAGAAGTTTTCCTCCTTTACTTGGTTAATGAGCAGGTCTAATTTGACTTGAAATGCTTTCACATGTGAACACATATCACAGATGAGCATCCCCTTTCCTTGAAGTTGGACATTGAAATTGTTGAGTAGCTCTGTTACATCTGTCAGAAACGCAAGGTGCCATTTCCATTCTGCATCTTTGAGCTCTGGTACTTCCTTGTTTTTAGAAAGCATAAAATCATAAACCTGTGGAAGTAAGTCATAAAATCGTTTCAAAACTCTCCCTCGACTCAGCCAACGGACTTCTGTGTGGTACAGAATATCTTCATAGGCAACATTTAGCTCAGACAGAAATTCCTGAAACTGTCTGTGGTTTAGTGCATGAGCTCTAATGAAGTTAACACAAGAAACTACAATTTTCATGACAGAGCCCAGCTTCGGTGATTTACAACACAGTGCTTGTTGGTGGATGATGCAGTGTATGGCTATTGGATGTGAATGGTTGCGTTTGTCCATCTCTTTGTTAATGCGTGTAACCACTCCTTTCATGGACCCCACCATGCTAGGAGCACCATCAGTTGTCACACTGAATAGTTTCCCCCAGTCCAGCTCCAAATCATTCATAGTTTGGCAAACTTTCTCATAGATATCCTCTCCTGTAGTTGTTCCTTTGATGCTTTTCAGCGCAGCAAGCTCCTCTGTGACTTCGAAAGAATCATTTGTCCCACGAATGAAAATTAGAAGTTGTGCAGAATCACGAACATCATTGCTTTCGTCGAGTGCCAATGAGAAATAGCAAAGTTTTTTTGAGGAGTTTTGCAACTGCAGATTCAAATTTTCCCCCATTTCTTCAATCCTTCGTGTCATTGTAGGTCCTGAAAAACTCACTGTACTAAATAAATCTGCCTTCTCTGGACACATCTCTTTGGCAACAGAAAGAAGGCATTCTTTAACAAATTCTCCCTCTATGAATGCTCTGCAAGTGCGCGCTATGAGCTTGGCAACTTGATAGCTTGCTCAAAGTGATGATATATTGAGCTGCTTTTGCTTCACAAAAGTATTTTGCTGAGTTGTCAATCCATGTTTCAGTCTTCATATTTTATCTTTTCTCACTTGTCCGACCAAAGAATCATATTTATGTTGAGTTTCGTAGTGTCGACGCAAACTGTATTCCTTGAACGCAGACACTGAATTCTGGCATATCAGACAAACGGCTCTTTCTTTGTACTCCGTGAAAAAATAATCAGAAGTCCACTTTTCTTGGAATACCCTGCACTCGGAGTCAATTTGTCTTTTTTTTGACATGATGGTGCGCGCGCTTCCCACTGGTGCTGGCTTGCTGGTCCTGCCTGGGAGCTGGAGGGAGGGAGGGAGAGACGGGGGAGCCGCCCACCTCGCTGATGCTGATGCCGCCGCCCCCCTCCTCAGCCCGGCCGCGCAGACCGGACAGGGTGGCCAGAAGGGACTGAAGGAGCTTTGCCGCGCCGGGGCTCTGGCGATTCGCCCGAGTTGGCTGGGCCTCGCAGTCCAGAGGCTGCCGACTGAGCTTGCCCGGCAGAGGAGATGCCCGCGCCTCTCGCCTGCCGCGCATCGCGGAGGAGGAGGACGAGGACGAGGAGGAGGACGAGGACGAGGACGGGGCGGCGGCGGCGCGGTTTGTAGCCGAGAGGCGCCCCCTGGAGGGGGCAGGTCGAGGACGAGGCGCTGGTTTCAGCCCAGTCCCGGCGGGTGCTTGGGGGCTGCGGAGGCCGGCGCGCGGATTAAGTGGCAGGAAGTTATCTGCGGCTGCTTGGTTCCCCCCCCAACCCCCGGCGGGAGGGGACGGGGGGGTTCTGTAAATACCGGCGGGCTGGATTGAGGACCCTGGGGGGCTGTATCCGGCCCGCGGGTCGTAGTTTGAGGACCCCCTGGTCTATAAGTACTTCAAGGGAGGCAGTGAGGAAGATGGTGCTGGCCTCTCTTCAGTGGTGGCCACGGACAGAACTAGAGGTAATGGCCACAAACTGAAGCACCAAAAGTTCCACAGGAACTTAAGGAAAAATTTTTAACAGTGAGGGTGACAGAGCCCTGGAACAGGCTGCCCAGAGAGGCTGTGGAGTCTCCTTCTCTGGAGATCTTCAAAACCTGCTTGGACACAGTCCTGTGGCACGTGCTCTAGGTGACCCTGCGTGTGCAGGGGGGTTGGACTAGATGACCTCTAGAGGTCCCTTCCAACCTTAAGCATTCTATGATTCTATGATTAATTGTCCTGTTCATAAACAAGCAGCTGGCAGTGCTTAGGACTCCTTGACAAATTCCTTGTGTTTAAAATTCTCCTTACTCCAGATGCACTTAAAAACTAGGCTGCCTGTAGACTGAAAGAAATGTGAATAAATTGAATAAACATGGGTAGCTGTTCTGCCTACAGACCTGAGGGCTCATTTGATATTATTATTAAGGACCCAGACAGTTTATTGTCACTGGGTTTACTGTACAGGGAAATTAAGAGAAAGTCACGACACGGTGTCTGTGCCAATAATGGAAATTAAAGAGACTTTATTTTAAGGGATTTTATGAGTAGTTTCTGAAAGGGAGATGTCTAGTAGTTTTGCTAGAGAGATTTTTCAGCTGCTTTACAGTGAAACATTAGCTTCGTAAGTAAAGAGCCACTAAAGGGATTCTGGCCTCTAGCATATCTTAGACTAGGGACACATTAATGACTTTATGGATAAGTGTTTATATAATCTCCTGATAAGAGACTAACTTTTCTTTTTCTTCATAACACCATAAATCACAAATCTTTTGGCATCATTTCTATTTTTTTCAGTGCCTAAAGTAATGTTCAAAATAGTCCCAGCTGCGCTTAGCTTCCTATCCCGAATCAGCCGTACAGCAGGTACTGTGTGCAGAAACTGTCATTTTAAAAAGGCCTAAACTGATAGAATTTATGAGATGTTTAAGCAGAAATGGAAGACAGATGGTAGGTGTTTTTTTTGCATGCTTCAGTTTTAAGCAACTTTGTTGGATGTATTTATGTTCCTCAAGGATCTTTTAGGAAATCTTGTGAAAGATGTAGAAGTGAAACCAGAGTAGAATTCTTTAGAACTGAGTTTATACTGATGATAGTTTTTTTTTTCTTTTTTTGATTGCAACTAAATTGTGTTATTTTGAAATAAAATATCATATCACTGAGTCACTTGACTAGCTTTTTGATGTGTTTTTGTTTGTTTTAACTCTCAAGATAAGTTAATACCATAATTAGTCATCTATATACTGAATTCCAAAGGCTAGAAAAATAAGTATGCCTGGACAGAAACTTAGAACTCCTTCAAAAAGTGTTTGAAAATGGGTCAAAGATCCCTGGAAATATTTGATTCAGCTCTATTCGTATCTCTAGTTTATTTGTGTTCATCCAAACACTGACAATCTTGCAAGAAATGTGTTTGAGCAGAGGGAAACGGTAGCATCGGGTGTTTGTTTCTCTGGGTTTGCCCTGCTCTTTCCTGCTTCTGGTCTCATTTGCAACATTTGATTCCTCAAATCATTTCTCAGAAGAGGCATCACATGGCTATGATGGTGGTGACACCCGACAAATGACAAGTGGCTGGGGTAAAAAGAGCAGGAATAAACCATAATCTGAAATCCACTTAAAGAAGATATCAGAAGAAAGCATGAGTATAACAGTTACGTGAGGGAGGAAAAAAACTAATTTGCAAATAACTTGCAGATAATAGGAAAAGGATATATTGAATTTATTATTACATGTCAAGTCTGTTGACATGGAAAGCTAAATCTTGCTTAGAAATGTAGAGGATCGGTCTACTTTGGGGTTACTTACTTCAAGCTTTTCTAATTTTATTTTTTATTTTTGATCTTTTTTCCCCCTCCTTGAAGTAGACTAGCTTGTTTTCTAAATCTTCCAAGTATTTTATTACTTCAGAATACAGTGTACAGTTGTTAGTACCAAAAAGCAGATGGACAGAGTGAAACAGTGTAGTCGGAATAAATGGTGATTTGAATAAACAAAGAAAAAAATGATATCAATCAAAATCCATTATTTTTAGTAGTGGAGTTTCCTGAGGTGTAGTTGACCTGTGTTGGCCAGAAATGATTCAAGTATGCAAAATTACAGTGAAGTATAGTCTTGATTAAACCTCAGGGTTTTATAATTAAGAATATGCATGCTTTATACAAATACCTATGGTAGTCTATTTGACTCTCTGCAGAGGTATATATTCTAATTTATATTAGAATTCTAATTCAGCATATTCAAATTGCTAATTTTATTTTTTGTTATTCTAAAGCAGGCAAATATTTCTTTTTTTTTTCTTGTGATTTGTCTGATTGCAGATGGAGTTTGTCTTGTAACTGCTCTACAAAACCCAACATTTTTAAACTTTTTCTTCTTTTAGGTTGGCAGGCAGTCTGCCCTAGGTGTAGGGAAGCCTGAGAAGAGGGTGCTTTTGTTTTTTAATCTAACTGCTTCAGCAGAGGAGTCCCCGTTGGTCAACAGCTGATGTTCCTTATTTCCTTCCCTTTCAAAGCATTTGCAGGAGCAGCTCTTGCCTTTTCAGCTTCTGCTTTTGCTCATGGTTTAGTCCAGTGCCATGGCACAGGGAAGGTTTTCTTGCCTTTTCAGCTCCTGCTTTCTCAAATATTGGTTAACTGTTCACCAAACTGACCCAGCCGAGGAAACTAAAGAAAATTTATCAGTTTTCTTCTGGTAGAAACTTAAAATGGGGTCAGTTGCTGCCAGAAGTGAGATTAGCTGTTTTGGCTCTGAGGTCTGGTTTCGTATCAACTAAATTTTGCCAAATTTTGCCTAGGAGCTAATTGCCTGGTGACAGTATCTCTGCTGAATAACAGGTAGCTCACAGCAGGTTGTTAACTATATAAAGTGCCAGTAGTTAATACCTGCTTGAATATAATTGTTAAATAACTCAAAATGTATTAAGGATTAGAGTCATATTGGGACCTAATCTATGCTGCAATTTGTTTTTAAATCAAAATACTAAAAGATTTAAAATTAATTTTGCTTTCAACAGTGATGTTTAACTTTTAAAATTGAAGTAAAACTCCACCTACCTTGCAACAAGGGAGAGTGGAAATAGTGGGATATTTTGTGATTAACTCTTCTAAAACTTAATTTGTTACAGGTAAGGCCTTTTGGTAGTAGCAAATTGAAGAGATTAAGAGATTAGCACTAGCTCTACCTAAAAAGGAAGGATTTTAGTTGAGATGTGAATTCAGTATAAGCGCTTGGATAATTCAATAATTTTTTAGGTTTTAGCTAGATTGTTGGAAGCATGAACAAATGCAGCAAATGGAGCAATTCAGAGAAAACTCTTTGTGATTAAATGTTACTGGTTGTGACTGCAACATAACAAGACAAGACTGGGTGACCTGCGTGTTCCTGGTCAACCTTATGTTTCTCTGAAACATTTCAAGAATCTCCTGTTATTTTTACTTTCAAACCTCAGCCTGTCTGCACTGGGATCTCCTAGTTCTAACTGTGCCACCTGCAACAGGATAAGGGTACATTTGACATATTTGAGCAGTGTGCATGGGTATCCTGGAAGTGCGTAGTCAGAAATGGCCAATACATTATAAATAAACTAGAAAAACACTACTCAATGTCTCTCTTCAGGGCATGGCATTCACATTACTAGAACGACAGATGCTTGGGTTGCAAGGACTTCTACCTCCGAAAATTGAGACACAAGACATCCAAGCCTTACGATTCCATAAGAATTTGGCAAAAATGAACGACCCCCTGGAAAAGTAAGTGCTCCTCCGGCCTTTGTCATGCTAGTAGATGGGAATTGGGGCAAAAATATTTCACTGGGATAACCAAGCACGCTTTCTTGGCCTCCACTAGACTTTCCAGTTATTGGAGTTTTTTTTCAATTTTGTATGAACTTGTTTCAGCAGCTCCTTATGTAAATTAAGGAGGTTGGGGATCAATTTAGGAGCATTGCATAGTCGTGAAGTAACAAAAAGACTGTACACAAATATGCCAGTAACAGAGCTGCAGACTTAAGGGGCATCAGCTTGCTGAGGACCTTGCTCTTATGTTTCTGTTATATGTAAGATTTAGCTAGCAGGTTGTCAGAGCAAAGAACTATTTTTTTTAGTATTTGAGAGCACTGGAAAAATATGTGTGAATTTAGGTAAGTTAGGAACTTGTAAATTAGGTGTGGAAAAAAGAAGTTTATTCCATGCTGTAATTATTGCTAGAAGGAAATTATGGACTTAATATTTGGAGGAGAATTGCATGTTTTTTGCGTTTTGTTGCCATTTTCCTATAAAAGTATGTATATTTGCACAAGAAAATATGCAGTCTCATAAAGTCAAGAGTAGCATGAGAATGATTAGAATGATTTGAAGCATACTGGACTACACTGAAACTCTGTTCTCATGCCATTTGAAAGATAACTTTTAAATCCACATGATTTCACCTGCTGATCTGAAACAGTCAAATCATGTAAACAGGCCAAGCACCCAGCAGCTATAATCAAAGATAATCCCTAGTTAATGATGTCTACCTGTCCAGTCAGCTACACTGGATGTGAGTTAGTATATGATAGGCTGCTATATACACTGGCAAAAATGAAGGTTTAATGCACACCCTGAGCTATGTCCTTCAGACTTTTGTTAGGAGTTGGTTAGTCTCACAGCTGTGTTAATGTTAGGATTAAGAAGACTTTACTGTCAAGAACTCTCTTAGCTGAAAAAATCTTTTTTATTATTATTAATGAGACTCCCAGCTGCATCCTGTGATAAATCCATGGGTTATCTTAGATCATAATGCATGTTTATGCCTTAATTTGTTAGCATGCATGGTATATCATATCAGTTATTTTTATTACAGCTTTTTAGAACTGCTACTCTTCTCTCTCCAACTTTCGTTTAGTTCTCAAAATCCAGCTTGAGTGAGGGAAGGAATTTCATGAAGATATATGAAGCAAGTTTTTTTTTTTTCTTTGTCATTTTTTTTTCACATTATTTTACGTAGGCATAAATGTGAAGCATACTTTTTTTTGCTTTATTACAGGTATATCTACATAATGGGCATCCAAGAGAGAAATGAAAAATTATTCTATAGGGTATTACAAGATGATATTGAGAGGTTAATGCCAATTGTGTATACACCAACAGTAGGCCTTGCCTGCTCCCAGTACGGACACATCTTCAGGAGACCAAAGTAAGAACAATACATACATATTGCTGCTACTTTTATTATCCTTTTCTCTATATACTTCCCTGAGATTTGGAAATGCTTTATTTCATTTTCATTTGGATTTAGCTACATAAAAGTTAGGCTGATTCCTTAAATAATGACTGAAGACCCAGTTTATTTTGGGGGGGAGGGGAAAAAAAAAAAAAAAAAAAAAAAGGACATTTGAAAACAGGAGAGGTAATGTGCCACAAATGCAGGGCTTGGCCCTATTTCCATCTCTTCCCAGGAGGCCCTTGCATTCCCAGGAGGTGGCTGTGACTTTTTCCAGCTCTCAAAATTGTGTCTGTGGAGCTGAGCATCTGTGTAGGAGCAGAGGGTTTAGATAAAAATGTAGGTTGAAAGCATCTCTGGAAGTCATTGGGTCTGGTGCCCTTCCAAGGTAGGATGAAGCTTGGGTGGGTTCCTCAGATTCCTGTGGGCTTCACCTGTTCAGGCAGAGCTGCTGGCAGCTGCCAGCAGGGCTGGGCAGCTTGGTTTAGAAGACCATTTTCAGTTACCTTGAAGCACTAAGTGTTCTTGGTTGGGGGCTGAATTCGGTGATTCAAAATAGCCATTCAGGTTATTAGCTCCATGTTGAGGAAATCTGTGCAGCCTGGCAGTCATTTCAGCTTATTTCCATGATACTCCTTTGCGTTTCTGGAGCCCTCTTACTTGAGGGCTTTAGTGCTGTGCAGAAACGGGCTAATCTTTTGCTTCCACTGCACGATGCAGCTGCTGTGCCAAAGATGGTAAAAAATGGACATTTTTTTTGCTCCTATTCAGAAGCAGGGCATATGATAAATGTACAGTTAGTTCTGTAAAATACAGGTAGCAGCATGAACAGTATTTTTTCTGCTTTTGTTTTTGTTTTAGCGTGTTAGATTTTAAGCATGTTAGAAAATGTCTTTTCACTTTTATGCAATGGATTTCAACACTTATTTTCATGCAAATTTTAGTGTTCAAAATTCTGTTTTACAAAGCAAGGTGAATTTTTTAATTATCACCTATAAAATATCTCTGGTTTGTTGTTTTCTTCTTTCAGAGGATTATTTATTTCCATCTCAGACAGAGGTCATATAAGATCAATTGTGAACAACTGGCCAGAGAATGATGTTAAGGTACTATCTAATTCTCTCTTTTTTTTTTTTTTCTTTCCCCTAATTGTTGTTTAATCTGAGTTGAGCTTCTAAAAATTGGTTGATATTTTATGGGAAAAAAAAAAGCTAAATAAGGCATCCTTGGCAGTTGTTTGACAATGATGACAAATGCAGTTAATGAAAGCATAAATATGAGATTTACAGTTTGAGTGGACAGTGATGATCAGAGCTAGATTTGCCAGTGTCTTGCTTTACTTTGTCTTTCCATGCTAGGATGTGCTTGGGTCTTATTTATCATGGTACAAAGTACATTTATTAGGTGATCTTGTCCTCATATCAGAACACAGAGTGGTGGCCTGGAAACCCAAGTTTTGCCATTAAATTTATATGACCCAGCTGGGTCCAAAACCACAAAAGCAGATGAGGTGGGTAACACTCATCCTGACTTCTTGCTGTCCGGATTTAGGAGGGGAAATCATAAACCTAAGTTACAAGAGGCTCCTCCACACAGTGGCCTGGATTCTTCACACTCTGCCCTCAGGGATTAGGGCAGTAGCTTTCAGCAAACAAAAAGGAGCATGGCAGATTCTAACGTTATCTTGTCTACTTTCTGCATAGGTAAAAAATGAGCAAAGGGCAAAGCATTATCACTTCAGATTAAAAAAATATATATATTATCTCTTCTTATTTAGTTTAACCGTATAAACATAGCTCAATTTCTGCCTAGAAGAAAAAAGCACGGTTACTATTACTCTAAACCTTAAAAACCAGCGGTCATATGTAACTTCGCTTGTTTACAGGCCGTTGTTGTCACTGACGGAGAAAGAATATTGGGTCTTGGAGACCTTGGTGTCTATGGAATGGGAATTCCAGTAGGCAAACTGTGTCTGTATACGGCGTGTGCCGGCATACATCCAGATAAGTGCTTGCCTGTGTGTATCGACGTTGGAACTGATAATACAGTGAGTTTGACTAAACTTTGCCTAGCTGTAAACTATCCCCAGAACTGTTAAAAGTATTTAGTACTATAATAAAAGGTTTCAGTACTATAGGAGGAGATTTTTATTTGAATGCTTTGTTTTACGATGAAACCAAGTATTTTATTTAATGGCATTTTGCTTTATATCAGCAACTGAAAAACTTCAGCTAACATGACAATGAAATGGACCTTTTGGAAGTAATTCGAATGCTGGAAGACTATAAAATAGACAGTCAAGTTGACCTAAGAGGCTGGAAATGTGAATCACATTTATTAAAACCGTTTATTGTTCACAGTATCGATTTGTTCCATTGTAAAAGCAGCCATCGCCAACCTCAAGTGCCAGCTGATATTACTGAATGTTGATATAGGCTGGAGGCAATTAAAGTGGCTGTATAAATGCAGTATATTTGAGAACGGTGCAAAATGTGTTACTGTGAGCACTGGAAAGTGTATACTGAGGAAGTGACTCATCCTGATGCTGTCTTTGATTTATTTTTTTTCAGACGCTCTTAAAAGATCCATTTTATATGGGCCTGTACCAGAAAAGGGATCGCTCGCAGGTCTACGATGACCTAATTGATGAATTTATGGAAGCCATTACAGACAGGTATGACACAGAATTTTCTGTACAAGACTATGGCCAAAACTGCTGGCAGAAAGGGCACATGGCACACTGTCCTTGAAAGTTATCTAAGGAATAAAGATAGGACTAGAAGAAAGGAGACACGGGCTGTATTTCTGGTTCTGTAGTGATTTTTCTCTGTGACTTGGAACTTGCCATTTTTAGTTATCTGTTAAGTACACACCGAAAGGAGAACCGTTTTAAACAATGAGACGCCTGAGATCTTCTGTCCAGAGATAATTGTTTAGATGCAGAATTTATTTTAAAAGAACTTCTTTAAAAGAACTTGTTTGTGTATCTAGTGATAAGAGTATTTGCCATGTAGGTATGGTCAGAACACCCTTATCCAGTTTGAAGACTTTGGAAATCACAATGCTTTTCGGTTTTTGAGAAAATACAGAGAGAAGTATTGTACCTTCAATGATGATATTCAAGGTATGAGCTTTGTTTATGCTCTCTAATGTATATGCAAATACCTTGCCTAAAGGAATAACCTGCCATGTAGATCTGTTCAGCTCTTTTCAGGTCTGTATTCCTCTTGTAGGAACAGCCTCAGTGGCCTTAGCAGGACTCCTGGCAGCACAGAGAGCCACTGGTAAACCCATTGCAGAGCAGAAAGTGCTGTTCCTTGGGGCAGGAGAGGTGAGTTCTTTAGAGGCCTCTAGGACAACAAAAGGTTGTACTGAGTTATATTTTCTAGTTCTGTAAAATCTGGATGCTCACATCCTTTGAAATTTATTGCAGAACTCTTTATATAAAGGCCAGCTAAAATACATTCATAAAGGGAGTGTTTGTGTGAAGAAGACCATTTGAAAGGCACGTAGCATTTGCCAGGGCTCAGATTTTCACACTGTTACATGGACTTCTCAAAGCAGCAGGAATTTGTGTGCAGTAGAAGGAGATTTTACCACAAAATTATGATGCAGTGAGAAAGGGGGAAAGGAAGGGAAGCATTGGCAACATCCCTTTCTGCCCTGTTGCTTTCTCTGCCCACAGAGGCTCTATCACAGGCAGCAAGAGCAGAGGGAGGTACAGAAAGCAGGAGGTCACAGTACCCAGGAGAGCTGCCCCTCTTCTTGCTTAGACACAATGCTCTTGATCCCAGGAACCTGCTCCCATCTAGGCCAACACTGCTTGTGCTTCAGAGCTGACCTAACTGTTGCCTGACATCGGCAATCAACTCTGTCCGCCGAGGCGGCCAGGCACGTCCAACCCGTGCCCGGGCCAGAGAGCACAGACACCAATATGAGGATGCTGCAAATGGCGTTTAATATACGCAGGCTGGATCTTATAAAGGTAGCGAAGGCGGAAGCATGCCTATATAGCCAATAAGCGTTGCTCTTTACCTAATATGGCATATGCCTTAGTTCCCTATTCTTCCCGTACATCGCGAGATCTTCCGAGCGCCGTACCCTACATCTCCCCCCCCCCATGTTAATCTAAATATCCTAAATATCACTACTTTGAACAAGCTGCTAATAGCGTACATTGTGACTGCCTTGTTTCTGTGAGCGTCATAGCTGATGCAATACATAGTGGATTATACATGACAAAATAGGCATGCTGCAAAAGACACCAATCAATACCATAATGATAATCAACCCAAGCTTCCACAATCAATTCAATTGAGCCAGGATAGTAATCATGTCCAGATACTGTTGCCTATGTTCTCAAGCCATCTCCAGTTTCCTGGGTTACGTCTTATCATCTGTAGCAGATCTGATCCTACGTTTTGAATGGCCTCCGACCTCTTGTCGATCTTCTCGTAGTCTTTTGTGGTCAGGCAACAAAATTTTTGGTTTTTGAATGTTCTGGACCGGCCTCCCCCCACCTGGAGAATCTTGAAGATTACGTTGATGGCCTCATGATGTGCTTTGAGTATCTGGTTGACATCCCTAAGACCTGCCGCTATCTGTTGAGACAACGTGTTTACTGCTTTATTCGTCCGCAACAAGTGACAGGTCGAGCTTTGAATTTTGTATAGCCCTGTTGATCCTAAAATCGGGCCGAGGCAAGTAATATTAGCATTCACCAGGACGAGGAATGGCGCCTCGCTCATATTACCCGGTAAAAAGACATCAGGTGACATGGGGGCAAAAAAATTTTACAAGGGTTGGGGGTATTTTGTCTGGTGGTAGGTATGCAGCAGCCAGCAAGCATAGCGCGCTAGAGCAGGAAACGTTTCAGTTGGGGAGAATTATAGTACCGTTCGTCCATCTTGTACCTGAGTGTCTAACAAGTCTTCGGGTATAATCCACTCCCTGTTTCCTTCATCATCCCCGTAGCTAAATCTTCCCACACCTCTGTCTATATTTATTGTATTATAACTTTCACAGGTGGCAGAGGGGTCTGATGTAATCTTTCTCTCCCATTTCTGAGCCTTCTGAGTGACTATCTCTAGGTACCCTGTGAAATTCACATGATGGGAGCGGTATGTCACATTAACATATGACCCATATGGTGACCATGATTCCCCATACACTGTCCCACTAGGCAGTATTGTGAGATTTGCTGCTCTTCGTGCCATTAATTTGCATAAAGCGTTATCTGTTAGCGGAGCCGCAAAACTTACAAAAGCAAAGCATGTTAGTGGATTGTGTGGAAGGAGCGTTTGTAGAAGAATTGCTTGAAAGCAGGAACTGAGAGGAAAACTAGGGCCTCACATAGCTCTGGCATTACAGAGGCCTGCTTGGGGTGCTACACAGTTGCCACTTCCAGGATGGTTGGTATGCACGGACTCTGCTCCTCCACGGTTCCCTGGGCAACGCAATCTGCCGTCCTCGCAGCTGCGAAAGGGAGTAATGGAGGACAGAGCGGGGTGAAAGCTCCGCGGCCAAACTCTGTTGCGCTCCCTTTGCTGGGCTGTTGATAAGCTGCACAGTGGCCGTCTAATGAGAGATATACGATAACAAGTCCGGTGCTGTGCCAGTAAAAGTGGCAAATGATGAACTTTGCTTGAACTTTGCTCATTATAATGTGAAAACCGTACCTCCATCTCAGAAGTTACCCGCCTCCGAGGTACGACCACCCCTCACTGAGCGTGCGCTTTAGATTTTCGGTTGACTGTACCTTTAAATGAAAGCGAGAAACTTTTCCACCAATCAACAACAAGGTTAAGTATGACTTTAGTCACTCAAGCTCCACCTGAATGTAAAGAAAAGTATAAAAGGTGAACTAAGGATGAAAAGTCTGGAGGGAAGAATTCATCGTAACTCCTGGGTCAGTCGAGAGGCTGAGCCCCCTTCCCTCCCCCTGCGCCGGGACGCTGCCCGAGGAGACTCGAGACTGGACGTCTTCTCCCATTTTCTGGGGTGAGTGATGATTGCACATTTGTACATCAGAGCTAGCTAAAAACCCCATGCTCTAGTAGAGAATTTCCTGTACTAACATCCGAAACCTGCTTTGTAAATGCTGCACTTGAATAAATCATACTGTTTGTGAACTCAACTATTTGTTTGAGGGGGGGCAATCGGACCTACAGTTGACAGACTGTTCGTGAATCCGATACCTTTTCTGATACCTCCTTCCCCCCCCCCACCACCATTACCACTACGGCTTTCAAACTGCAACATTTTCAACACAGGTTGAGATCAGGACTTTCCCCTTTTTCCACCCCGGTGGGGAGGCAATAATGGGATGCGCCTCTCGCCCTCGCCCATTGTCGGGCCTAGGATTCTGTGTTTCCTGGTCGACTCCATACAACCTGTATCAGCAGGATAACGCAAAGAGACCCTTTCCTCGTCTTGCCATGTCGATCGTTTGTTTTGCTATTCTCCAATATTTCCTTTTCAACTGGACAAGGTGCTTTCTTAGTAGGTCGGGGTCCAGTCGAATCCTCCATCACTGAGGTGTATGGGTCGTGGGGGTCGTCCCACCAGCTGTTCCTGTAGGGGTAAGCTCATAGTTGCCATGAGTTTTGAGGTTCGGTCTTATCCACCTTGCGGGTACCCATTTCACTACCTCCTGCTGTCTTAGGGCCGCGTAGCCCCTTCCCTGGGTTACCAAGTTCCACCCAGACTCCCATATCCCTTTCTCTGGGAACCTGACCAGAACTGGGGGCCCATCCTCTATAGCTGCGACCGCCCAATGCTTATCCACTGGTGCCTTGTTCTCATTTCCACGAATGAAATGATTCAGCGAATATAGCGCTCGCATCAAAATTTCTGGTTGCTTCATACTGGGAATTCTTTGGGTATGACCTTCCCCCTCCCCAAGGATCTTGATTTTTTGTTTGAGGGTTTGATTTGCTCTCTCTACAATTGCCTGTCCTTGGCTATTGTGAGGAATTCCGTGCTGCAGTTGAATTCCCCATTTGTCAGCCCAGTCTTGCGTAGATTGGGCTGTGAAGCAGGAGCCGTTATCTGTTTTGATTATTCGCGGAACGCCTAACCATGCTATAGCCGTTATCCAATGCTGGTGAGCTGCACGCGCAGTAACCCTCTGGTGTTGTGTGGCTATGATCAGTCCACTGCATGTATCCACTGTAACTGCTAACCAGGGTCGTGGTCTGAATAAAGGGCATAATGTGAAGTCTGACTGCCAGATTTGATTTGCCTTTAGGCCACGGGGATTTACCCCAGCACCCCATAGAGTCGATCGTTGGCAATACGGGCAAGTGGCTACCACATCCCTGGCTGCTGCAAGGGGAATGTTGCAATGCTTTGCGAGGGCTCTCGCTCCTATGTGGAGGTGCTCGTGTATAGCACGAGCTTGTGTTATTGTCCATACACCCTTGGCTGCTGCATCAGCTTTATTGTTGCCTTCCTGATAATATCTCTGTATACTGGCATGACTTCTCACATGGACTATGGAGGCTGTGGTGCTGCGCTGTTGCAGCGCCTCCTCCAGCATGATGGCTATTGGCGTGCCCTCCCATACATTCTCCTGTGTGCACTGATATGATGTATTGAGTAGGCTATATGGATTCAGGTCTGTCCAGTTGCTTTGAGGAATACCTAACACCAGTGCATCAATTGATCCGCTGTCCCACAAAGCCAACAACTCTTAATTTGGGTATAATTAACAATACGCCTAAGTAGCATAACATATCCATTAGTGTTAAAAGTAGCATCAGCTTCTATAATAGCGTTAAAAGTAATATTACCTCCTAAAAGCCACAATATACAGCTAATAATAACAGTAACACTTCTTCCTCCCATGTTGTTCTTCTGCAGGCTCACACTTTCCACAGCTAGGGTACCAGCTGCCTGCCTGCTATGTTTGATGTATGCGAGTTTGCTTCCAGCCAAGGTCTCGCCCATTTTTGCTGGCACCCATCTGGTTCCAGTATCTGTAACGACACAAGCATACCCTTTTCCCCAGGTTATTAAGCCCAAGGGTCCCGTCCATTTTCCCGTGTTCCAGTCTGTCAGCATCACCTTACTCGGACCCGACTTTACTTCTGTCAGGGCTCCCTTTAGCCCAGCCCTGTGTTTGACCATCAGAGGGACTAGGCTATCCTGGGGCAATCTCAAAATTTTAAAACATATTCTGCTCTTGCCAATTTTTTGTTTTTCGTAGCTGGCGTTTCAGCGTTTGGTTCATATGTTCCACTATGTGATGGTCCTCAGGATGTAATAGTATGGTGAAAAAAACAATCTTTCAAATCGATTATTAAGATGTCCCAATCATTTTGAAAGGTTCACGATTTCCATTTCTATTTATGTTTGCATAGCTTCAATTTGGTTTCCTCCCCAGAAATTGCTTGGGATTTCTGTATATTAAGGAGGCCCCCGCTCCAGTAGCATTGAGGCTTTTACAATTTGTAAGGACTGTTGCAGGTCCTTCCGTGTCAGTTGCACTGGAGCGTGGCCATCGCTTCATTCTTGTTTCCCATGCTGAAGTACTTCCCTAGTCTCTTTCCAAGGATACAAGTCAGAGTACGGCTCCCAGTCCTCCATCGGTGGGGTGGGTGGGTGGAGGAGGTGGGGGGGGACGCCGTAGTCTGAGTTATTCCTGGCTTTCCCACTTTCAAATTCTGGACTTTCTTGTTGTGCTTATTTAGCCCTCTCTGCTGATATATATATTACACAATAAAGATCTAAAAACCACAGATACAAACAGCACAAACACAATTTCCTTCAGTGGCACGACCTCACGTAGCTGTGCATTACACTAGTGAGTTCCACTGTCTCAATTGCCTAATCCCATCCTCGCTGCCAATTAGGTTGCGAATGGGTTTGGGATTCGGCAATAATCACACAAAACAAAGTGGCTACGGCTATTCAGGTGAAAGCACGTTAAAGAAGCAAAGTATGCCTAATTACTCGTGAGGTAATACTTGTCGGCAGGACACTGAGACTGAACATTCTCTTGAGCTGGCAGATTAGAGGGTTGCTGACAGGCTCCCAACTCAGCAGGCGTCCCCGCAGAGACAACGTGGGTCTCAGTGTTAGGAGTCTCACCCCTCCTTTCTCTCTGCACTGTCTGTTTATGCCCGGTGCATCCTGCCACGTAGGGCCAGTACGTGCCAGCAGGCAGACCAGGGCGGGTGGACAAACTCCGCCTTCAGTCACATAACCTTCCCTCCTGGGTGCGCAGGTGCGCATGTCAGTAAATTGTCCCAGTCGTCAGTCCGAGGGTCCTGCCTTTCTCATCTCCCTCCCTCTCGGGTGTTTGACCTTCAAACTAATTTAGAGGATGTTTGCAGTTAAGTTGGCTACAAGCCCGGTCGAGCAGCCGCCTTCAGTTGCTTTTGGAGGAGGTCAGCTCTGAGCCTGGCTGGGCAGCCGCCTCCGCACTCCTTATCGCTCAGCCTGGGCAGGCAAACATCTTCTTTCTCAGGGTCTTGGATCCTATTTTGCACAATAGTTTTATGACTCTACAGATCATACAAATTTCCACCTTTCAACCATACCTCGTGTTGGCATCAATATACAAAGGATACAACACATAATAGAGATGAACATAGCAAATAGAAATAATAGCCCTAATAACGGTTTCCGTCCTCACTTAAAGCATTACAGTTCTTCAACCCCCACTTTTAAAGACAGATCAAATTCCTCTGCACCTCCCTCCTGGCTTTCATCAAGCCTTCAGCAACATAAGTTTCCTTGATCTCATTCGCCTTCTCTTCCCCAGCCCCCCTTTCTCCTTTTTTCAAGGCAATCTAACAAGCGGAAGCAGGGGCACAGACAGTGTAGGCGCCGCAGGTGCAGGCACAGAGGCAGGCACGGGCCGGGGGGTTAGCGATGGATCTCCAAACACCAGCGGTTTCAGTGGCGTGGCGGTCCCGGTCCTGAAGTGCTTGCAAAGGCTGCCGTGGCTCCGACGGCCACTTTGCTTTTGGCTTTCACATCGGGTTTGAATACTAGGTGGGGCTCGGCTTGGAACCCATTCTCTCTGCACCAGATCGAAAGCTTGCAGAGGGTCTGTTCATCAGCCTCTGTCTGCACTCCCACTGCTTCGCTCTTCCCAAGCGCCTCCCGTGCTGGCCTCCAAGTCTCCCTTTCCTCTTTTGCTCTCTGGAGGACCTGCCGTATCACTCCCCATGTCTTTAGATCTTTCGCACTCCCTTTAGACATACCATATTCCGTTAACGCGGTGGTACATCTCTGCCAGTGCTGGGGGAATAAAACTTCCCCGGCACTGTTAACCGCCCCTTCTTCAAGGAGCCGCTCAATGCAGCTCTTAACTGCGTTCGATTTCATAGAAATCCCCCATTCACGAGCACACGATAATACGACCTTGATTATCCCTTCCATGATCCGGATCCCTCGACCGCCTGCGGTCCGCCGCCTCGGAGTATCACGTCGGGGTCACCACTTGTTGCCTGACATCGGCAATCAACTCCGTCCGCCGAGGCGGCCAGGCACGTCCAACCCGTGCCCGGGCCAGAGAGCACAGACACCAATATGAGGATGCTGCAAATGGCGTTTAATATACGCAGGCTGGATCTTATAAAGGTAGCAAAGGCGGAAGCATGCCTATATAGCCAATAAGCGTTGCTCTTTACCTAATATGGCATATGCCTTAGTTCCCTATTCTTCCCGTACATCGCGAGATCTTCCGAGCGCCGTACCCTACACCTAACAGATAGTTTCTGTGGGATATGTGGGGAATGGGGTGGTGTTTGCGTCGACAGACCTGTTTTGTGGGTCATTAAAAACAGAAATCCTTTAATCTGTCAGGCCGCCCTGGGAATTGCAAACCTCATTGTCATGGCTATGATGGAAAGTGGTGTTTCTGCCGAGGAAGCCTACAAGAAAATATGGATGTTTGACAAATATGGTTTACTGGTTCAGGTAAGGATGCATCAGGCCTGGAAATACCACGTTACCAATGGCCAGTGTTTTCCACGGCCTTCTCATAACGCCATCAACTTGAATCTGTAGGGCCGAGAACACGTGATAGATTCCAATCAAGAACCATTTACGCACCCGGCTCCAGAGCAGATACCAGAAACGTTTGTCAAGGCTGTGAATGTACTTCAGCCTTCAGCTATCATTGGTAAGTAAGGTCCTTTTTCATTTCTGTGTTTCCACAACTTGGTTATTTGCAGTGTTTGCTTTTGGCAGCATGGCCCCAAGGAGCTTGGTGACAGCGATCCCCATTTCTGTTGGGATAAATAAGAAAAACTGAGGGCTGTTTTCTGCTTGAAAATATACTGAGCTGCAAGTTATCTCTCGGCATATCCTTTGCTGCAGCTCCTTCTGTGCCTGTTTTGTTGGCTGTTGCTTTAGTCCTTGTCCAGCCCGTCAGTGACCTTGCTTAGAACAACTCTGAGCATGTTCTCGGGGACGGCATGGCCACAGGGAACTGAAACCCAGCAAAGGGCAGGAATAAGGATCATATTTTGGAATGCACTTCTGCTCCCAGATGTATTCCCTACACCGGCCAAAGGGGAAAGAACAGAGGCTGTTTTGTACTGCACTCCCTTGTCACCACTACCTATAAAGTCACTGACACATATATGCCATACCTATAAATACATATATATACACACATATATAACTAGATAGATACATACATTGTGGGTAATCAGGGTCCGGCGGCCGGAAGATATCGCGCTGTACGGAAAGACAGGGCCCCTAATAGCCAATAGCGTTTAGTCTATGATGTAAGCAGACGGATGTGACGTTGTGAACCTTAGCTATATAACACCTTGTTACCCATCAATAAACGCCATTTGCCGTCCACCACGTTGGTGTCAGCGAGCTGATGGCCCGAGCGGCCTGGGGGAGGTCGCCGTGCCGTTCCTGAACCAGGTCGCCACGCCGCTTGAACGGCAACAATACATAACTGTGGCTGTCCCCAGAGGCCAGGTGGATTATAAGTATTTCCTGTTACAACTCTGTAATTTCCTCTGCACGTCACTTTTTGGGGTGGAAAAAAAAAGTGGACTGAGTAGCTCTCCTTAAGCCTATATTTGGTGTATTCATTTTTGTGTATTTGTGTGTTTAGGTGTGGTCAGAAATGCCATTATGAAGGGAAAGTGCCTTGCACAGTTAACACCCAGTGAGGATGAATCATCCTCAGAGAGCTGCAGTCATCCCCTGCTTATCCAGGGCGGCCATAAGCATTCCTTACACGGAGCAGTACGGAAAAGATGTGAAATAGGCTTTTGGAATGCAGAAACTGGAGGTTCCTGTGAAGAATGAGATCTTTAAGCAGGCAGTATTGAAGCAGTGCTCGGGGTCTGTCTCCTGTGGCATGACAAGGCTGTGATGGTTTGCTTGGCCTTTGGGGATGACAAGGGCTTAATCTGTACTTGTGGTCTGGAGGAGTCGAGTATTGATCCCATTTCTGGGTGTTCCCTCCGTCTCCAGGAGTTGCAGGAGCTGGACGGCTCTTCTCGCATGACGTGATCAAAGCCATGGCCTCTATCAACGAGCAGCCCATCATCTTTGCACTAAGTAACCCCACCGTGAAGGCTGAGTGCACAGCAGAGGAAGCGTATACGTTAACAGAGGTACATGGTGTTTTGAAGCATTGACTTACTGGGCACTCGATGATATACAGTAAAAACTGACACTGAGAATGCAAAAACACCTCGATTCTCATGTGGAATTTCTTCTTGTAATAGATTTCTTTCTTGTCATCTTGGAAAGTAAATTGGCGTGATTTGAAAAGAAATCTTGATTCTTGAATAATGATATGCTGTAAAACTCAAAATAGCCTAAACCCTGTTATTTCTTTTTTAAGAAGAGACTATTAGGTACTGAGCGTTCTATAGCTTTGATCAATTGCTGCTTTCCCGCCATTTTAAAAATGTTTTCATTTCTAAAGAAACAGCTTATGTTAATATCAAAATTGTATTAAGTACAGCCCTTAAAACATAATAGCTGCCATGTTATAGATAAAGTTCTTAAGCAGCACGTGTCCTTGTATCTAATCAAGACCCCCGCTTTGCACTCGGTCGTTTCCTAGTGTTTGCAGGTCAGGATCACTAACAGTGGCCCAGGAGGACCCAGCTTCCAGCACAGGCTTCTGCTGGTGGCCCTGTCCTCACATCCCCTGTCACCTTACTTGTAGCTCGTACCCTGGGGCCGCCAGAAGTCCAGTGGAGGGAACAATTATAAATAAACTTCATTTTGCACTTTCACTCCAAAGTAATTATGCTGTGCGTTGTTGGGGGGGGGGTCTTTTTTTAGTGACATTATCACCAGCATATTTCAGGGTAAGCGTATTCAGATCGAGGGTTTGTCTTTAGTAAAGTAAGTCTTCTATCCTTCTGCACTACTTTTATGCAAAAGCTAATCTGCTTTGAAAAGAACCAGCAGGGAAGGAGGTGGGAGGTAGTAGGAGGCAGACAGCACTAGCTCCACAGCTTTGAACTCTCTGCTAATTCCTTCCCTTTGAATCTCAGTCTCCAGCTGGTGGGGATCTCTGCCCTGTCCACAGGGCCTGCCTGAAGACTTCAGGGGTGGGGCTTGTGAAAAGATTTTTTTTTTTTTTTTAAATATAGCCCCAAATCAAGTGACTCGTATGTAAAAGCGAGAGGGTGGAGTGAGTTGCTTGCTGCTTGATATGGAAATGCGAACGGTTTCCTTGCAGCGTGAGCGCAGCTCTTGACATGAAAGCCTCATGGACAGTGTGGTGTTACCTCCACAGAGAGAAGAGCACTTCTCTGGCCGAGCTCTGACTCCATCTGTGCTGCTGGGCACGTTGATTTGGAGGGAACTTGCTGCCTGGATGAGCAGGTTGAGAGGTAGCTCTGGGCAGAAGTAACACTCTCCGGGCAAAACGTAGACCTTAGCTTTAAACAGTAAATGAGAACTCTCTGTAAATGAAGATTGTTTAAGATCCCTTGGGTATTTTGCATCTGGGGATTAGCCAGAATATAATTATTTTGGCCATATTTCAGGGTATAAAATTCACAGTTCCAGTATCTTGTGCCCAGTGGAGAGGACCTTGCTTTTTCTCCTGTACTGAGTCCCTATGTCCATTCTGTCATGATTTTCCATGAACTAACTGTTGGTTGTACACATGGACCAGTTGCAAATATTCCTGGTCAGTAAATGAAAGGGTGTTTTTAGAATTGTTTCTATATCTAATGCTTGTTTTTATAATGCTCTTCAGTCCTCCAATGTGCTCATTACAACCCAGTTGTTTACCCACAGCTCACCCTTCAAAATGTAATAACATCCTTCCCTTCAAGATACAGCAAAAATCCTCTCTAACCTTGCTTACTTTGTACTTTAACTAACAAAGTTTGGCACTTCATGATGAGAAATATCATCCCTATGTGTCTCCTGACCTCAGAAAGAGCCTAATCCTGGTTGGTCTGAGATTTTAGCTAAGATGGGAAGTTGCTAATGAAATAAAGATACTCTCACTAGCCTCCCTTTACTCATTCTTTGTTTTTTTCCACTAGATGGCACCTGCAAAAGCAGGACTGGGCTCTGGTGCCTGTGGCCAGGCTGAGCATTTTGTGTGTCCAGTGTTCAACTTAAATATTTTGAAATAATATTATCTTCACTATCCAAGAGGAAGTTAACTTTTTCTTTTCATTTACAGGGGTTTTGCTGTTTGAGGAGAGAGTTGTTTAGGTGGAGGATATATTTTACATTCAAAACTCTGGATTGGTTTTAGTATTTCATGCTGATAAAAATTATTTTCCAAAGAATAGTAAGAGAAGTGCATTACTCCCTCCTCTGAGGTTTCATTTCTCCCACAGGGTATGATATTGTAGTCTTCTCCTCACCCTCCCAAAAACCATCACTAAACAAGTGACCTTTTATACTGTACCAGTATTTTGGACCCCTTTTGAACGTGGCCATCACGCTGCTCTTTTTGTGCAGTGCTTGAGGTGGTGGGTCCTGATGTGCGCCCTGCTGGGAGGAGAGGGTTTGCTCGGTGTCCTACGGGATTGCAGGGCTCTGCGTCAGCCAGGAATTGTGGGCAGCCTCTGGCCCCGTCGCATCTGAGGGGCTGTTTTGCTGTTCCCGATTGGCCTGTGCACTTGGGGACTGTGCTGAGTTGGTGATGGAGCTGAGGAGGAGCTGCAGGACCCGGGTACCCCTGTATTTCATCCTGATTTTAGCGCACTCTGGCAAAAATCTGTGATTCTGCTTTTTCCCCACAACAGGGCCGATGCCTGTTTGCCAGCGGCAGCCCCTTCGACCTGGTGACCTTGAAAGATGGACAAGTCTTCAAACCAGGCCAGGGCAACAATGCGTACATCTTCCCAGGTAATAACGATAATTCTGTTCTGCTAGTGTTGAAGACCAGGCTATAGTAGCACCTCTGATTGGGCTCGCATCTGCGTTAGGCAATTAGTGAAGCCGCACACAGATGTGTTCCCAGCACTGAGAAGCTCAACTAAAGATGAGACTCGGGGAGAAAAATGAAAGAAAATCAGTTAAGGCAGGGTGCCAGACTTGGGGGGTTGCATATGTGACATGGACACAGTGAGCTGGAGGATTTTAGCAAAAGAGGAGTGTGTTATTAAAGGTCTCGCTCCTGCTGCACGATTTCCTCTGCTTTTTGGGGGGAAGGAGAAGGTAAGTGTCAATACATTCATCTCATGTTACCTCTGCAAGTGAGGATACAAAAAAGAGATTGGGGATATTTCCCTGCCTTCCCCTTCCCTTTCTCTTCTTTTCTTTTCCCAACTTCCCTGTGAAAGGCCACCCATTATGGTAATACATGGTAATAGTCTTGTGAATGGGCATAGAAAGCCGTGGGAAGACTTTTTATAAATAACATTCCAGGTGACTGTCAGCTTCTCTGCAGCAGGGCCGTATTTTAGAATGACATGGCCCTAATTGGCACTAATTTTATTGTAGGCGTGGCTCTCGCTGTGATCCTTAGCAGTGTTCGGCATATTAGTGATGAGATTTTCCTAGAGGCTGCTAAGGTAAGTGTGGGAGCAGAGCAGGTTCTAGGTTCAGACGTGACAGTGCATGACGTGCTAGGCCTTCTGAAACGTCTCACATCTTGCTGGGAACTCTGTGATTTTTCTGTTTCATCTGGCAAGGTGGTGGGAGAGGATCAAACCAACAAGAAAATTGCAAGTAAAATTGTGGGCAATGCCCAATTCCTGTAAAAAATTTAATATTTTTATCCATAACTGAGCATCCAAATATGAGGCTTGTCCCTGTGCAGAGGTGTCCTCCCTGTGTCCTGGTAGTGTCAACGTGCCTGCCCTCCTCCTGGTTGTCCCCTCGGGGTCCCACAGCTGGCTGAGATACTTGGGGACACTCCAGTGCTGGTGTGTCTGGATAGGCTCTCATTTCTGCTAAACTCTTACAAGCTGAATTTACAGATAGAAGCACACATTGCAGTGCCACCCTTTGAGAATATTGAGAAGTGTCTTATTCTACTGTTTGGGGATAAATCTAATAGTAAAAAAAATGCTGCAGCTTGTTTCTCTCCCGCATCTCAGCATGTTGTTGATCCCGTTCAGGATGCAGAAAATAGGAACTTGTTTGTTTTTCTAATTCAGGCACTGGCAGAACAGTTGACTGATGAAGAACTTGCACAAGGACGACTCTATCCTCCACTGTCTAATATCAGGGAAGTTTCCATTTATATCGCTGTCAAGGTGAGTGTAAAGCATAAAAGTGAACTGTGCTAAAAATGTTTTATGTGTGTGTTCACTCAGTCAGTTGTACAGCATGATACTTGGCCCCGAGATACTTTGGCACAAAACACCCAGACCTCTCTTTGTGCCATTAATAATACTTATAAAAATGTTGGTGTTGCTGGATGCTTCAGGTTGGCAGTAATTGTTTGTCACAGTTGTGCTCCTTTTGTTTTTTTGAAATTAAGTTTCTGGATCCCTGACAAGGTGTTTGGAAATTGTAAAGAGACTTTGGTATTTATCTTTGTCCAACCTGAAGAGTCCTAAACGTTTTCCAGGGGGAGCGCAAATGCTACGTCAGTGTGGTGAAAGGCATAAACTCTCTCTGTGATTTAACTTTTCAGGTTATGGAATTTTTGTACATGAACAACATGGCATTCCACTATCCCGAACCTGCAGACAAGAACCGCTACATCCGATCAAAAGTTTGGACCTACGAATATGAGTCCTTCATGCCAGATGTGTACGACTGGCCTGAGTCCAAGGTACACTGAGGCACCAGGAGTTACTCCTCAAGCAGCATCTTCTACTCTGCAGGGATCCCTTTTTCAGGCCAATTTAAATTGTGACTTTTGAGACTTTCTCTTGTTTTGTTGTTGTTTTCCCTCCCTTGTTTTTGATTTGATATAGATTTATCACCATATGGGTGATAGCATCCGTCACATAACTGATAAAGCATTCCAAAAAGGATTTGGATAATGTTGTATTTCTAGCTTAGAGCCCTCACCACACTAAAGAATTCCAATAATGATGTTTTAGCTGCATGCTTACTGTAACAAATTACAGCTCTCTCCTCACAGCTTATTTCCAGAATCATTCACTTCTGCTTTTAATAAATCAGCCTTCTATCTGATTCTCTTGGTGTTGTCACGCTGCATTATTTGTGACAACGTAAAAGAATTTGTCAAGAAAAAAATAAGGATAGCTTTGGACAAATCTGACAGTCTAATGGGCTGTTTTGTCTGATGATTAAAGACACACGTGTCCAGACTTCCTTGCTTCCTTGGCTGCTCTGTGTTTCAGGATGTGCTTTGAGGAGCAGTGTGGTGTGCACATGTGGGATCTGCAGCAGTATCTGCGTTCCGAATTCTCATCATTGTGTGAAATCTTCTGTCAGGAGAGATAGGAAGTAGTTAAAATATAGCCTTGGAAAGTCTGAAAAAATATTAATCACTTACTGACTTGAAAAAACAAAGCTGTGCTGTTGTGGCAGAAATTGTATCAAGACAGAATCTGAAGTAATTGCAGAAATCTTCTAGAGGGAGATCTGTGGTAGACTCCAAGGTGATGTACCAAAGGACTTCGGTTTCATTAGTCTATTTTTAAGGCTCTTTTTTACGTAAATCATCACGATAATTTTCGCCCTTTACTTTGCATAACTTTGCTTTCATAAAAGGACTTGAATTTAGTGTTTTTATGATACCACTGACTTGAAGGGCTCCTACGTGGGCTTAATTGCCACTTTGAACAAAAGACTACCCCCAAGCTGGCGAGGCCAAACCCCAGGTGCTGCAGGCAGATACTGACATGTGCATGTACAGAGGTTCAGATGTGCCCTGTGAGCTCAGTTCAATGTCCTGCTCATTTGAACATAGTGAACACAAAACTTGAAAGATCTGATGCTTAGAAGTTGACCACTTGATCCTCCCCTCTCCTTCTGCAGGTTTAAATTCTCAGGTATTTTGTATGAAAATAAAAATGGCTAGTTTAAATTTAGCTCCCTTTCCATGCAGTGATAGTCCTGCACCATTGATACAGGTATCGCTGCGTGCTTTGCTTTACACTTTGCTCATATCTGCTTTGAATGCCCTTCATTATTTTATATTAGCATGCAACAACAATTTTTTGTAATTGCAGCCTATGACTTCTGTAAATCCAGACTCCATAAAAACAATGGCATGTTAGGAACAGAAGTGAAGATGATGAAATTATATATAGGATTTTTTGGCCAGTACGTATAGGGTATTATAGGGTGTGTGTGTATATATATATATTTGTTGTTTGTTTTCTGACTAGTCCATATATATATATATATATGGAATTTATGGATTTTATCCATCTATATATATATATATATATGGATTTTTTGGCCAGTAAAACTATATATATAGTTTTAAAGGGGGTGTATTAGCAAACTTGAAGCCTTAAAGCAGAGATGAAGTGAATCTTGCTCAGAATTTACCCATGGCAAGTGTATGTCCCGTGGCCTCATTTATATTGGAAAATGCAGCTTCTTTGGAGGTATGTAAAATAGCACCAAAATAGAAATGGAAATACAGAATCTACACCCCCTTAAAAAATGGTCTCTTGCTTATTGCTTAATCCCTGATTTTAATGTAAAGAAAAGGACAGTAAACTTCTGGAAGTTTTTGACTAAGCAAGGAAAGAAGCCTGATTATATAAACACAGAAAGCAGCAATGTGGGGAAAAAATGATTTATTCAAACTGGTGAAAAGCTCTCTCGTGCGGCTCTAGGTGCTTCATTTCCAACTTGTGTGATTTATGTGGTTTGCAACTTACATATATAAGTACAAATTAAAAAAAAAAAAACAAACACAATATTTTTACAAAGAATGCTTTATTCATCTATTTTTGCTATGCTTAGTTTTTAGTATATTTAAATACGTGATCTTATTGGAAAAAAAAATATTTATTTAGTCTACAAATCCTTTTTACCTTCTGAAAATTCACCTCTTGCTGAAGCAGGGCCTGAAAGGCTCTTATGGCATGTCAGGGAGGTTCTGTGTCCGCGTGTTAAAGCCTATGAGCAACACAGCCTTCCTCGCTGCTTCAGACAAAATACTGCTTGTGTGGAAGAGTAACAGAGATAACATCCTATGCACCCATGCTGTGCCCTGGCTGCAGGGGCAGGGCAAGCAATCAGTAAATACAACTCTCCTGTTTACAGAATAAAGATCTACAGCCCTTGCTTCGGTCTGACTTTTTGTTCTTTTCAGCTGGTAAGCACAGCCATCGTTTATAATGCAGGGGCCCTGGCAGCATTCAAGGTTTCAAACATCTGGTACTTGGGAAGAGTAATATTCCCTGCTCACACCAGGAGTCTGGCTCTGGCCAGGAGTGGTTTCAGTTCCCTGAGGAAGCTCCCAAACAAACACTTGGCAGGGGCTGGTGTCGGGGATGATGCCTGTTCTGTGAAACGCTGCTCTCCTGGCATGGGCTGCCTGTTCTCCCCATGCAGAGGCCAGCAGGGATTGCTTGGAGCTGGTGGCCCACAGATCTTCCTACTTGTAAGCCTTACTCGATAATTCTCATGTAAATCCTACTGCAGAGGTGAGGAAAAATGTGTTTTTATTGTTACCTTTAACTGACCGTGAAGCTCTAAGGCTACAGTCGTCCGCCCATGTAGCTGTAGGTGTCCCCAAGCTCTGGAGCAGCAGGGTCCTCACTGTGTCCCTAATCCATCCCTGCACTGCCAGCTGAGAGATCCCAGCTGGGCTTCATCTACACATGCATCTGTGTCCTGTAGTCAGGTTCCACTGTCACCTGCAGCTTCAGAGCCACTGCAGGGTTTTTCCTTCAACCTACAGCCCTTGTTTTCCATTGGCAACAGGTAACATGTCAGCTCACAAACTTCCATGTGTTTTGCTCTCTTCAGAATATTCATTCTTTTCAGAATATTTTTAAGTATCTGGATTCATCTTCAGATCTGATGAACTCTTCAAATCTAATTATTCTTTGAATCAATTAGCTAACTGTTAATTGGTAGTTAACTGACTAATTAATTGACTGCTCATCTTGCCACATAGGAAGGAATTGCAGTATCCCTTTTCATATTCTACTTAACCTGATTTTCTGATTTTTTCCTTGCAGGCTATATCAAAAGTGTTTATCAATATGTATCAATAGGGAAAATTCTCTTTTGCAGCACGCAAAGACAAAAAACTTTCATCAGGATGCATTTTGTAACACTACATAGTATAAGTTAAGCTTTTTTTTTTTTTTTTTTTTTTCCCCAAATTTTTACCTAAATGAGGACTAGTGGTGTAGCTCTTCCCACAGCCCTAGTGACTTTTGTTCTCTAATGACATAGAAATGTCTTTCATGTCTCTTCTGTTAGGGTACTAGGCTGGAGGTACAGAGTACTTTGGAGAAAAATACTAAGCATCAGAAACTGCTTAGAGCTGAGGATGCTCAGTTTTGTTTTTCAGCGTTGGTCCAAGACTTGCTCACTTAAAATCCACAGCAGCAGGACTGGGTCTTTGGGCAGCAACACATGGAGACATCTAGGTGAGGAGAAGTGGAAGGTCCTTAAAAAGGAAAGCAGCTCAGGGAGTGCAGCCTCCCTTGATGGAGTTTAAGATGTTACATAGATTTGTGAGTGCCAGCAGCTGCCATGGAGATGAAGACTAATAAAATGTAGTGTCTGATACATTTATAACCCAAAGCGTGACTTGCTACCCAAGTTCTTGGATGTGTTTGTTAATGGTGGTGTTTCATGATGTTGTGTTTTCCAAGCTTAAAATGAAGCAATTCTTTACATGCAGATCGATGTTTAACAGGTGTCCCTGCGGTAGCTGTATGTGTTCCCTGTACTGTCTTTTCTAGCACACTGTTTTGCAGGATGGCTTAAAGTAATCCTGTGTGTGTCTCCTGATAGAAACTGTAAGTAAGGGACAGGCACAATTTACCTGTGGGTTTTTTCATTAGCAGCCCTATTTAGTGAATACTCATGTAGGAGAATTGGGATCAGTAGTGTTGCGCAGCTACAACTATGCATTTTAGTTCAGCTGACTCTGGATTTAATTAAAAACCAAGTTTTCTTTCGTTTGGGGCTTGCTGCAGCCCTCCTCGATGTTCCTATGTGCTCTTTAGGAAGGACAGGCTGGGAAGGCGAGGTGGTGGAGTTGCTCTTTATGTGAGAGAGCAACTGGAATGCATGGAGCTCAACCTGGGAGTGGAGGATGAGCGAGTTGAGAGCTTGTGGGTAAGGATTAGAGGGCAGGCTAATGTGGGAGACACTGTGGTGGGTGTCTGCTACCGGCCACCTGACCAAGACGAGGAGGTTGATGAGGCCTTCTATAGGCAGCTGGATGTTGCCTCACGGTCACAGGCCCTGGTTCTCATGGGGGACTTCAACTACCCCGACATCAACTGGGAGGACAACACAGCCAGGCATAAGCAGTCCTGGAGGTTCCTGCAGAGCGTCGACGATAACTTTTTGACCCAGGTTGTGGAGGAGCCGACGAGGAGAGGTGGGCTACTGGACCTCGTGCTATCAAATAGGGAGGGCCTAGTAGGAGATGTGAAGGTGGGGGGTAGCCTCGGCTGCAGTGACCATGAGTTGGTGGAGTTCAGGATTCAACGAGGAGGAGGCAGGGCTGTAAGTAGCCTTGCGACGATGGACTTCAGGAGGGCCAACTTTAGCCTCTTCAGAGACCTCCTCGGTAGAATCCCATGGGCTAGTGCTCTAGAAGGCAGGGGGGCCCAAGAGAGCTGGTTAGTTTTCAAGCGGCACTTTCTCCACGTCCAGCAACAGTGCATCCCTGTGTGTAGGAAGGGAGGCAGAGGGGGCAGGCGACCTGCGTGGATGAGCCGGGAGCTTGTGGCAATGCTCAAGCAGAAGGCAGCGGTATACAGAATGTGGAAAAAAGGACAGGCCCCCTGGGAGAAATACAGGAACGTAGTCAGGGAGTGCAGAGATGCGACAAGGAAAGCTAAGGCACGTCTGGAAGGCAAGCTGGCAAGGGACGTTAAAAATAACAAAAAAAAATTCTTCAAATACATTAACAGCAAAAGGAAGATCAGGGAAAACGTGGGTCCGCTGGAGGACGGGATGGGCACCTTGGTTACAAATAACACAGAAAAAGCAGAGTTGCTCAATGCCTTCTTTGCTTCGGTGTTTACCAAGGGCAGCCCTTTAGAGCCCCAGGCCCTAGAGGCAAGAGAAGAAGCTGGTGGAGAGGAAGACTTGCCCTGGGTAGAGGAAGATTGGGTCAGAGAGCACCTAAGGAACCTCGATACCCACAAATCCATGGGCCCTGATGGGATGCACCCCAGAGTGCTGCGGGAGCTGGCAGATGCCATAGCTAAGCCGCTCTCCATCATCTTTGAAAGATCCTGGAGAACGGGGGAGGTGCCGGAAGACTGGAAGAAGGCCAATGTCACGCCAGTCTTCAAAAAAGGCAAGAAGGAGGACCCAGGCAACTACAGGCCAGTCAGCCTCACCTCCGTCCCCAGAAAAGTGATGGAACGGCTCATACTGGCCGTTGTCTCCAGGCACATGGAGGACAAGAAGGTGCTCAAGAGTAGTCAGCATGGATTCACCAAGGGAAAATCTTGCCTGACTAACCTGATAGCCTTCTATGATGAAATGACCGGCTGGATAGACGAGGGGAGAGCGGTGGATGTCGTCTATCTCGACTTCACCAAGGCTTTTGACACCGTCCCTCACAACATCCTCCTGGGCAAGCTCCGGAAGTGTGGGATAGATGAGTGGACAGTGAGATGGATTAGGAACTGGCTGGATGGCAGGGCCCAGAGAGTGGTGATCAGCGGTGCAGAGTCTAGTTGGAGGCCTGTGGCTAGTGGGGTCCCCCAGGGGTCAGTCCTTGGTCCAGTCCTGTTCAATTTATTCATCAATGACCTGGATGAAGGCACAGAGTGCTCCCTCAGCAAGTTTGCTGATGATACCAAACTGGGAGGAGTAGCCGATACCCCAGAGGGCTGTGCTGCCATCCAGAGGGACCTGGACAGACTGGACAACTGGGCGGTGAAAAACCTCATGCAATTCAACAAGGCCAAGTGCAAGGTCCTGCACCTGGGGAGGAATAACCCCAGACACCAGTACAGGCTGGGGACCGAGCTTGTGGAGAGCAGCTCTGCGGAGAAAGACCTGGGTGTCATGGTGGACGACAAGTTGACCATGAGGCAGCAGTGTGCCCTCGTGGCCAAGAAGGCCAATGGGATCCTGGGCTGCATTAAGAAGAGCATCTCTAGCAGGTCGAGGGAGGTGATCCTGCCCCTCTACTCAGCCCTGGTGAGGCCGCATCTGGAGTACTGTGTCCAGTTCTGGGCTCCACAGTACAAGAGGGATGTGGAGCTGCTGGAGAGAGTCCAGCGCAGGGCTACAAGGATGATCAGGGGCCTGGAATATCTGCCCTATGAGGAGAGGCTGAGGGAGCTGGGCCTGTTCAGCCTGGAGAAGAGAAGGCTGAGAGGGGATCTAATCAGTGTATATAAATACCTCAAGGGAGGGAGTGCAGAGGACGGGGATGGTCTCTTTTCAGTGGTGGCCACTGATAGGACTAGAGGAAATGGCCGGAAACTGAAACATCAAAAATTCCATAGGAACTTAAGGAAAAATTTCTTAACAGTGAGGGTGACAGAGCACTGGAACAGGCTGCCCAGAGAGGTTGTGGAGTCTCCTTCTCTGGAGATCTTCAAAACCCGCTTGGATGCAGTCCTGTGCCACGTGCTTTAGGTGTCCCTGCGTATGCAGGGGGGTTGGACTAGATGATCTCTAGAGGTCCCTTCCAACCCTAAGCATTCTATGATTCTATGATTCTATGATTCAAGGTGCAGATGTTGATATCTCTGTGCTGTAGATGAAGTAATGCACCAACTTTCAGAGAGGGACAGTAAGAACAAAACAGTTTGGGTTTCAGTTCTGTCTTGGCTATAAAATGCTGCTCTTGAATTTAAGGAGAAAACCCCTGTCATTTTAGGATTTTTTTGAAGTTGACAACCACTGTTACAAAGCACTGTGCTGTCCTGTTTGTAACAAAATGTGCATAATATGCAAGGACTGGTATTATGTTAAATACTGGAGCAAGGAGAAAATCTAGAGCAAAGCTCTAATTATACCCGTTTGCAGCAGAATTTGATTAACACAATTCAGTTGCCTCTGGTGATGGGACATCTAATTTTGTGTGCATCTACCTTGACCTACCTGCCTACTCTTGAAATACTACGTTACCGTGGTGTCAACCTGCAGATGTTCCTGGTGAAACACAAAGAAAACTCGTCATGCTTTCAGCCTCAGCTTCCCTGGTACTGCCTAGGGTGGCAGACCATGGCAAAAACACATCAGAACGTCTCTTGGGTCAGGTGTTGGACTGGCCATCTCTTGGGTTGGATGTTGGACTGGCCATTGTGCCGAGAGCTTGAGTGCCGACGTCCCACGCGTGCAAGATGGGCACTGGACTCAGGGTAACCCTCCAAGTACCTCTGGCTTTGGCCATCCTTTAAATAACTCCTTGCTAATAAAAACAAAAATGCAAATACTTCTCAGATTATGCAAACAGAGTGTGTTTGTCAGTTTTTTCAGGAAATAAAATGGCAAAATCATTTCTCTCTAGCACATCCATGTTGCCCAATTCAACGTAACTCTATTGCCGCCTTGTGAGAGCAATTCCGGGCTAACGTGCCTAGGGGGGACTTAATCTAGAGGGACTCAGCTGAAACTACAATTGTATTTAAACGTGAACTGCTTTTTGTTTTGTTTTGTTTTCTCCCTTTATAATATTGTAACTGTTGAAATGTGCGTTCTGGTCTTCTATTTTCTTAGTAAAATGCATTCTCTTTGCCTAAATGACATTTCCTTTTATTTATTCCAAAAGGGTAGTGCTTGGCCTGTACAAAATAGGTACGAAATTACCCATTTTAGCCACTTTCTCCTCCCCTTCACCCTGCCTTAATCTGTTTAAGCCCATTTTGGTCCCTTGTTGTCGACACGGAGGTCTCGGACACCACGGACACGATCAATGTGATCAAGCAGTGCCAGTTTATTCAGGGTTCCAAGCACACTTATATGCAAGGCTTCCCCGAACACACGAGCGCTTCTTTACAATGATTGGTTAAGACCCCGCATCCACGTGTCTGACTGTACAGTGTGGTAGGCTAACTAGCAGTGTCCACGCGTCCTTACATTTAACGACCGTCCCCCTCTACTTGCTTGTCTCAACTCTTTGACTCCTTATCTGACTCTCGGCCCGAACTCCTTATCTCTTAGTCAGCAACCCTTTCATCTAGGCCTGGCGCCCTTCTGCCCTTTCATCTAGGTCTGGCACCCTTCTGGCTTGCTCACAGCATGACCACTGGCCTTCAGAAATCCCACACCTTGTGAGTGCTCAACAAATAAAACAGGGGGCTGCGTGTCTTTGAGGCGGTTCAGAGTCGGTGTGTTCCCTCCTCCCACACCAAAAAATAATAATAAAAAAAATAAAGGCCAAATGAATAAATAAAAGCAGCGAAAAGGTGCTGAGGAGGACGAGCAGGGGCAGGAAAGGCCGCGCAGCTGCCGCTGAGGGGCCGGGCCTGGCGTGGACTCCACCTCAGCCGCCGCCGGGCGAGGTAGGCCCGGAGCAGAGCGAGGTGCTGAAGGAGCAGGGGGGAGGGGATCCCACAGAGGCTGAAGGGAGCCCGAGGGACACTGAAGCCGCTGTTCAGAGGCTGCTGCTTCTCCCCCGCTGCTGCCGGGTGGCAGTGCAATGCAGGGTAGCTCGGAAAAGCTAAATAGCTAAAAAACAACCCAACGACGTGAATTTGCAGCGTTTCTGGATGGAGGGTTTGCTTCCCTTTCTGGTAAGGGAAGCAGAATGTCTGTTGTGACTCTTGGGTGTGTGATGGATGTTTCTCATCGGCCTCCCCTGCAAAGTCGGGTACCCGCATGTGGCAACTCCATGTGTCTCAAATTCTGTCAATAAGAGAACGGTCCCTTTCCCCATCCTGTGGGAACTATGGCAATCGCTACAGAAATAACTGAACAGCTGGGTGGCTCTTTCCCTTGGAAGGTATCTGAGGCTGTTTAAGATGAAGTGGAAATGCACCTGGAAATGAGGTAGAGACCAAGTATCGGAGGACTTAGCACCAAAGGAAATGCAAATATGCCTCATATATATCCAGCCAAGTTAAAAAACAGTCGTGAGCTTCTAACACAGCGCCCAGAGCGTTGTCCTGCCTGTGCACACGAGTTGGGCTCCTTATGCAAACGATTTAGCGAATAAATAAACAGCTCACGTATGGCAACTACTTATATAGATCCTTCCGTGACAGTAGGTGTCACTTGATGTATTACAGAGCCTCTAGGCTACATAAATATTTTGCAGTATTTAATTTTTCACTTTACACCGATGAGTAAAACAGCATTTGTTCTCAAGATGCTTTTCCCAAGGCAATTGGCTCTTGCCTTTTGCGGTCTCTTAAATTGTTCCGAGGGAAGTGAATCTTTCCCCTCCGTTGTGTTGGGCTGTCTCCTCCTGCAGTCCACTAATGACTTTTAAATGCCAGCATGGGCAATTTGATATTAGTCATGCTGGAAATGCTTTTAAGAGGAAAGTGCCTGTCTTTGGGGAGGGGAAAATGGTTAAAGGAACACTCTTACAAGTGGACAACAGGAAAAAATAAGGTTAAAAGAAGTGGAGAAGAAAGAAACAGTAGCAGTTTTAAAGACTAGAGTATTTCCAGATGGTTAGGGGGAGTGTTTCTTGTTTGATTGTTTGGTTCTGCTTTTTAATACCTAGGTGATGAACAAAGGTCACCTCTAACATTTGGTGTGCATGTTTGCAAACCTTCCATTTGCATAAAATGGAAACCTGCTGTTTTTAAACATTGTGTTGTCCCAAAGTCCTGCTCCATTGATTTTTTTTCTTTTTTTTTTTTAAAGAAGGGGAATTTGATCCTCACACTAAAGTAGGATGCCTGCACTTAAAGCAAAGATACCTGCTTCTTCCCCAGCAAAAATAGCTAGCGGGGTCCCCCAGGGGTCAGTCCTTGGTCCAGTCCTGTTCAGTTTATTCATCAATGACCTGGATGAAGGCACAGAGTGCTCCCTCAGCAAGTTTGCTGATGACACGAAACTGGGAGGAGTAGCCGATACCCCAGAGGGCTGCGCCACCATCCAGAGGGACCTGGACAGACTGGACATCTGGGCGGTGAAAAACCTCATGCAATTCAACAAGGCCAAGTGCAAGGTTCTGCACCTGGGGGGGAATAACCCTAGACACCAGTACAGGCTGGGGACTGACCTTCTGGAGAGCAGCTCTGCAGAGAGGGACCTGGGTGTCATGGTGGACGACAAGTTGACCATGAGGCAGCAGTGTGCCCTCATGGCCAAGAAGGCCAATGGGATCCTGGGCTGCATTAAGAAGAGCGTCTCCAGCAGGTCGAGGGAGGTGATCCTGCCCCTCTACTCAGCCCTGGTGAGGCCGCATCTGGAGTATTGTGTCCAGTTCTGGGCTCCACAGTACAAGAGGGATGTGGAGCTGCTGGAGAGAGTCCAGCGCAGGGCTACAAGGATGATCAGGGGCCTGGAACATCTGCCCTACAAGGAGAGGCTGAGGGAGCTGGGCCTGTTCAGCCTGGAGAAGAGAAGGCTGAGAGGGGATCTAATCAGTGTCTACAAGTACCTCAAGGGAGGCAGTGAGGAGGATGGTGCTGGCCTCTTTTCAGTGGTGGCCACTGACAGAACTAGAGGTAATGGCCACAAACTGAAGCACCAAAAGTTCCACAGGAACTTAAGGAAAAATTTTTTAACAGTGAGGGTGACAGAGCACTGGAACAGGCTGCCCAGAGAGGTTGTGGAGTCTCCTTCTCTGGAGATCTTCCAAACCCGCTTGGACGCAGTCCTGTGGCACGTGCTCTAGGTGACCCTGCGTGTGCAGGGGGGTTGAACTAGAAGATCTCTAGAGGTCCCTTCCAACCCTAAGCATTCTATGATTCTATGAAAAATAAGCATGTGCAGTAACTTAAAACGCCTCTTCCAGGTGGCAAAGGGACATAGTTGGAATGTCCATGGAGGTCACTTTCCTCGGAACAGGCTTGGCCCACCCCTTTCCCGTGCAGGCCGTGTCGGCGATAGCGCTTTGCAGGGAAGGGCAGTGCTGGCTCTTCGACTACGGCGAGGGGACTCAGATGTAGCTCATGAGAAGCTACCTAAAAGCAGGTCAGTGCTGCAGGAAGCTGCTGGGAGGAGGGGAGAACCTGCTGAGGATCTGGACCAAATGCCTCAACTGTGCAGGGAACTGTGCTCTAGAAACAAACTGCCCCAAATTAATTTTTTTTTAGGCCTTGTGGTTTCAGACATGGACCATGGACCTAAACTTGCACGGTTTGTATTTGTCCAGAGACAGCTCCAATCTTACTGCTCATAGATATTTGATTCTATTTCTGAATAAAGCTGTGTGTTTTCTTATTAGCTTTTTCATTTTAGGCAATAGTGTAGGAACCTCCCTTGCTTTCATTCATTACGGTCTCCAGCAGCAAGCACACTTCTGACTTTCACAGATGAATTTTAAGCTTGGCATATCAATTATAAACACAGAAATAGCCTCCTGCTCCCCCAAAATCTGAAACTACCATCTGAAAAAATATCAAAATGAATAAACTGAAGTACTAATTTTAACTAATTCTTTTAAAGAGCTTCTTAGCTTTCACACATAAGTTACCTGCTCCTAATTCCTGATTAAGATGACTTTGGTTCCCTGACATCTTTTGGTTCACAAACGGCAGCACTAAAGAGGCTGCAAGTCAAATTGGGTTTCCCCTTTGTAGAAAGGAGCACCTGAAGTGATCTAGGCAATTACAAGCTGGTTAGCTCAAGATGAAGCTGTTACCTAGAACAGTGCATCTCATTTTGATGTCTCTTTTTTGTTTAAGTTTGACTTCTGTGGAAAGGAAGGCAGGAAAAGCTGCCAAAAGACTCAGTGGGTAGAGAAAATGCCATATAGCAAGGAAGAAGAAACTCTGTTAGTTAACTGAAGAGCCTGATGCAGCTAGATTAATGTATATGCATCTTTAGTAAGAGAAAATTCTGTTTTTTTTTTGTTTTTTTTTTTTTTTAATCTAACAAGGACCACGTTCAGTGTCTGGAAGTTGGAATGAGACAAATCCAGACTAGATAGAAAGCACAAATCTTTAAGTGAAAATTGTGAAAATTTTCATCTGTTTGAAACAGATTAGGTAGGAACTGTGGGGCTCTCCAAAGGTTTTTTTTTTTTTTTTTTTTTCGAAATTACGATTATTTTGTGTCTTAATGTCAAAAGCAGAACAACACAAAATCCACCTTATGTTTCTCATTAGTTCACAGATTCCATGTAATGTATCAACGTGCAACCACTTTCCAGAACTGCTCTGCATTTTAATGTGGCAGATGTCACCAGCTGATCCAGCTCTGCGCTCTTAGCACGTTCTGCTTAGGATTAGCTAAAGCTTATGTCTCAACTGTCTTTTGGGACAAATCATTTGCAAGTCAAAATAAGCCCTGTGTGGAAAGTTATCCCTGTAGTGGAAAAATATACTTAGTGGCTTGGGATTTAGTTCTTAAACATGTGTTTTATTTTCATATCTCACCTTCTTTTCATTTCTTTCTCTCCTTTTTGCCAAAAAGTGATTAATTTCTAAGTTGTCATGGTGTTCCTTTGTTCTCCTTTTTTTTTTCATGTTGTTCTTATCAATAGGTAGAATTGCAAAGATTTTCATAACTCATCTTCATGGTGACCACTTTTTTGGACTTCCTGGTCTGCTGTGTACCCTGAGCCTCCAAAGTAGCCCTGTTCCAAACGAACCACCTGTAGATATTTACAGACCGTTAGGACTATGAAGCTTCATGTGGAGGATTCTGGAGCTCTCCCACTTGCAGCTTCTGTTTCCTTACGTTGTTCATGAGCTCATACCAACACGGGACCGGTGCCCTACAGAAGAGTTTAAAAATTTTTCTTCCCTGGACAAGGATGAAGCATCTGCAGGGGAAGCCCAAGGGAGGATACTCCACCTGGATCCTGTGGAAAACTCATACTTGCTGGTGGATGATGAGCAGTTCGTAGTCAAAGCCTTCCATCTCTTCCACCACATTCCTTCCTTTAGCTTTGCAGTGGAAGAGAAGCCATGGGTGGATAAACTCAATGTGCAAAAACTGAAAGAAATTGGTAACTATTTTGAATTTCTTTTTCTTCTCTTTAAAATTATTGAATGGTTCAGAGATCAGAATTTTTTGGAACTTATTCCTGAATGCCCTTACGGTCTTACTGCTTCTTGCTGCATTTGCATGAGAGCTGCCTTTTTTACACTTGTAGGAACCATTAGATGCCTTTTTATACCAAAAGAGCAGGTTCTAATAGCAGTTGTGTTCACGTTGCAGCTTCAGATGCTGAGAAGTCATCAGCAAGCAGCAGATGTCTAAATGCATGAATTTAAGCTGAGTGCTGACTCCAACTTTCAGCAATTGTAATAAAACTGGGTTCACTAGCAGCAGAAACCTTTTTGTGACCTCCTTTCTAGATATTCTAGCAAACTAGAGCTGTGTGTATCTCTCCATAGTTCACTTTAATTCCATTTTCTAGTAAAAACATTTAAATGCATTATACCAATGCAGCAGTTCGAATCAGTGTGTCTTGCTACTGCCAATTAGCATTGCTGACTACTCTCATGCTAAGAAGAGCAAACAAGTTCAGAAGTTAAGGTTTAAAAAGCATAGCATGGCTTTCAGGGAAAGGTATGGCAGTGTTTTTGCCTGACTTTATTCACTCTGATATGAAAAACGTACCTTTTTTTTTTTCAAAAGCACCTTCTGTTAAAGTTACAAGCTTTTTGTTGGTATGAAGGATGTGAAATGTCAATTGCTACTTGTACTGAGGCTGTATTTTTTCAGTGAGACAGCTCTACATGTAGTGCAGCTCTTAAGAGGTCTTTGAAACCCAACAATGATCATATGGCACTGACCGGTTCTTTTGCTTTTATTTACCAGGAGTTCAGCCAGGTCCTCTCTATGGAAAACTGAAGAATGATATAGCAGTAGTTCTAGAAAATGGAGTAACAATTTCTCCTGCAGATGTCTTAGAAGAGCCTATTCCTGGAAGAAAAATTTGCATTTTTAGGGGACTGCTCAGGGGTGGTTGACAATGCAGCCATGAAGCTTTTCTATGAAGCAGATATATTGATTCATGAAGCGAAGTTGGATGATACCCAAGAGGAGAAGGCCAGAGAGCATGGTCATAGCACCCCAAAAAATGGCCTCTGGTTTTGCAAAATCGTGTAAAGTTAAGAAACTTCAGTCAATGCTATAAACCAACTGTGCAGGTGGGTTAAGGAGGTGCTGACATAACAGAGCTGAAAAGACAGGCAGAATCAATGTTAGTTGGGCAAGAGGTAACACTAGCTGAGGATTTTATGACAATAGAAGTTCCAATGCAAAAGCAAGAATAGTATTAACAGGCTCCACAGGAAGATGTAAAGTAGGCTAGTGTTCAGTGACGCTTGAAACTAAGGGCAGGGTTTCTGGTACCCAAACGAGTTCTGTGGAATGTGGAGAATTATTGCAAATGGGGGAATGGTGAAGCAGGTACCAGGTACAGTCTTCATCACTTTTGGACAGAAACGAAAATAAAAGTACTCCAAAATCTGGAACCTGGAATAAATTCTGAAGTGATTGCTGCAGACACCTAGGCTGGCCAGAAATTGGAATACATAAGTACAAACCTTCCAGCCTAGACGTTTCACTTGCACTAGAGAAAGGCTCCTAGAACAGACTACTGGATGATTTCACTTAATACAGTCTTCAGGAAGGTTAAATTCTACACCAGAATCTAAAGTATCTTGCCCTTGTCACAAACCTTTGCATAACATCTATTTCAAACTATGTATAACATCTATTTCAAATACAGCATTTTGTAACTATTTATCTAATTTCTAGGTAAAGGGACTGAAATAATAAAGTATTACACTGAAATAATAAAGTATTTTTAACCCTGCCAGATATTTGTAACTGGTGGTGCTGCTGTGCTCAAGTTGAGGAGCTTTTACAAATACTCCTTTCACGTATACATTTTCATGTAAATAACTGTAGTTTAGGCCTCCTGTCAGAGGAGAATCACTCTTAACAGGTTGATTTATTTAAAACTCAGAAATGTGAATCCTGGTTTGCATACCTGTCCCCTGCATGGGGGTCTTTAGGCAGATGAAAAGAAATCTTCCCTAATATGCATCTTCAAGGGTGTTTTCAAAGGCTTTTTTTTTCTTTCTTTTTTTGGTAAAATCATATTATTCTGATAAAAGCATATTTCTATTGAAATATAGCTACAGGAGGAATAGAGCTACAGGAGGAATTTCACCTGTGTTTAGCTTGGTCTGTTTACTCAATGACTTTATTCTTTCAGTTTAAGTGACCTATAGACCAACCTTAAATCTCCCTCTCTTAAAACTAATTAGAATTTGGAGTTTCCCACATTTTAGCTCAATTTTCTGTTCAAAAATTGAATGAGTGCTTTTGACAAGCTTGTCCTAGATATGTCTCCCCTAGCATGGATTCCTGAAAGCTGAAATACTTCATAACTTTCTAATGAGCACTCAAAACTTTGGCAGGTTTAAGTGCAGCTGCTAGAGTTTATGCTTGCACTTTTGTTGAATTGATAATAATACAGATGGTAAATGAATTTGTTTTAATTTACTATTTACCTCTCTGCTTTAAATCTGGAATCATAAAGTTATAAAAAATATACTGTTTCAAGATCTCTCAGTTGTGAATGATGTATCACTTTGCACTGTTTTTATGTAGTGGTAATCTTGACCCAGACCTGGTGAAATGAGAAAATTAAATCCTGCATATAACTCACTATACTCTTCACTTTCCCTTCATTAAAAAATGTGTGTGGCTGCAATGCAGCAGCAAGATTTCAAGAACAAATAAAAGGAATGTGATTTTCTAGTATTTGTCTGAACTGCTCCGATTGAATTGGAAGCCTCACCTTTCTAACACACTCTTTGTCTTGCTGCAATTACTATGCACTAAATATGCAATTACTCTGAACTAAATTACACCAATGTTTTTAATTGTCTTTCAAATATATAATATGGTCTTCAGAGGAATGCAGATTCTGACTGGAAAGACTGCAGATTGGAACAATATGATATTTGGAGCAGAAAGCCACTGATCTCTATGACTTTCCCCTTAAAAATGATGTAAAGCTGGAAGAGTCTGTAGACTGCAGAAATTGTTTTTATTTTGTAAGGTAATATGCTGGACATTAATAGTGGATGCAAAGAGCTTAATATCACCCTCTGCTTTATGTTGACAAAAGCTGCGTGGTCTTTAGCCACAGTACAACTGTGGCTTCGTACCTGCAAGCTCTTCACAGCTAGGATGTGAAATTTGGAAAGAACTTCAAGGCCTTGTAGAAATCCACTGGACACTGCGCCCAAGTGACAAAAACGAAGGATGGAAATGCTAACAAAGGGAAGTCCAACAACCTATGCAGCCAGAAGTGTGTGCAGAAGAAGCCTCCCTGCTGGGTGGTTTTCAGATGGATTGTGGAGCTGGATTGTCTTGCTGTGGGACTAGCAAAAGAGCAGAGTGAGGGAGACCAGAACTGAAATTCCTATATTTATTTGGGATGTAATATCTTATAGTAACTGTAATCAAATTATAATCTCCTCTTTTTTTTTTCAGACCCACATAGCTCTACTTCCTACAGTCCCCTTTTCTGTACATAAGGCTACCAAATTGTTCATAAGGATATACCAAATTATTTTTAAAAACTGACCACTAATGAGACTTGAATTAAATGAATGGAATTGTGCGTGCCAGTAAGGACAGAAGAATTTGGACCAGGAAATTCCTACTTTCCCTATTAATGGGTTCATCTTTCCATTAAGCATATGTTAATTATTGGAGGGCAAAACTCCTGTGGGTTCAAGCATATCTACCTGAAAATGGTTTTTTTGACAGCAAGTAATGTGATAATATACTAGCAAGCTTGTTAGGGTTACAGACGGAGGTTTGGGCAATCTCTTATTTGCATAGCTTCTCAAATGGAGAGAAAATTGAGATCCTTGATTTTCCCATTTTAGTTTTGTCTTTAAACACACTCAAAGTTAAAAATACTTCACCCTGGATAGAAAAAAAAAGACAAAAAAGGTGTGAGAACCTGTGCAGCTCACAAGTCAGTATTCTCATTTTATACTTAGGCATGTCAAGGTCCAAGGCATGAATATCTTCCATACAGAAGCAATTATTGAATAGCACAGATTAAAATTTCCAGCTGTGCAAATTGTCCTTTGAATAGCACAAACCACCCTCTGAGGCTCAGGTAACATATCCTGACCTTTAAGTGTTTTAGGCCAAGTAAAACAATCTCTAGCATTTAGTGTTCTTGTCAAGTAAGTGGCTGCTGCTGGCTGATGTGCAACGATAGCTTGTGGCTTTGGTGTTCCAGCAAATGAAGAGACCTAATTAAAGGTATAATCCAGTAGGACGTGAGTTACCCTCAGCATCTAAATCAAAATGTCTTAAGGGCTGATGGACTTGAACTGCAGGTGGATTTTGTCTCGTGCTGTATTTGGTTCTGAGAGGGTTGTATGATACAAAAATAGGGATTTTCATGGTGCCTAACTATCTGTGGGGGAGAGAAAGGGGAAAGCAGGGAGGATTTCTGCTTTTCTGATTCTTCCCTTTCCTCTCATCATTGTGCAAGTGAGAAAATTAGAAAATATCTGCCATGACTAATTCCTGAGCTCTCTCGTGCCAGAAAGCAAAAGGCCTCTGGTTTTGCTAAAGAAATAAAACATGACATGCTTTCAGTTCTGAAAGTGATACTGTTGAGCTGTATGCCTGCAGTGAAGGTCAGGACAGTTTGGGGACAACAGGGGATTTTAAGAAACTCTGATTATTTATATATAAGTAAATTTTTTTGAGTTTTTAAAGCTTGTTCTTTTATCTTTTCTGCTTGAAGGTTTCCTTTAGTTTGCTTCCTTTTCAGCTGGTACCAGCAGAGGAAAAGCAAAAGAAGCTTATTATATTATGGGAAAGAAGAGGAGGGAGGAAATAATACCTGAAGATTTTTTTAACACCACAGATGTTACATAGTTTTACATATAGTTGCTAGGTGAATTGATGAGCTTTGATCAAAGAGAGTTAAATCTTTTGTCTGTTGGGATCTGCATGAACTTGCAAGGAAAGGTTATGAATTGATAACCTGAAGCTCAGAAACATTTAGCTATTCCGCGGAGGGGCGCAGTCTTTGTAGAGGGTGGATTCTGCTTTCAGCAGATCTCCTGTGCAGCTTGTGATCCAGTCTAGGCTCTATGTCCAGTTGTGGAAAGGGATTTTTGATGTTAGAGATGGTTCAATTTTTGATAACTACTATCCAAACCATACATGTGATTATTTATCTATGTTGAAGAAGCTGGGTACAGAATCTTCATTTAGAAGCTTTTATATATATATATATATATATATATATATATATATATATATATATAAAAACAGACTTTTTAAATAATTTTCTATTACTGAATTATGTTCATTTATAACAAAAAAAATAATTATTTACCTAGTAGGTTTTCATTCTATAAATCTAATTTCTGGCAAGATGATAGGGCTGACTGAAAACAGTGGTTTGGCATCTAGTCACTAGAACAATTTAATGCATTTTTTTATTAAGAATAAAAACATATTGATTGGGATCTTGAGATAAAGCAAGCTGCAGAAGTTTGATCAAAAAGTAATGTTTTCAGGTAGGGGAGGAATGCTGAAATATAACATGTTAAATTGATCTCATTGATACTGGTATTTTATATTTCAAAAAAGTTTAAGTTCAAGGGAATTTTGGTAGCTGGAAAAAAAATACCATTTTGTTGGACATGATATTTCTGCAGGCTTTCAAATGTGCCTTAATAGCCCTGAGTTTAGGAAGACTCTACATTAACACGTGTTATTATACATGCAGCAAATATAAGATACTTAATTCAGATACTTTCAGATTTTAACATAGCATTGATCCTGTAGAACTGTATTTATATTAATCATAATATCATAATAATTAATATTGATTATCATAAATAATTGAACTGCAATGTCTTGTTTATGAAGAATGAGGCCGGGGTGCGAGTGTGATGGTCAACAGCAGCAAAACTTGAGGGCACATCAAAGGAATAACATTCAACTGAGGAAGTGGATTCAAGTGACTTGTGCGTATGTGAAGCAGTAGGATGGAAATGCCAAGTTGGTTTGAAAAATAAGAGTCTTGAAGTATTCACATATCCTGAAGAATGTGCCCTTTTATACCGCACTTCTGAATTTAAAGACCCTGGAGGGTTTGAGTGTTAGCTTGTTCACACCTGCTTGCTATGATATCGTGAAAGATCGGATTGAATTTCCCAACACCCACTTCCCTTTCATCTATGCTGTTAAAAACACAATTTTGCCTATCGAGATCACTGTCCATTGAAAAAAGATACCTAAAACACAGTGTCCCATAATAGCAGTTCACTGCATCGCCTCCTCCAGCACCTTACCTGGGGCTTTGGCTCAGAGTGTGCCTTGAGAACAAACCAGTGGTATTAAAAATGGAAAGAGATGTGACATGTTATATTTAGACTTATTATTTGCCATTATACAATCAATGTGAATTCTGTAAATTACACTGCTTGTTTCACAGTGCTTCATGTTCGGCATGGACATTTTGGAGCTTTCCTGCACACATCTGAGCAAATTCTCTCCCTGGATGAGTGGGTTTTCAGCTGGTTCTCCCAGAAAGGAAGTAGAAGGGGGAATAGATTGTGTTTACAGATTGCAAAATGTTGAATGATTTTTTTTTTAAGTGATTATAGTGACATAGTGACATATCTTGGAGAGGGAGGGGAAGCACTCGTGCATAACTAGCAGCCTCTGTCAGCAAATTGGGATCATTTACTGTAGTGTATGATGTGCACGGACTCCGGTGTAACATACCAAAGACCAAAGACCCTTTATTGAGCATCAGATACAACTTAAATGCCATACTGTCGCGGATACAATACCTTATTTGCAAAAAGCACGCAAAGTGCGGTTGCTAAATAAGCCAATAGTCTAACTAATTACGCACAAGATTATCAAATCAGCTATGGATTCGTGGCCTTGCAGATGCCAGTAATCAGCTGGCTCTGTGACGCCTCCAATTACTCTCTGAACAGCGAAGGGAGGACCAGTATACCCTGGTCCTTCAAGGTCATGGGAGAGTGCTGTTCCATCTCAAGCTGTACCATCTGCCACAATTTACCTCCTCACAGTAACGTGTGCGTGGGCATTTTTTGCACTGTAGTCCACAACTGTTGCACATGTCCAGGAGGAGACGTTTTCTCCTTGGAACTTCTGCTCCCATCTCCCATTCCTGGCATGGCTCTAGGAAAACACAACAAACTGAGTAACATTAGACAAGACTTTTCATCAGTATTTAATCAGTATCCTTCAGGATGTGGAAGGACCCAGGCAACTACAGGCCAGTGAGCCTCACCTCCGTCCCCGGAAAAGTGATGGAACGGCTCATACTGGCCGTTGTCTCCAAGCACATGGAGGACAAGAAGGTGATCAAGAGTAGTCAGCATGGATTCACCAAGGGGAAATCTTGCCTGACTAACCTGATAGCCTTCTATGATGAAATGACCGGCTGGATAGATGAGGGGAGAGCGGTGGATGTCGTCCATCTCGACTACACCAAGGCTTTTGACACCGTCCCTCACAATATCCTCCTGGGCAAGCTCCAGAAATGTGAGATAGATGAGTGGACAGTGAGGTGGATTAGGAACTGGCTGGATGGCAGGGCCCAGAGAGTGGTGATCAGCGGTGCAGAGTCCAGTTGGAGGCCTGTAGCTAGCGGGGTCCCCCAGGGGTCATTCCTTGGTCCAGTCCTGTTCAATTTATTCATCAATGACCTGGATGAAGGCACGGAGTGCTCCCTCAGCAAGTTTGCTGATGATATGAAACTGGGAGGAGTAGCCGATACCCCGGAGGGCTGCGCTGCCATCCAGAGGGACCTGGACAGACTGGACAATTGGGCGGTGAAAAACCTCATGCAATTCAACAAGGCCAAGTGCAAGGTCCTGCACCTGGGGAGGAATAACCCCAGACACCAGTACAGGCTGGGAACCGACCTCCTGGAGAGCAGCTCTGCGGAGAAAGACCTGGGTGTCATGGTGGATGATAAGTTGACCATGAGGCAGCAGTGTGCCCTCGTGGCCAAGAAGGCCAATGGAATCCTGGGGTGCATTAAGAAGAGCGTCTCCAGCAGGTCGAGGGAGGTGATCCTGCCCCTCTACTCAGCCCTGGTGAGGCCGCATCTGGAGTATTGTGTCCAGTTCTGGGCTCCACAGTACAAGAGGGATGTGGAGCTTCTGGAGAGAGTCCAGCGCAGGGCCACAAGGATGATCAGGGGCCTGGAACATCTGCCCTATGAGGAGAGGCTGAGGGAGCTGGGCCTGTTCAGCTTGGAGAAGAGAAGGCTGAGAGGGGATCTAATCAGTGTATATAAATACCTCAAGGAAGGGAGTGCAGAGGACAGTGATGGTCTCTTTTCAGTGGTGGCCACTGATAGGACTAGAGGAAATGGCCGGAAACTGAAACACCAAAAATTCCATAGGAACTTAAGGAAAAATTTCTTGACAGTGAGGGTGACAGAGCACTGGAACAGGCTGCCCAGAGAGGTTGTGGGGTCTCCTTCTCTGGAGATCTTCAAAACCCGCTTGGATGCAGTCCTGTGCCATGTGCTCTAGGTGTCCCTGCGTATGCAGGGGGGTTGGACTAGATGATCTCTAGAGGTCCCTTCCAACCCTAAGCATTCTATGATTCTATGATTCTATGGAGGTTGTCCTGTGTGGAGGGGACTGCTGTGTGAGGGGATGGTGGTTGTTTGTGGAGGAGATGGCTGGTATGTGGAGCGGATGGTTGGTGTGTGAGCAAGGACTGTTTTGTGAACAGATCGTTGGTGTGTGAAAAGGACAGTTGGTGTGTGGAAATGCTGGTTGGTATGTGTGGAAGGGACTGTTGTGTGAGGAGATGGTTGGTGTGAGGAGCGGACAGTTGGTGTGTGGAGGGGTGGTTGGTGTGTGGAAGGGACTGCTGTGTGACTGGACGATTGTGGGTGGAGGGAAAGGTTGTTGTGTGTAGAGCAATGGTTGGTATGTGAGGAGGTGTCGGGTGGTGTGTGAGAAGACAGGTGTGTGTGTGCGGAAAATCTCGCTGTCAAGAACTGAATGTTCAAAAAGGAGACAGAGGAGTCCTAAAACTTTATTCGAATAAAGGGAGAGTCCACTGGGCATATCCCTGTGGGGGTCTCTCAAATTGCTGGGGGACGCAGCCCCCCTTTTATCCTAATTTCCCGACCGAGGGACGCCCTCTCCTTTTCCCCATTGGCCAAGGTACTCACTCAGAAGTTACAGCCTTCCTGGCCCACCTATACCAAACTCCTGCCTCCTGCCATCTGTTCTCACCTAAGGTCACCCAACTCCTTTGTCCCCCTTGCTGAAGAATGTGGGGGAATTCCCCTATTTCCCTCCTTTGTAAAGGCCCCCATCTCCTTGCAGATGGCTCTTTTTGTCCCACTCGCTCATGGCTCCGCTCAGTCTCCCCTCCCTTTGTCCTGCTCTTCAGCCAAACTGTGGAGAAACCCCCTTATTGATGAATACATAAACTTGAGCATTCCGCTCATGTGGAAGGGACTGTAGTTGTATGAGGGGACGGCTGGTGTGTATAGAGGTTGTTTTGTGCGGAGGGGACTGTGGTGTGAGGGGACGGTGGTTGTTCGTAGAAGGAATGCACGGGACCTCCACGTTCACCTGCTGTCGGAGCTCCGAGGCGCTCAACCCTCCGAACCGCAGAGCCCCGCACCGCCGGCGGACGCCAACCACACAAATAAACCCGGCCGTGCACCCACCCGTCCACCTCGCTCGGAGGCGCTGGGCGGCGCAGACGGTGTAGGGCCGGCCCGGCGCGCAGGCGCAGTGCGGCCGGGTGGGCAGCGGGGCGGGGCGGTGGCTTCGCTGTGGTGCCGGCGGCGCGAGGTAGGGGAGTTACCCGGATGTTGTGAATGCGCAGGGGTGGCTGGGCGTGTCGGTGCCGGCTGCAGAGCGCGAGCGACAGGAGCGGCGGCAACATCAACAACAAGGCGACGACGGCGATGACGATGGGGGCGGCCGTTGCGGGGCGGCCGGGTGCTCCCCTCTCCCGTGCCGCCGGGCTGTGAGCGCCGCCCCGCGGGCCTGGCCGTAGCGCGGGGAGGGAAGCGGAGGGCGGGCGGACGGGCAGGGCAAGGCAAGGCAAGGCAAGGCAAGGCAAGGCAAGGCAAGGTGGGGGGGGGGGGGGGCGGAGGCCTGGGCCCGCTCCGCCGCTCCTGGGTCGGCAGGAGGCGAGGCGAGGGGAGGGTCTCCCGCCATCGCTGCCTGTCACCGCAGCCGCAGGCCGCGCCCGGAGAGCGGCCGCTCCGCCGCTGCTTGCGGACCAGGTAACATCCGCTCTCGGCTGCCGCCCGCTGCCGAGACTGCCCGCTCCTCCCTTCCTTCCTTCCCTTTTTTCCTTCCCTTCCTTCTGCGCTCGGGCCCTGCGTGGCCTCTCCCGCTTTCCGAAAACAAAACATCCCCCTTTCCCCCTTTCTATTTTATATATTTTTATTACTTTTTTTTTTCAAATATATATATATTTTATTATTTCTCTGCCGCTCCGTCCCCAGCTAAACTTTTTCCCCCACCCCCCTCTCCCAGGCTTCAAACGCTCTGAGTGTTTTTTTGTTTTGTTTTGTTATTTTATTGTTCGAGCTGCATGGCACTCTAGTTCTCTGAAATCTGCCATATTATTTACTGGACTAGAGAGCTCTGTGCTCAGCTTTTCCCGAGCAGGCCCTGGAGCTGCTAAGTGCAGGGGATTAGTTAAAGATTACCCCTCTTTCTGTGTTTTCCTGCCTTCCCTGTTTCTTTAGGCGTGTTTGGTGTTTAGGCTCTTTTTTGGTGGAGTTGGGGAGGTTTGTGACTTGCTGCATGGTTGAGCCTCATAGGATTTACTGCTGAAGGTAGCTTGATTTATGGGGCAGTCTGGTTGTGGGCTTAGATGTGTTATTACTTAAGAGCCCAAATTGTACCACTGCAGAGCAATTGTATGTTTGACAACACGATGGGGCCAGGATCACAGTGTCTTTTACCACTGCTTCCCACATTATCATGGTCAGGAACCATGTGCCACTGTCAACGGGGTGTTCTAGTCCAAATTATAAAAGCCTTGCAGTGCTGTGAGCTGGTTCAGCAGAACAGTTTTGGGCAATTTGGTTAAAATTAGCTTTGTTGTGCTATAAAATGAAGCATGTTTTCCTATGCTGGTGTCACGATAAGCAGACAACTCATCCTTTGGGCCCTCTTATCTTGGCCAGACTGCTCCAGGAAGCACTTCTGCTCACTCTGCCTTCGTGAGCCCCTCTCAATTTATTTTGCTTTCACTAGCTCGCCTATTTCATGTTGGTATTGAAACTGTTTCAAAGAGCCCAAGTCAGTGTCTCAAACTGATTTTATATAAAGTAGGTGACTCTCCACATAATGCATTGAGTTACAACTAACACAATAGGCACGCAGGCTTTGAGATGCATCAACTTATCTAGGGGAGGACAAAGGTCCTCAGAGCAGCTTGTTGGATACTGTTGAGGAGCAGCTTCCCTGTGCTGTGGTTACGGGCCAGCAGCAGTTCTGGGACTCTGTTTTCCAACGTTTTTAACCTTGTGAAAAACTCTGCTTTTGGTTGGGGCTGGAATTTTGCATGTTTGCTTTGCCCAGAGGTGTTTCTCTTTCTGTCTTTAGATAACAGATGTTATCTAACACACCTATTGTTAGGGTATGGAAACATTATGTGCTAATGAAAAATCACACTGCTGCCTGAGCAAGGCTGGACTCTGCCTTTTATTGCTTGGTTTAGCCACAATTGTTTCCTTTGCTTGTGAGGTTTTGACAAATTACTGTTTGTCCTTGCTCGAGGAAGGTGTCTGCAAAAAGATGGGGCTCGCAGAGCATCCCAGGAAAAGCTTCAGTTTGGGCTTGTTCTGCCCTTGTGTGGCAAGGGAAAAGAAAGGTAGGGTCTTCTGAGAATGATCTCTCCTTCCCAAATTTTCATCCCCTCCTTATCTGCTGGTGTCTATTCCAAAAACGGACCCCTTGATAGGTCAGGCGCAGTGAGTGGCTTCTCCGCTGTGATGTAGCGTTGCATTTCGGTGCCTGGATCTGTGCTGCTAAAACAGATCCAATTGTGTGTTCTGCTGGAAGAATTTGCTGCCCTTTCCAGGCACGTGCTGCCGTGCGTGGTCTTCCTTCTCCGGACGTGCAGGAGCCCGCGTGGAAGAAAAGAGTTTTTGACCAGTATGCTTTCTGAAAAATAAAAAATAGGGAGGGAAGGGAAACTGAAATGAAAAAATAGAGCTTTCTAGGATTATAAATGTGTGTTTATGTAGTCAAATCAGCATGGTATTATTAGCTATACCAGTGTCCTCCCCCCCAATATAATCAGATTTAAAAAAAAAAAAAAAAAATCTTAGTATCTTGAAGTTGGTGGGGGGAACAAAAGTAGAACCTCATGCAGCAGAAATGCTTCCTATGTTTGATTTAGAGGGTCAGCCTATAGCGTTTGTCAAATGCTTCTGAAATCAGCTGAAGTGCAGAGGTGGAAGCTGGGGGAGTGCACAGGCTGAGAGCTACGGTTGGGTAGCTAAAACAACCGATTAGTTTCTTCCACAAATAGTTGTGCACGCTTCTTAGCGTGGAATGATTTTAAGGCTACTCTAAGCAGCAACTATTTCGTATTAAATCTCCAATTCCTTTTATGGTGTAACTTTTCTTTTCTTTTGTCTACTGATAGAGAGATAAGCAGAATTGATACTGATGATTCAAATTCATGGAAAAAATAGTATTCTGGCTAATGTTAGTTATTCCTGTTTTTTTTTTTTTTTAAAAAAAGTAGTGTAGTACCTTTTTAGTGCTATTTCTTTTGCTTTTTAATACTAATTATTTTTATGTCTGCAAACATTTTGAGTCAGTTTACTTTTTTGGGCAAGTGGATAATAGTCTGATGTGCTGTAAAGTACCTTCAGTCAGGTCACTTATTCACATCTTCATCAAATCGTGAACTCTCTTTTGTGTTATTGCTTTATGGATTTTTTTTTCTTTATCATTATAAAACTTCTACCACTGCATTATTAAGCAGAAAAACCTCTAATATTTCAGTATTTAAAAGCTATCAAATGTATATGCTGCTTCTGACTTCTTTGTGTGTGTCTAATTTCAGAGGCGAGTGCTTATGCAAGATTTTTTCTTGTGTCCTTCACCCATATGAAATGCTCTAGCACGATGTCAGTGTTTAAACTCCTCTAATGAGCCTGTTTGCTGGCATCGTGTTACTGCATGGTATAAAACTGTTGGTGATCTATGCCTGGGATTGCTGGTAAATCTGGTTCCCATAGCATCAGTGGCAGCTTCAAACTGCTCTTATTTTTTTCTTAAATATTTTCTTCAATTGCCTTCATAATTGCAATTCTAGAAATTTGTTTTTGATCATCACAATGTTTTTCTCATTAATTGCTTATTTCAGCATATCAGTGCCAAGCTTTGCAGGCTGGGCATCTCCACCATGTTTGACAGTGCACAGCACAGGTCCTAATCTGGCTGTAGTCTGTCTTTGCGACCACAATAATATAAATGATGAATGCCCGGGTCTTTATTTTGTGCTTTAAAACTCAAGCAGTTTGGGCTCTGATAGGAGCAGTGCCACTCTGACCATAAGAGTAATGGCTACTTAAGTTATGGTACATCACGAACAATATTTTTCTCACAAACTTTCTGACTCGCTTAGACTGTTCAGCAACATATTACAATGGCTAATGGACAAATTTTCTTACAGTTCATAGTATAAATGGTATATTGCATGCAGGGAATACCATCAGATGCGCTTGGTTGCCTGACTTTTGTCATCTTTATCATCCCTTTACATGCTTGTGACACCTGCACTTGCAATGATGTGTCAGTATGAAAAATCCTCAGGGTTGTGAATTTCCCTGCACCCTGCCATATTTTTCCATAACTACTGATTAAAAATCTGTGTTCATAGTTGAAATGTTCTAAAGCAAAAAAAAAAAAAAAAAAAAAAAAAACCCAAAAAGCTAAGGTGACAGATGACATTTGTCTGAGCAGTTTGTACTACAAGGTCCCTAACCCTTCTCAACCCTGTTGCCTAAAGACAAACAAGAGTTAGAGCCTTGAATGTGTCATCAGATATTAAACACATGTAAAAATCTTTCTCCCTTTGATTTTAATGCTGCAGACCAGTTGGATTTCTGTCCCAACTTCTTATTTCAGATTTCCTTTGCATGCTGTTGCAAATTCGCCTTGCATTCTCTAGTCACTCTTGACTTCTAAGTGTGTTCTGTCCCGTCTCCTGCCTCCGCTGCCTGGCATGTTTATTTGCTTTCCTCTCAAGCGTTTTTGGACCTTCAATATGCTGTCTTTGTATAGAACCTTTTTCCTAAACTAATCAGCAAGGCTATTTCCCCATCAAAATCTTTCCAAAGGGCTACTGCTGTCCTGACACCTGCAGAAACTGTTTCTCTGCACTAAGTTTGTACTCTATTTCTTGGCATTTTTCTGTTTAAACACAATAACTAACTCTTTGTTTCAAAAACTAAGATGCTAAAAGTTTTGACTTATTCACTCCTAATCACAGTGGTTCTTGTGTAATTCGCCCTTAAAGAACTGAAGTCTCTAGAGTGTCTCAAATTGTCTCTTGTTGGGAAAATGCCTAGTTTATTGTGGAAACTTAAAAATAAAAAGCACACTACAAAAGCAGCATGGAGGGGCTTTTGGCCCCATGCCTATATCTAAAAGTAATTATCCAGTAGCATTTGGACTGTCACATTTTTAGACCGAGTTTCTTGGTGAATTTGATCCCTCCACAGCTGTGATTGGTTTAAACCCCACTGTAAATGAGGAGGGCAGAGTATTAAATCTGCGCCGGGCCCGGATTAACCATCGCACCCAAGATGTCGGGTTGCTGCCTGCCTAGATCATGTTCACCCGCATTATGTCCCTGACTTCCAGTTTCCTCTGCAGCAGCCTGTTTTTTCTTGTGTAAGCAACGCTCTTCCTTTTCTTGTTGTGGGTACACAGTGAGTTGTTCTGCCCAAATTGTGAAGTGTGGCTTCTGATGGCTGTGTGAAGCTTTGAAAAGACAAAGTGGCTGGTGTTTTGTGGGAGGAGTGAGGCTAGTGACTGGCAAATGTTAAAAAGTGTTTATGTGAGGTTCTTATACATACAGAAAAAACTTTCAGACCCTTATATATATATATATATATATTTTTTTTTTTTTTTTCTCAGAAATCCTATTTTGTAACTTGTCAGCAAGTTTCCAGCATGCTAGAGGATTTAAAACAGGTTGTTTGGAGGAAGGGATTTTCAGATAAGTTTTAAATTTGCTTGGCTGAGTAGCCTGGGCACATTGACAAATGTTTGGACGAAACATCTTTGTGTTTTTAACAGCCCTTGCATTTAGATCTCTGTTGATCTCCGACTTCAGCTGTCTGTTACCCTAACAAGACCTTTGTAAAAGCAAGGAAATCAAGTCTATGTGTGTGTTTTGTTTTGTTTTTCTTCCTAATTGCAAAAAGCAGGAAAAAAAAGATTTTCTCCTAATAAAGCTCCCTGTATTCTCTTCAGAGTGTGTATATGTGGCTGTGGTATGTATATAGGTTTCTGCACACTTTTTTGATTAAGAGTGTCAAAGAATCCCTCATGTTGAAACAGCTCAGCAATTGTAAGGCCTTTCAAATACTTGGAATTTGGGCCTTGCACTGTTTTCGTTACCTGTGTTTTTTGGCACATATAAGCACTTGCTCTTAAGCCGAGCTAGTTTATAATATGACTTTGCTGGTGCAGCTGAAGGAGTGCTGGCAAACAAGGTGGAATATTAATTTTCTGTTCTATAATCCATTGATAATCCCATTGGGTGAGATCTTTAACCTGCTTTTTTTTATACTTTGCTTAATTTTGGTTAGTGTCAGCTTGACCAGGAGCACCTTGCCTGTGTGAAGGGGAGGGCTCTCCTGCAGCTGTTAGCTAGCAATAGGTTTGCATAGTTTTTGCAGAAGGTTCTGGTGATGTTACTAAAATGTTTGCTACTTAGAGAAACAGAGTTTAGTAGTGAATTTGAGAATGGCGGATTAGATTGAGTCAGTATTGTTTTTACTCTGCTTTACTACCCATAGGATAATTATAAATTGAATAAAAGCCCTAGCATGAAAGCTCAGTAATCTTACTTTCACATACTTAAGTCAATGATCTATTTGATTTTAATGATATAAGATAGCATAGTTTTGCAGATGCACATGTTTCTAGAATTATTTAGATTGTTCAGGTAACCATTTTTGGTTACCTGAATTATCCACAGCCATGAAAGTGAGGCATGTGGCACCAGTGTTGCATTTTTATTTTTTACCAGCTGCTTCATGTTTTGAATTTCATTGCCTAGGCTAAAAAGATGCATTGCCCTTCATGAAGGCCGTGTTAGGGTGGATAGGGGAATTAGTGTTTGTCCAATTCTGTGTCAGTCCTTAAAGAAGAGTTTTGGTTAATGGTTACTTATCAGTTCCCCCACATAGGAGTGAGTTTGTACTAGATCATCAAAGGTGTTTTTAATTGTCAGTTTAACTCCTTTTCTTTTCCAGATTTATCTCCTCTCCAGAGGATCTTGTTCTTGTCACAATTCTTAGATTGTGACAGAACAGTCATTGTTATGCATACTTTTATAACAAACCTACTTTTTTTTTTAAATAAATTACTTCCCATAGCATGAAGTACTTCTCTAACTTCATAGCTTCTTATGTTAGCTTGTCCCTTCTTTCTTCTCTATTCCCATTGCGTTACAACAATAGGGAGAAAATTATGTCTCTTATTCCCAGCTAGGCCTTATCAGGTGAACTGAAAACTTGGCTGCAAAGGGTCTTTCCTTTTTCTTGTGTTCTCTGTCTATTCTTGCTGCCCTGTTTCCCCCCAGGGACTCGCACCCATTTCTGGCTCTGGGAGAGCTGTGGATGGAGGGAGGCAAGAAGGGCTCTACTCACTGGGTTCTGCTCTGCCTCTTCTGCAGCAATCCTAACCTTTAGCTGCAGTGTGGGATTGCCTATGGAGGGGGAGTGCTAAATTACAGCTGTTTTATTCAAATCTCACGCTCACATCAAATGCATTGAATGTTAAATCACACAAATAAGCATAATGTTGTTTTAGAGTACATATACTGCTCCATATCTGGGGGCATGTTAGGACCTTATCTTGAAAGGCTATCTTCTAAAAATATAATGCATCAAGATTGCATCTTGTTTTTACTTTTACACATAGAGGTAAAGGAGTAAGGAGGTGTTAAGGCACTTGAATGTGTGACTCAGTCAACGATAGGTTTGGAGAGCTACTTTGTAAGATACTAAATTTTGTGAATGTGAAATAACTTGGCTTATGTGCAAAATATACTAGTGTGTGTAGTACTTCCAAAGCAATGCATCACAGCATTTGCCCATATAGGTTGCTTTGATAGCAGCTAGCTGCTCCCCTTGTCCTGTGAATCGAATTTGCAGCACGAAAGGCAGGATTCCTATAACGGAGGCTCTGAAAGGAAGGCTCCTGAATTCCCTGTGATTGCACCCTAGCAGTAACAGCTTCAAAACCCCAAGCGAACCGCCTGCCTTTCAAAAGTGCTGAACAGTCAGAAGCTCCTACTGAAAGCTGAGGGGTGACTCAACGTTTCTGAAGATCATTCCACCTAAATAAGGTTTTATTTGCCTCATCTTAGTTCTATGAAAGCCAGCGGGCAAAATCCTCATTCATAATTTCTAGGGGTGTAGGAAAGAGCTGCAGGCCTAAAATGTTTCTTTATTTAAAACTCTTCGCTAATATCTTAATCTAGTCACTTATGCATACGAGAGTAATCATAAATATCTGGGGTGGTGTTTTATATTTAAGGAAAATGATGTTCTCTTCTGTTTAAGCTGGCAAGTTTTTGCAGATTTCTGTGCATGCTCGTTGCTATGGTGAATGCCTGGCAGGTTAAGCTTGACTTTTAAAAGAGGATTACTGAGCTCTAGTGCAAAAATGCCAGTGTTGAGGGAGAAACTTTAATAGCTAGGTAGAACGGTCCTACTCAAACTTTTAGGGAATTGTGTTCTTTGGGGAGAAATTAGGTCTGAAACCTTCTTTACAAAGGGAGAAAACTACTGAAAATGGAAAGGGGGCAGATTTGTGCTGTTTTTCCTCAAGTATTCCACTGTGATTTATATTCCAGTTGAAATTAGAGAAGACATTAAATAGGGAAGTCTTTGTTTTGTTATGTAATTGCGCTGGAATTGTCTTGTATTATTCCTTTTGCAAAAAGGAAAATGATGCATTTGCACTGTAATTTTCGTGATGCATTAACTTTCTAAATTAAAACTGCTGCTGTTTGTGTGGTGCGTTTGTTTCCAATAAATAGTTGCTGCTGTTGTACCTCCTAACAAGTAGCAAATTCCAATGTAGTAACAGGTCTTTGACCCAACTTGTGCCTCAGATATGTGGGGAAAAAAACACCTTTTTTTTTCCTTAAGTATTGAAATCGTGTATATTTTAAGTCAGAGTAACATGTTTAAGTTTACTCAGAAAATGTAAATAATAAAATCAGTAATGTATATTTGCTGCCAGTGTTTTGAGAAAGTTAGGCCAAATAGTTGCTAGAATTATTACTTGGCTGACTACCTGAAACCAGAGTTGCACAAAACCTACTATCCTAAGTGTCTGGATAAAGTGAGATCAAATGCAACAATTAGTTCATTCAGAATTGGCAAAAGCAACACAGCTCTTCTCCTAAATTATGAATTAAAGGGAACTTGAAGAGGATGAGGTCTGCTAGTCCTGAAGAGTAACACAATGAGTGGAAATCATTCTAGGTGTATTTCCTTTACAAACGAATTTAAAGGCCAAAATATGTTATGATGAACTTACACTAAACATAAGGGTAAGGAATAATTAAAGCAGCTCTGTTTGACTGAGATAATTTGGAAATGCCTGTTTTTAAATGATTTTATTGATTTGTCTTGATCCAAAAAAAGTTTCACAGAAACAAGGAAATAGAAATGCTCTAGGTGTAGTTCTTGAATACGTATGCTGCTGAGTTATCTAAGAGTGTGTTAAGCTCATGGCCAGATGATAATTTTTTTGACTTCTTGGTTAGCAAAGGGAAAAGCTAGAGTTAGTCTGAAGCCAGAATGTAGCAGAAATATTTTAACAGGATCATTAAATACAGCTGACACATGATTCTCATCTACATTTATGCTTCTTCACCTATTTAAATTTTGTTTAAATCCGTGTCCCTTGATTCCCAGTCAGGCTTTTTGCTTGTTTGTCCTACCAGTTGAAAACGTAGGAAATCAATGTCACTGTTCTCCTTTTTCCTAATTTAAAGCCTGTTCATTCATCTAGTAACCCGTGCCTTTCTATATGTACATATTCTGTGTACATGTATATAAAATAATCTTGATTTAAATATTATTCCTAGGGAAAAAAGAGCTTTTATATCTTAAAAAAAAAAAAAAAGTACAGGCAGTGTCTTAAGCATGGGACAAGCAATACAGTTTTTATGTGCTTTTAATATCCTGCACTTAGCTTGAAAATAAAAGAAACGGAAAGCCACAGAACTCCTTAGAAACATGATCTACAATTTGTTAAAAACAATTCTAATATAGATATTTTTTCCTCCTAGGTTTTACCAAGAGACAGTACATCTAACACTTAACTTGGATCATCTCTTGTTCATCATCTTGAAAATCATAACAGCCCCCAAAACTGACATTTGATCTGAAAAAGCTGTGACAAATGGACAATATGTCTATTACTAACACGCCAACAAGTAGTGATGCTTGTCTGAGCATTGTTCACAGTTTGATGTGCCATCGTCAAGGTGGAGAGAGTGAAACTTTTGCCAAACGCGCAATTGAAAGCTTAGTTAAAAAGCTAAAGGAGAAAAAAGATGAATTGGATTCTTTGATTACAGCTATAACTACAAATGGAGCTCATCCTAGCAAGTGTGTTACAATACAGAGAACGCTGGATGGGAGGCTTCAGGTTAGTACAAGTGAAAATCAGATGTTTTCCTCCTAGTGGAATTGGAGCCAAAGTGAGTGAAACAGGATCCTAGAGTACTGAGGAAGAGTAGCTGTTCTGCTGCGTTCCCTCATCCCCATCTGTAGGCATGTTTTTGTGGCTGGGGCTCTGGACTGTTGCATTAGTTGATTATTATTTTTTTCCCCCTCATTCTGTTCCCCCCCCCCCCTTTTCTCCTTCAAAAGGAGCAGAAGGCCTTGAATCGGCCATTCCAAATGAGCGTGTGTGTGGCAGTAAAAAGCAGGTTCACATAACAAAATCAGTTGTCTCTCCTGTTATTTTCACTACCAGCTTCTGGTAGCTCTGTGTTGGTCAGCAGTGTCAAGACCCACGATCCCTTGCTGAGACCCTACAAGGGCTCTGCACGGAGGATTCATGTTAGTCTATGTCATTGGGGCTATATAGCTTAGGTTGTGATGTCTTTGTGCCAGGACAGATGACATGTTTGCTGGATAGCTTTCTGTCTACCCTAGAAACTTTTTTTTTTTTTTTTTTTTTAGAATGGATTTGCATTCTTCTACTTGCAAATTAGTCTAGCTTAGTGCCTCCTTCCTCTTCTGGAGCAAAGATCCTTCATCATCCATGGTGGAGGAGGTGAACATTCTGCTTCTGCCATTTTGTATCCAGTAAATTTTCTGGAATCACAGTGTTGACTTAACCATAGCAAAACCCTAATCTAAACTTATTTCCATCAACTACAAATCTTCAGTAAAATGTACCAATTTTTTTTATTTATATTTTGATGATGGAGAAAAGTTGTGGGTTTTTTTTTTTCTCTCTCCTTCTAGCTTTGCTCCGTACTAAATAAAGGGAAGATTCTTTGTATTTTCCCAATCAACTTTTGCGTCTGACTTTTTAGGTGGCTGGTCGCAAGGGATTCCCTCATGTGATTTATGCTCGTCTTTGGAGGTGGCCTGATCTTCATAAAAATGAACTCAAGCATGTTAAATATTGTCAGTATGCTTTTGACTTAAAATGTGACAGTGTCTGTGTAAATCCTTACCATTATGAGCGTGTAGTATCACCTGGCATCGGTAAGTAGATTCTTGATGTAAAGGAATAAGATGTAGAAATGTTTTCCTTTGATCTTAGAGAACACAGGCTTAAATTAGAAATAGAAACATTAACTTTTGATGATCTAATTATAGCTTATTCTCATATTCTCTTGCCCATCTTCGTAATGGAGTTATTCTTATATCTTTGTTCCAAATCTGAAAGAACAGATTGTAGCTTTTGTTTTAGCCTTTACATTGACTTCACAGGCAATTGCAATAGTTAATGTGTTTCCTAAGGATGATTTAGCATCTAGAGCTGTGCGATGCAGGGGTGTAGCATATGGAGTCTTTAATATTGATTTGTGTAAGCTTATAAATTTGGTGTTCGAACACTTGCACTTAAACACTTGTGTTTATATAATACCTCCTTTTTCTTCTCTTTTTTTTTATTTTTTTAAATAAAGATCTCTCAGGATTGACACTACAGAGTTCAAGTAAGTAGTTCTGTCTACTGTTACATTTCTACATTTCTATGAATCTAACTGTGTTAGAGTCTTAAAATAATTTACTTACACCTATGTATCCTTTGGGGGAGGGAGGATAAAAAGCAAGTGAAAATACATTTATCTCACCAGTTTTGGAAAACTTTAAGCAGTGCACGTAAGGTAAATATATTGATCAATCCTTTCAGGAAAGGCTTCAATTCAGCTCATAGGTAATGTCCTGTCTTCATCACCTACAATGTATAAACCTCACAAAATGAAAATCAAAAAAACTTCACTGGGGAGTGCTGCTACCAAAAAAAAAAAAAAAAGGGGGGGGGGAGGAGAGAGACCTATAGTAGTATGATACCCTAATTAACTGCTTTGAGAATGATAGATGCTTATTATTTAATAAGTGGTTTAGCAAGTAAACAGTTGAACTTGCAAATGAGAATTCTGCAATTAACATGCAATTAAATAAAGCAGTCTAATCTTATTAGTCGCTCTGAAAATCATGGGGGAAATATTTAAAACTTGTGAGAAATTGGACATTGTTTGACATGTTCAGAAATCACTGAAATTGCACAGCTGGTAACTGCTTTTTTTTCAAAACTAAAGTGCTTTCTTGTAGAGGAAATATGTTGAGAAGTGGATCTGTGTAAACCTCTGCTTGTATGTTATTAAAAATGTTCAAGCAAAAGCTACTTAAACTGCTAATGTCATAAGTTTTAACTTAGGTGTTCATCTACTGCTTTGTATAAGTTGCCAGTGTTTTCTGAAAAAATGATCTTTTATAGAGTATCAAAACATAAAGACCATTAATTAACTACCTGTGTCTTTCATTGCCGTGCTTTTTTTTCCCAATAGGAAATAGAAAATTATAGTCAAATTTTAATATATTTAAGGCTCCTTTAAAAATGAACTTGGATTTTAAAGTAGTTTGCAAGTTTAACATGCTCAACGGAATATGTAGAAATAAATTCTTGTGGTGATGATAGTAGTAATTTCTTGTATGTAGAATATTATGAATTAAAGGCTACAGTGGAGAAGTAGGTGATTTATCATCTTTTAATGTGAATTTATTGGGTTTGGTCAATTATAATGGAAGTTGCTTAAAATTTTTTCTTAATGGCTAAATTTTTTTTAAGGGTTTAAAGGTTTTTATATGCATGAATTACCTGTTTTAATGGGAGGCTTATGCCTTGTATTTTCTGATTTATTATAATAGGAATTGTTCTGTTACTGCATTAACATATACTCAGGCACTTATCAAAAAGCGTGTTCTCCCTTCTTCTCTTTTTATCCACGTCCAATCATGCACTGATGGAATAAAAAACAAAATGAGATGAGAAGGTACTACTTTAGGGCTAAACTGCTTGTTTGAAAGCAGCAAGTAAAATAAATGCTTTAGTTTGCCATCCAGTTATGCTTTAAAATTTCCTCCTGCTAGTTTTTAAGTGTTTATTTATAATGTAAACGATGTTTCTCTGTTTTAGCAATGTTTATATAGGTCAAGTGCCCCACCCAGTAGTTTAAATAGCATTGTTACTGTTTGAAAGTAGTATTGCAATTTAGAGTTAAATCTTGCAAGTAATTTTGCTTTGCATATTCAAGTGTTTGCTTCTTCACAGCTCCATCAAGCATGTTGGTGAAAGATGAATATGTTCATGACTACGAGGGGCAGCCGTCTTTGTCATCTGCTGAAGGCCACTCAGTCCAAACCATCCAGCATCCGCCAAGTAACAGAGCATCTACAGAGCCTTACAGCACCCCAGCCATGTTAGCTCCTGCTGAGGCCAGCACTACCAGCACCACTAACTTTCCCAACATTCCTGTGGCTTCAACAAGTAAGCTGGCGATTTTTTTTTTTTTGAATACTAAGCTTTAAATATGTGCAAGGTTAAAGATAACCACTGATCTTGCTGAAAATAGGTCTTGTAGGGAAAATGTAGGGTTGCAAGATTACTCTGATGCAGTGTAGCGATAGCACAATCTAGGTAATTTTGTAAGCTTTCAAATGAAGATTTACTTGCAGCTTAATTTGAATAGCCTTCTATAATAAACCTTTTTGTAATAATGATGAGCGGTCCAAGGCCATTTTGAACAGTCTAGACTGTTCAATGCTCCAGTATTCAACTGTTGACCGCTGCCAGAAAGTAATATGGCTGATACTGGAATAATTGTTGTGGGAATGAGAGCACCTCAGTATTTTATTGCAACAGCAAGTGAGATGACACTGATTTATTTGAGGATGGCAATACTGAGAGGTTCACAGACAGTTTTCTTCAGTGTTTTATAAGCTGGGAGAATGAGTCTTCCAGGTTTAACCTGCTTCCTCTTGTAACTGCCCACTCTGCTACCAAAGTCACTGCCTTGATTAATATCCTCATAATTCCTTTGAGGTGCTTTATCTTTTTTTTTTTTTTTTTTTTTTTTTTTTCCTTCTGACTGCTCTGTGTGTGTTTGGTACATGTGGAAGAGTTCAGGTAACCGGCATCAAACCTCACACTTGAGTTTAGCAGGACACTTGAGCATTCCCATGTTACTTGGGCATTGTCCTGCAGTCCTGATTAGAGGAAACCATGGAGTTTGGAGGGGTTTCATATACTCTGCAACCCTTAAGTATCAAAGGTGTGTGAGTATAATGGAATTCATGCTATCAAATTTAAATTATGGTGGCATGATATTTAGATCGTGTTCTTTAATTTTAGCTGCTGACTCTTTTGTTAAAACCAATAATAGTTTTTCCAGGCTGAGAGATGTAATTTGCATTTGTTTCCGGGGGGGGGGGGATAGGTGGCTTAATCCTTTTGATTAAAAAAGTGTTGTGCAAAGGCAATAACTTTTTCTTATCGTTTCTATAATTGTTGGAGCCAAGTGAACAAGAAAAAAAAAATAGTTTTTAGGTTTTAATACAAGTTTTGAATATCCTAAGTTCTGTTAGCCAGACAGTTTGAGTGTGCAAATCTACTTGTGAAACTGCCTATTGGTTTAGTGTGATGGCTGACCTGAAGCCTTTTAAAATCAAATTCTGTTATCCTGTTCTGAAATTTTGGTAGCTTTACTTTAAGCATTAGACACATTTTGAATCACTTATTTGGGAGAAGAAGGAAAACAAAGAAAACAAAAACAAACAAACAAAAAAAGCCCAGCTTTTGTAGAGAGGAGTTCAGTGATGTATGCAGCTATGTTCCAGCACTATTTGTTAAAAGAAGATGCTGTTCAATATGTTTTGGAGGAATACGTATTTCAGTGAGTGTCCTCATTAGGAGCAGTAGCAATAGCATCTTAAAATTATTGGGAAAACTGTTTATTGAATAAACCTTTAACATCACTACTTTCTTTTCAGATTGAAAGATGAGTTGTGTGCGAATTTTCTGCATACTTCTACTCCTAAAATATTAAGCATGTCTTAGAGTCGAAATTAGCTGATAGAAACCATCTTGCTCGAAGATTCCCAAGACACTTGGGGCGGGGGGGAGGCACCAAAACCAAACAGGGGATTGCAGTGTCCTCAGTTGTGTGTATTTTCCTACCCAGTAGTGCTGAGCTCTTCTTATTTCAAGTTTTGGAACATGCATGAATAGGTAGTGTGTTCTTTTACCAGGTCAACCTCCCAGTATATTGACAGGTAGCCATAGTGATGGACTCTTACAGATTGCTTCAGGGCCCCAGCCAGCAGCTCAGCAGAATGGGTTTACAGCTCAACCAGCTGCTTATCACAGTGAGTATATACATATGTGCACTCTTAGTTTTCTAAAACCACTTTCCAAATGTTCAGGAGAAATAAAGGATTAGAAATAAGATGAAGAAAAACTCCCTTAAAAAACAATAACTCCTTTCTTTCTTTTTCTAGATAGTACTACAACTTGGACTGGAAGTCGGACGGCAGCCTACACACCTACCATACCTCACCACCAGAATGGCCATCTTCAGCACCATCCACCTATGCATCCTGGACATTACTGTAAGTAATGTAGATTATAAAATCATTTTGTTTCTTTTTTCTCTTATGGTGGGAATTCGTGATTAGTCCCCCTCACCCACAAAGCATATTCTTTCTTGTTACGAAACTGCAATTACTGGGCGTAGTAAATTCTGACAGCTTAATATACAAACTTAATGGACTACTTTCAGTTAAAGCAGCAAGAAGAAACCAAAAATTCAGATAGTTTCACTATAGCTATCTATACTGCAGCTGTTTTTTACGTAACTAAAATTGTGTTTCCTTTTTAAACTTCTAGTTTAAAAGCCTCTGTAATTTTGAAATAAGTACTACTTTGGATCTTTAGATCATTTGCTTAAAAGTTGATGCAGAATGTGTTGTTTGGATCTTTTTTTTCCTTTTAAGTCTTGAGGTTGCTATTTTTATTCTCTAGAAGTTTTGAAGTTTCATCTCGTCTTAATGATAGAGTACTCTAAACTTTGGAGGACGTGTTTGTCCGTGCGTATAAGTCAGTTTAGAAGAAGTTTTCAAAAGCTTATGCAGTAAATGTTTGTCAGCAGAATGGTCTTGCGACAGCCTGATTCATGAGTGCATTTGGCACACAAGCTTGAACATCTCTCTGGGCTATGAAATAAGAGCATAACCTCTCCTGTTATGGTACAGGCGTTGGGGAAGAAAAAAAAATTACCAAATTTCTGCTCTTAAGTGCCTAGCAGAGTATGTGTGTTTGAGAGCAGTGGGAAAAAAAAAAAAAAACAACAACAACAAAATTTTTTTTTCTTAATTTTGGTATTCAGAAATGACAAAAAGCTGGAATAGTTTTGATTCTCCTAATATAGTCCTTAACCGGTTAATTTGTGTGTGGCAGTCATTGTTCTTGGGCTAGTCGAGGGGGGAATATAATGTGAGATAATGTTAGAATGACTCTCCAATCTGTCTTTATGAAGAAAAAATGTGGTTTAGATCTGGTTATTAAATTTAATTGTTCTGTTCTATTAGGATCCCCCTTCTCATCTAACTTGTCAGAAATACCAGGATTGAACAACTGCACTGGTGCTGTAGATACTCTATAATGTCTTTTGGTGCATGTATCTTTCCATAATCAATATTTGTAGCTGAATGGTAACACCACATTAGTGCTTTTCTTCGCTGCTGCATCTTTTTACTTCAGATAGTCTCATCTTTTGAAACCTACCAACATTGTGCCTGTTTTGACATCTAAACTGACCTTTACCAAGACCATATTCAGTATCTTTTTTTCTTTAGAAAACTTGTTCACTAGGGCTTTTTCTGTCACCTTCCCCCCCCCCTCCCCCCACTACCACTCTTTAGAAGATGTTTATAGTCAAGTCAGGGAGGGTGTGAAGAGGATGGAGCCAGGCTTTTCTCAGTGGTTTCCAGTGATAGGATGAGAGTCGAGGGGCACAAATCGAAACACAGAAAGCTCCATCTGACCACGAGGAAAAAACAAGGGTGGCAGAGCACTGGGACAGGTTGAAGGCACAAAGAGGTTGTGGAGTCTCCATCCTTGGAAATCCTTGAAACCCATCTGAACATGGTCCTGGGCAATGTGTCTAGGCAACCCTGCTTGAGCAGGGGGATTGGAGCTCCCTCCAGAGATCCCTTCCAACCTCAACCACTCTGTGATTTTTTTTTTTTTTTTTTGAAGTCCACAGCATCCTGGACAACCTCTTCTGTGAATAGTGAAGCTATTTCTGTTACAACTTTACAATATACCTAGTTTCTGCTATCTCCTTGAACTGGTTTTGGCTTGAGCAGCACAGATAACTTATGCTTATACTGCAGCCTTTCCTCATGGGGTTCCAATTGAGCTTCTTGCTCTATACAATTTCTAAATTTTCAGGAAGCCTGCAAGAGTGCAGTTCTTCTCTGGATGCTCATCTCCTCTGCCAGGTTTAAATCTCCCAAATTTCTGAATCTCTGGCATCTTCTCACAAGCCTTGTTTCCATAGGAAAGCAGGATAAATAAAGAAAATACTTTTCCTCATGTAAAATAAATTGCTTGCTTTCTTTTAAAGGGCCAGTTCACAATGAACTTGCATTCCAGCCTCCTATATCAAATCATCCTGGTAAGTGAAATGGTGTGCTACATATCCTGTAAACTAATAACTTTGTTTTGAGTCTCATTTCTTATAGCAAGTACTCTGAAATTTGTGGGGTGTGTTTTCCCAATGGGAGGAGAGGAAGAATGAACCCTTTTGTGATGAGTCTCCTTTTGATTTTGGACCTCTGCTCTTTGGACCTCTAAAGTGGTGTGAACTGAGCTTAATTTAGGTTCCTAAATCAAATCACAAAAACAATCCTCAAACCCACACTGAGCTGCCATCTAATCCTGAAGATTTCTGGACTCTGTAGCTAGTGGTTGGATATTGACATTTGCTAGGTACCGAACCTGTGCTTCTGTGCCTGCTTAGAAGCATCATGGAGCCAGGAGTTTGTGAATGGCAGGGAGAGAACTGTCTTTTCTGGCTGCTTACCAGGCTGTTGTTTAGGTCTTGTCACTTCAGCTTCCCCTAAATTGAATTCATGCTGTTGATAATTTTCTTTGCCCTCTTCAACAAGCTGGGCTGTTATCCTGTTGTGGAAAAGGTCCATAAAGGTGTTGTAAATCTCTGAAATCCCCAGTAACTTAAGCTTCTGGAAATGTGTGGATTTATGTGTCTGAAAAGAGAAACTCTAACGCTTGAAGTGCTCGCATCAGGTGTTGCAGAGAATTTGAAGAGCCAGTTGCTCTCAGCTAGCCCCAAAGCAGCAAATACACATACAGAGTATCATGTTGTGCTGTCAAGTTTCCTTACTTGAGCATTTGGGTTTCAGTAGCATCCTCTAAGGAACCAGGGTTCCCCATCTCCACATGGCAGCTTCTTCCATCTTGTTTTTCTTTATAAGCTAGTATGAGTTAAAAAGACCTTTTTTTTTTTTTTTTTTTTTTTTTAACATGTCATTTTGTTCCTCTCCCTTGCTTAATACTGTTTTTCTTCTGCCTGCCTTGTTTTCTGGGAAGATCAGTATCTGAATCTGATCTTTGAGATGATTTTCCCCTCTGTCCTTTTTTCCAAACCCATTGTCCTTGCAGAGCAGACACAAAACTGACTTTACTTAGGAGGTAGTTACTTTTATATCTCAAGCAAGATCTCTTTGAGGGTTAATTTCTACCAGCCTAGCTCTGGACAGCCATATGTACGTTCCTTTGTGCTAGAGGAGTCCAAAACCAAACCACAGCCATAAGGCACTGGGGTGCAGATGGCTTACCATATCCAACCAGAGGTATAAATTGTACAAAGATTTGTGAGATCTTTTTAGCTATAGGCAGAAAACACATTTGATATGCAAGATAGTGGCATTGGTATGTGATCAAATAAAACCTGCAAGCCTGTGGTCTTTGCAGCATATAGTATTTTCTCTACTACTTAATGTCTTTGTCCATCTAACCTTGCTTATGGGCATGTGCACTCCCAGTCTGAAAGAGAGTGCAGCTACAGAAGGCCTAATTGATTGTCCCTAATGGGTTTGTAGGGATTTTTTTGCATATGTTTCAGTCTGTTAATTGTTTATCATCTTTAGCTCCAGAATATTGGTGTTCAATCGCATACTTTGAAATGGATGTGCAAGTTGGGGAAACATTTAAGGTTCCTTCAAGCTGTCCAATTGTTACTGTTGATGGATACGTGGATCCGTCTGGAGGAGACCGTTTTTGCCTGGGCCAGCTTTCCAATGTGCACAGAACAGAAGCCATTGAGCGAGCGAGGTATTTTACAGTTACCAAAAGCTTCAGTTGTCTGTTGTGCTTGGTAATATTTTCTGCTGGGTATCCCTTTTGAAATTGCCAGTGTGGTATGTACTGTGGAGCTGAATTAGCTATAGCAGAATATGTATTTCCGGGTCACTACCTTAATGCGTTCAAAACGTGAGCTGTGTGACAGAGACCTTTAGTGCTTTGCAGCAGCACACTGCCTTTTGTTGCTTTCAAAACAGTGCCTTTGAGGATAAAATTACCAACTCGTGCCATTATGTATGCAAGCTGAGCACTAGCTCTGCACCACAGATGAAGTAATGTGAGAATAAATGCAATATATAAATTTGACAAAGTGGCAAATGAAGGCTGCTAGAGAAAGCTAGCTGGATTTTTTGCTGCTGCTTACTGTGCATGTTCTCTGAAACACAGAGAACCCAAGTGATCTTGCAACTTCTTCCTTTTTTCTTTGAAATGAGAAGGAATCAAGAGATTCCCTGTCTTCAAAACCATTGCAGTGGGAACATCAAAGCTGCATTGTAGCATCAAAATGCTAGACTTCTGTAATGTGATCTTAAAAAAAAAATACAGTTCTGCATTAAAATCTGACTTTACCTGTACTTCAATGGCTTCCTATATTAGAAGGCTTGTGGGATTTTACACTTCTGAATAGCACCCCAAATGTGTGTTTGGTATCCTGGCTCTGTGGTGGTAGTGAACATGTTTACAACTATTTTAGTTACTACTTGAGCATTGTTGCTTCAGCATTCTGTGTTTCCTGTATGTTTTATGTGGTATTGCAGGTGGGTTCTTGACTTCACAGATTTTTTTTATAATTGCATACTATATTAAGATATTCTGATTTCAGCTCCTCCTATAAGCAAAGTGTTTCTGAATGTAAACTGTGGTATCACAGGCTGCTGAGCTGGAGAATTGTTCTGTGGTTTATTTAGTAAGGATCTAACTTAGAGTGCCTAAACACAAGTACACTGAAGCTGTGTTCCTTTTTAAGGTTGCACATAGGTAAAGGAGTGCAGCTGGAGTGCAAAGGAGAAGGTGACGTGTGGGTGAGGTGCCTAAGTGACCACGCAGTCTTTGTCCAGAGCTACTACCTGGATAGAGAAGCAGGGCGGGCACCAGGCGATGCTGTTCACAAGATTTACCCAAGTGCATATATCAAGGTTGGTCTGATGCTCTCGGAGGAATATTTGGGGGAAAACAGCACACGCTTGTTTCTTGTAAATGCATTTATTTTGGTCTCAATCTTCTCTACCAACACAAGTAATTTCGCCTTTGATCATTGCTGGTTTTTTTTTTTTTTTAATATATTTCTTTTGGCACATAAACTCTTTACAAAGAGTTTACAAAACTCTTTACAAAATAACTCTTTGTATTTTTACATTTTTAACTCTATGATTTTAAACGAGCTACCACAAAATTTGGGCATGGATTATCTGTTTCTTCACTTTCTCTCCAAAACAAGAAAATTTAGAACAAAAGTATGCATAAATGCAACTTAAAGGTGGTTAAGTGTGCATTTAAAGTGTTACCAACATGAAAATATCTAACTAATGAGCCAGAAGTCAGAGAGCTGCCTGGAAGCAAATACTTCTGGGAGGATTCTTAACTAGGTAGGCCTCTGCCAAACTTGTAATTTTGTAACTGTTTTGTAACTTGTAACTGTTTGAAATGAAATTTGCAGTGACTTGGGTTTTTTTTGTATTCCCTTCTTCAGTATTTCCTTTAACTTCAGTTTTTGCAGGCAGGTTGTATAATGAAGGTGAAAGAAATACCACGAGTCTCTTTCTAATGAAAGCTTTCTAATATGAGAACAGAGTTTTTGATATTAGTGCCCACCCTGACAACAAAAACATAAAATGTCTGCATGCTGAAACTTAGCTATTGTAACTGCAACAATATGTTGTTTGTATTTCTTTTAAATCTGCTATTTTGCTTCAGTAAAGCAATGGCGAAGTCAAGGTGGGCTTGCTGGCTTCTCTTTTTACTCATATGCCTAGCTGCTGGGAATGTTAGGATTTAACTAAATAATCTATAAAAATAAAATAAAACTACCTGGATTTCATCAGCCTGTAGCATTTTGATCCTGCAGTCAATTCCACATAGAATCCTGCTTGAGCCTGCGCATCTTGGGCCATTTTCAATGATGGTGTTTTGGTGTAGCCAGTGGTGCTTACATCAGATAAGAGTCTGTAAGAAATCACTTCAGCGAATTGTTTCGGTCAGAAATTAAACTAGCCAAGAAGTTTGCTCTTGCCCAAGTGAGGGGTGAATCTGGAATTTGCTTTGGGAGGGCAGAACAGTCCAGGCAATAGGGGATGGAGGTTGAGGAATTCTCTCCTTTATTGGTAAATCTACATAGCACAATATATTTATTTTTGAAGGTTTTTGATTTACGCCAGTGTCACCGTCAGATGCAACAGCAGGCTGCCACTGCCCAAGCTGCTGCTGCTGCTCAGGCTGCAGCAGTAGCAGGAAACATCCCTGGACCAGGATCAGTAGGTGGAATAGCCCCAGCCATTAGTAAGTACATCAACTTTAATTTTCCATTTTTCTTTGAAAGCAAATAATCCTGTTCTCCCTTTTAACACACTCTTGCCTGCTTCCTGCAGCAGTACAAACATAGAACGAGGGGCTGGATTTGGGCAGAGTGGGGCTGAAGTGGTATTTAAGTCCATATTTGTTCCCTTTGTACTTGCCTTGTCCTTCATTTTCTTGCTGTGGTCCTTGGGGAATACTGAGTATGGAAGTGGCTGCTTGTTCTGTGAGGAGTGTTGCAGGGTATGTTACAGAATCCCAGAACAGTTGAGGTTGGAAGGGACCTCTAGAGATCATCTAGTGCAACCCCCCTGCTCCAGCAGGGACACCTAGAGCACAGGACACAGGGTGGTGTCCAGGCGGGTTTGGAAGATCTCCAGAGAAGGAGACTCCACAACCTCTCGGGGCAGCCTGTTCCAGGGCTCTGACCATACAAGGTCAAACAGCACAATTGTATTGTTTCAAAGGGAGAGAGGTTTTCTGCTGCTTAAGCAGATCCAAGTTTGAAAAATGATATTTGAGAGCTAAGCTTATAAATATACTACTAAAAGCAGTGGGGAGGACCAGGCCACCAAGTCCCGTATTCAATTTTAAGAAACTTCTTATTAAGGTTCCTGAGAAGATGAGGAGGAGGGGGTATGAGGGTGTTTTTTCCTCTTTATGTTTTTAAATTATTCTGAGCTAGAATTTTACTGGTTGATAAATTCTAGATCCTTAAAATTTTCTCTGAATACTCTTAAAATTGCGAGTATTTGTGTCAGACTGCTTCAGGCTCCATAGTGTTTCCTGTGTTCCTTTTATTGCTCAGTGTATCTTTCCAGCTGTCTTTAAAAAATGTTGAAAGCATTTTGGTGGAAGTGTTTAATTCTTGTTTTAGCCATACTTATGATTAGAAGCTTGCTTGTTGTGTTCATCCTTTTTTGTTTTACCAGAGTGACTAGTGTAATTATTTTTTAAATTCGGCTCCCTGTGGCTGATCTTATGCTGAAATCCTTATGTTAAAAGCACAGTATTCGACAAACTTCAAGAATAAGTGTTTTTGATTGGATTTGTTAAATGAGATTTAAGCATAGTGTGTCACATAAAACGTTAGGTTTCATCATACAACTACTTTCATTATGAGGAGCTTTTGCAATTTAAAGCACTTTAAAAGACTACAGAATGATAAAAAAGAAAGTTTAATGGGAAGAAATGTGAAATTGTTGCAGTTATAGCAGTGATCTGGAAATATTGATTGGCCTTGGCTGTGATGAGAGAGAACTGCATGTGGAGGAACAGCTAAGCAAATGGGATGGCTAAACAAGCAGGGGGTAACAGAGCGTGTGTGAGCATTTACTGGAAACCTCTCCTGTTCAGGTTTGTCAGCTGCTGCTGGAATTGGTGTAGATGACCTTCGACGCTTGTGCATTCTCAGGATGAGTTTTGTAAAAGGTTGGGGACCTGATTACCCAAGGCAGAGCATCAAAGAGACACCCTGCTGGATTGAAATCCACTTGCACCGGGCCCTGCAGCTTCTCGATGAAGTTCTCCACACCATGCCGATTGCAGACCCACAACCTTTAGACTGAGATCCCTCTGCTGCATTGCTGTGGGCCATTATATTGTGAAGATGGTGGATTGTAAAATACAATTCTGTTTATAACCTAAAGATATATTTTACCTTTGTTCTGCTTAATCTTCTAAAACCAGGTTTTAAAAATGTGTTTGCCACCTTGCTCTTAGCAGAAAGTAATTGAACATGCAGAAGTTGGATTTTGGTTATTTTCAGAAATTAACTGTCATACTTTAAGCCCTGAGCCATATATTAAAGGGCGAATGCCTTATAGAGACTTCACAGTACTGGATTTGTTCCCTTTGAAGCTTTTCCTCTCTATCATGGCAACTTGATGCTAAGCCTCACAGGAGCCTTTTGTATGCAGAATATATATTATATATATATTTATATCTGAAAATTCCTTCTAATAGTTATAAACACTTACCTTATAGCAACTTTTAAATTTCAACTGATGTTCTTTTTGGAGAACAAGAGTTAACAGAAGACTTCATTTTGTTGACCGTCTTGTTATGATTTTTTCCAGATTAAAAGGTAGAAGTTGCCAAAAAAGAGGGATGAGACATACATTGTTTGGCAATGATGAGAAATAAAAAGGAAAAGAAAGTTGCTTTTCCTTCACTAGTTTTTAAAAGGATATCTTAGATTTTTATTTATATAGACACGTGAGTTTTGAAACACTAAAACGAATGGGATACTTTCAGTGCTGGCACTCAGTTTAAATATAACAAGAAATACCCAGTCTGCAAAGTTGCCACTTAAATTGCTTAATGAATACCTAATGGCAGGAAGATATTTTCATAATTACTACTGACTTCTATGATCTTATTCAAGTAAAACTTGGAAGGTATTTTAAAAAGTTGCATGACTCTTTACTTGCATATACCATTAAATCATGTATCAATACTTAGGATCCAGTTTTTGTATCTGTTCACCATTTCCACTCAGGGCAAGATGGCAAACTTGTTTTTATACCTCTTGGTTATTTTAAGCTCTATGCCATCAAAGACTGTATCAATTGGCAATGACTTTGTATAGAGATTTTATAGTAGAAAAAAACTGCAGATGTACTGACTGTATGACAGATACAATATGTATGCTTTCTCTCTAGTTAATAGTATAAATAAAATTATGTAAACCCTGATTTCTATAAACTTAGCTTGCTTTTGTTACATAATTCTGCACCTTGAAACCATTGATCTAGAGTGATGGATTCCTCCCTTTGAAAGGGTGGCAGTAGCAGCCAAGAGTGGTCAGGTTTAAATTTGCCAGGAAGCGATTCCAGCTTTTCTTTCTATCACTGCTTCTCAATAAATGTGTGTCCCAGGGATATCTTTTTTTTCAGTTATTTGATGGGGCGGATATGGACTACTTCACAGCAATCCTCCTCTATTTGCTTATGTTTTTATTCTGCCAAACTTTGATAGATGAATGCTCTGCATGAATGATAGATAGAATGATAGATGATAGATAGATAGATAGATGAATGATAGATAGATGAATGATAGATAGATGAATGATAGATAGATGAATGATAGATAGATGAATGATAGATAGATGAATGATAGATAGATGAATGATAGATAGATGAATGATAGATAGATGAATGATAGATAGATGAATGATAGATAGATGAATGATAGATAGATGAATGATAGATAGATGAATGATAGATAGATGAATGATAGATAGATGAATGATAGATAGATGAATGATAGATAGATGAATGATAGATAGATGAATGATAGATAGATGAATGATAGATAGATGAATGATAGATAGATGAATGATAGATAGATGAATGATAGATAGATGAATGATAGATAGATGAATGATAGATAGATGAATGATAGATAGATGAATGATAGATAGATGAATGATAGATAGATGAATGATAGATAGATGAATGATAGATAGATGAATGATAGATAGATGAATGATAGATAGATGAATGATAGATAGATGAATGATAGATAGATGAATGATAGATAGATGAATGATAGATAGATAGATGAATGATAGATAGATAGATGAATGATAGATAGATAGATGAATGATAGATAGATAGATGAATGATAGATAGATAGATGAATGATAGATAGATAGATGAATGATAGATAGATGAATGATAGATAGATGAATGATAGATAGATGAATGATAGATAGATAGATGAATGATAGATAGATAGATGAATGATAGATAGATAGATAGATGAATGATAGATAGATAGATAGATGAATGATAGATAGATGAATGATAGATAGATAGATAGATGAATGATAGATAGATAGATAGATGAATGATAGATAGATAGATAGATGAATGATAGATAGATAGATAGATGAATGATAGATAGATAGATAGATGAATGATAGATAGAATGCTCTGCATTCACCCTGTGGTCTTGGCGCCAGGGATTTGCACCGGAAGGGTAGGTGACTTTAGCTGTGAGGGGGGTAGTTTGTGGGAATTACACTTCAAATAGCATAATAGAGATGTAGTATCAACCTTTACAGGGGAGTGGTTTAAAAAGCTTTCAAATGCAGTGCTGCGCAACAGTGATATGTTGCAGGGCGATATGATGGCAAAGCAGTGCGGTTGAGAAACAGTTGCTGGGTTCATTCCTTACATGACTTTTCTGCACTTGGAAGAAGGGACCTACACCCCCTGAGTGCAACACAAATCATTGATTAAGGACTCTGAAATCTGCTGATAACTTGAGAATTATTCTGGCTGCTTTAACTGAGAGAGGCTGACGTAGGGAGAGCACCAAGCAGGGCTATATAGCAGCAGTAGTTATTGACCATGTGTCCAACCTTGTGCCTTACCTCTACGACCATCTTTCTTGCGGCACTTCCGAAGATGATGGCTTTCCCTGCAGAGCTCAGCAATGGCTGCCTCGCTCGTCTCGTTAGGAACCATTAAAATCCCTGTGCTAGAGTAAATAAGGGGGTGTCTTCTGCCTCTGAGCCCCTCAATGTTGTTTGTGTCTTGATGGGGTCTCTTTTGGGACATCTTTAATCTCTCCTCCTTCATAGAGTAAGTGCTGCAGAAGGGACTGTCTCCCTTAACAGTCTTGCTCTGCTCGGGGTAACTGGGATGGCACCTGCATTGATGCAACCTGTTCAGGGCAGCCAGATGGAGCTTCCTCTGAGCGGGATTCAGACCGTATTTAAGAAATCCTCTTTCTTCCCTTCCCCCCTGCTCTTCTCCTTTCAGGCCCCACTTGACTTAACATCTGTTCTGTGAAGTTATAAGATGCTTTTTTGTTGACAGGAATTGATAAGGACATAAAATTATTGAGAGGTTACTTTATTCTTTTGAAGAGTTGAAAAATATCCATGAAAAGCAAGTCTTGCCTGGTCCTGCTGGTAACCGTGCTGTCTTTCCGTGTCTGGCAACATTTCTGCAAGGACCATGGCTCTTTCTCTGGGACTTTTACTTGCAGGTTGTCTCACATGTGGCATTTGTCGTCATCTAGAGCACCGAGCTGGTTCCTGCCATCGCTGCAGTGGATGGCCAGCACTTGGTCACTGCCCAAGGAAACCATTGAGGATGGGGCCAATGAAGAGCACTTCTCTACCAGCTGGTTGGGTGCTGCCCATGCCCTCTCATCCAGTCATCCAGCTCCAAAAAGCTGCTCCTGACAATAACGTTTCCGGAAATGATCTGTTGGCTAAAAAATCTCTTGAGATTTTTGGCTATGTTGCCTGCTGTTGTGCCTTGTGGGTGAGTCATGCATCACTCCTAAATTTACAGGAATAATTCTTCAGAGGTCGCCACCAAAAATCAAATCTAGTGCTTTCTTGCTCCTCCTACATTTTTCTTTGTCTTTCTCGTGAAGTTTGTAGCTCTGCTATGTTGTGGTTCAGCTAGATGGAGAGCTGCAAAGTACATGCAGCCCAAAAGGCCCTCTGAGAGGATGGTTTGAGCATGAAAGCCTAGGTTAAAAAATTGTTCTTTTAGCCATTGTCTTTTGAATAAGCGGTCAACAGACTTCTCAGTAGTTCCATTGTAGCTTACTGTATGTTTTTCATTAGACCTAGTTTGTGGATAATATACTGTAGTTAATTTTCCTGAAATTCTGTAACAGAGTATGTTTTTGATTAAAAAAGGTAAAGATTCAAGTCTTGGGTGTCTTTATTTTATTCAGGGGAGAGCTTGGGTGCTATCCCTGTCAGGCTGGCCCAGTGGGACCAGGTGGCCAGAGGGGCTGGGTCTGGCAGGGCAGGATTGCAGCTCAGGAGTCTCCTGGTTTCATTTATTCAGTGATTTTCCCCAGCTAGCATCAAATCCATATGCAAGTCCTCATGTGGGGCTTCCCTGTGTACCTGACGACATGCACGGCTGATCCAAAACAACGGAGCGCAGTGATAAAGCTGCAGGAAGGACCTCACGTCCCTGCTGATTTTAGCCTGCAGCCCAAATCTGCTCCGTCTTATCTGCTCCTCCATCTTCATCCTGAAGCCTGTTTGGCCCCTCACCTGGAGCAGGTGCCTAGAGAGGGGACAGAGTCTCTGTCCTTGGAGATACTCAAACCCACCTGGCAGGGACCCTGCTCCAGAAGGGGCTGCAAAGGAAGGGGCTCTCCCAAGGTCCCTTCCCACCTCCACCCTCCTGTGACTCCCTCCTTCAGCTCTCTGGAAAACTCCCTGCGCTTCCAGTGCTGGAGTTGCAGGTGGTTGCCTTTCTGCTGCCCATGGCCACCCGCTAGTGTTCCTGGCAGAGCTGTAAGAGGTGCCAAGAGTGGCCGCAGCTCCTTCCCGCACTGCTCTGGCTCCCTTTGTCCCTGTGTGGCTCGGTCCCGGCTGCTCTGATGCCTGTGAGTGCTCGGGGCTGCATCAGGGCAAATACTGACAATGCTAAATATAAATTTGCTCCTGCACCGGCAACCGCTGGAGTGTGATGCAGCACAATTTAACAACTGGGCTGATGTAAGGGCTGCCACACTGTGCAGGCAGGCACAGGAACCAAAAACGTGGCCATGATAAAGAAAATAATAAAATATATACAAAAGCAATGTTTCTTTCTGAAGGTTTGTTTAAACCCTGTTGGTCTCCTTCTTGGCAAAAAAGGTTGCAAGGCTGGGTGGTATTTTTGCAGCTTTCTGCATGCACAAACACTGTAGAAATCCTGTTTTCGCTGATGTCATGTGCATTTCAGGGTTTGGGGCGGTGAAGCAGCTAGCACTTAAATGCAACATAGTTGTTAAATGAAGTCGCGCTTAAGCTCTGGGGGGAGGGGAGTGGGGGAAACACTTTTTTTTTTTTTTTTCTTTTTCAATGATGCAAAATTTGGGGCAGGGAGGGTGGCCTTTCTTCTCCAGCAGGTTTTAGGCCAAGGTTGCTCCGTGCAGCCATGTGTCACCTTTGTCAACCTCGGGGAAGCAGCATTTCTTCAGACTGGTGCAATAACTACTGATGCCATCAGCTGCCTGATTTAAAAAATAATAATTAAAAAAAAAAATCAAATGTTGGTTTGGAGAGCTGGGCTGGGCGAGGTATCCAAACACACAGAGCTTTGCCATCAGCACTTTGCATGGCCAGCTTCCAGAAAAAAAAAAAAAAAAAAAAGGGGAGTATTAAGCACAAAAGAGTGTTTTTTTGTTTGGTTTTTTTTTGTTTTGTTTTGTTTTGCTTCTTTAAAAAAAAAAATGCACACATTTTGGTCTCCTAGTGCCAGCTCCCAACCTGTGCCTAACATCATGGGAAAGTATGGATTCTGTTTATAGCTGAGCAAAACATTTTAACCCTGGCTTATTTTCAGGAATCATCACGAGCCTCGGAGCCCCGCAGCTCCAGGTGCCGGATGTGGCCGGCACTGCTTCCCCGTGCCACTTTTCCAAGGTGATAGGCCAGCAAGAGCTGCAAAATGAAAAATAAAAATGTGGCAACTCCCCCGTCATTCCTGGGGCTGCGTTACCTCCACTTCTTCCTGCCCTTTGGGCTGCAGTCGCTGTGGTCTCAGGCTGCAGCAGATGCTGCACGTTGAGCCCGGGGGCTGTGGTTAAAAACCTATCGTAAAGCGCAGCCTCGTGACCACTAAACCCTCCTACCACAAGTGCAAAGCTCAACCCTCGCTTCTTTTTTTTTTATTTTTTAAGGTACCACTTTCGTCTCTAAGCCAGTATGCAAACCCCAGCGCTGGAAGCAGCTCAAGTCCACGCTGCACTGCGAGAAAGAGAAAAATCGCAAGCTGATTTTTTCTTAAGCTTTCACTTTTAAGTATTAAACATTTTAAAAACAGAGTTTTTTTTTTTTCCTGAATCTCTGCACCTGGTAGATGGAGGGACCAATGAAATCTGGCTCCCTGGCAGGCAGGGCTTAGCCTTCAGCTAACAAGAGTTAAAATTCCTGGCTGTTTAGTCACCCATCAGAAGTATTCCTGAGCATGGAAAAATAAATTAAAAATGCAGCAAATTTAGGAGGATGGAAGGCTTGAGCCTGTGTTCATAACTGTCCTGCTGCTCACTCTGCTAAATAAAACATGCTGGGACCAGGGGCTGAGAACACAAGGGGCAAGGTGTCCTGGTCACAGGGATGCAGCAACAGCCCCAGGCAGGACTTGCGGGGCGGGGGGGGGGGGGGGGGGGGGTCACTCATAAATATATATATATATATTTTTTTTTTAAAGCAGATGGCCTTAAAAATGCCTTTTTATCAGCTGCTGCTCTTGCTTGCGCTGGGACAGAGGGATTTGTGCTGGGCTTTGCTGCACCCTCCTGGGGCCCTGGCAGTAGGAAAGGGGATAATGGTGGCAGCAGGTACCAGGCAAAGACAAAATAGCTCTAGCCCGCAAGCTCCACCAGGGCACAGAGGTCACTCCAGGGATCCTTCATACAGAAAAACAGGCAAAAGAGGCAACAAGAAGATGCAGCTCCTGGCAGGGCATGCACAAAACAACCCTGTACAGCAGTGAGCTCCAGGCACACACATCCATTCCCATGGGACAGGGAGAGAAGAGGAGAGGAGATCTGCGGCTTGCACTTAGGCTCAGGTGAGTTTGCGATTAGATGGAAGGAACCAGAGTTCATCTAAACTGCATCAAAGTGGCTCGAAACTTACATTCCCAGAATCCCTGTTCTGGAAGGCCATAGCATAACTCTGCAAGAGCCCCAGTGCTTTCCAAAGTTGCACAGAAGAGACTGATCCCCTGCGGAGCTGCCTGGGCAGCGCCCATCCAATACCAGGAAGGAAGGAGGAGCCGCATCCAACGATACAATGATACAAGTCTGCCCAGCGGCAGCACCGACCACCGAGCCCTTCAAGTTAATGGAAACAAGTCTTTATTAAGTAAGTAACATTTAATATCAGAAAAATAAAACTCTTATAATTCTCTTTACAGCAAATATATAATATCAGTGCTTTGGCCATCATAAGTTAAAGGCCCTTTATCATAAAATATATGGTTTTTAAACTTTACTCAAATTGAATTTATAATCCCTATGACCTCCCTACATATACATATACATAACAAAAGTGTAGTAAAATTAGCAAATACTAACCTATATTGATAGTTTATCATTCTTAGTTTGTGGTTTATAGAAATGGTACACGCACCTAATGTCTGTCAATTCCTTGGCTTATTAGTTGCAGTGTACAATGCAATAAAATACAAAATACATGCTCAGTGAACGGCTGTTCGTATCTACAAGACTGCAGCTAAAGATTAGGTTCCAATACTGACATGTAACTATTCTACAAGCAATTAGCATTAAAGTTATGCATTACATAATATGCCATCAAGGCAACTCTTATACTGAAAATCATAAAATAAAAACTGTTATTTGCAAACTTTTATATGAAATGTAACTCTTCAAGTGGAAATAAAAAATAAATTTTCTGTATATTTACTAGGTCGATACACATATAATTTCATTTCTGTTATACTGAGAAAAAAAAGCTTCATCTTGTCTTGGGAAAATAGTGCTTCAAAAAAAATAGAAAAATCCACTAGAACTCCACTTTGTGTCTTTTCTGTTTTGGGTTTTGTTGTTGTTGTTGTTGTTTTAATATTATGCCAGCACAGATTTGGGAATGTACTGAGGATGAAAAAGCTGGGAACATCCACAGGCTGAAATGCAAGCAGCGCATTCAAAAGATGTTTTTTCCTCGCGATTGTAAAGACAGTTTTTGAAATGACATAAACTGATTGCAGGGCTGCTGCCACAGCTGCTATCACGAGTGACACAAGGGCACGCACGCATCTCCCCTTTTTTTCCTTTTCATTAGTAAAAATAAAATATATATTTATATATGTGCAAGACATATGGATTGAACATAAAAATGCTTCACATTTTGGAACTATATATTCTCTAAAATACAATTTAAGAACAGCTTGATCCGACTAATGAACGGAATGTCAGCATCCTCACTGTTAGTCGAAGTATGTGCATCCCAAAGCCCTTACTGAAATGGGATGAAGCCAGCCAGACTTTTCCACATTACATTAAGAAAAGCAGTGGGTATGAATTCACAATTGAGACCAATACGTTCCTGATCCTCTGAACATACCACTGTTAACACGCTGGGGTGAGCCGAGGTCCACAGGGCAGCTTCTCCCCACCTGGCCTTAACAGTAATTTATCTGAACCTGCCAATAACTTTATCCATTTCATGAAGTCAAATTCTGCTTTGAAAAAAAAAAAAAGAAAAAGATAAAAAAGTATTTGCAACATTGAAGAATTAGGCATAAGCTATTGCATAAAGAAAAAATAAATTCCCCAAACCTGTTTTTCAAAACTGGCAGTGTAAAGAAGGCAGCATTGGAAGTGTTGTTTGATATACCGGTAATGCCACAAGTCTGCACAGCAGAGCACTGCTCCTCCCTTCTGGCTACGAGGTTCACTGCTGCCAGGGCACACGAGTAAAACGCTTAACACAATCATTTAGAAAGCCTGTAAAATTTGGTTTTACAGCATGGTGACTGCTCGAGATGTCCCTACAGCATTAGACCAGATGCATATCTGCTGGACTCACCATCTGCTTAAACCCAACAGGACAGAGACCACCTAGGCTTAGTGTTACCATAGCAGCCTTTCTACTCAGAAAGCATAAATTTATTGACTTTAGCCTAATCCCAAGAAAGCCCAACAGTCAGAAATCATCAGGAAGTTTACTAGAGGGTACCATTACACCTATGCCTTTAAGAGTTTTAAAAGTTCCATATATAATAATATCTCTATATATTTAAGAGTGGATTTGGATTGCCTGAGTAACAGATGTCTGGCAAACAGGACATGATGGCGATTCTTTTTCACAGATTTTGTTGGCACATTCCACGCAGAAGAGATTGTGGCCGCACGGGACGAGGGCCGCCATGACTTCGCTCTCGAAGCAGATCACGCAGTCGTGCTTGCGCCGCGACTCGGGCGGCGAGCTGGACGTGGAGCCGCCGTTGGAAGAGGAGTAGCTGTTGGTACCGTTAGAAAAAGCAGGGATGTAAATTGGAAGGCCAGCGTGGTTGCCTGTGCCAGGCGGATCACTTCTCACTCTCCTGGCGAGCAGGTGATCCAGGCTTTCGGGAAACGTTGGAGACAGGTGAGGGGGAGACGGTTGACTCCCTCTTCGCTGAGGTTTGACGCTACCAGTAGGGTTGCCGCTGAAGCCGGAGAGCAGGTTTACAGGTTCGAAAGGGGTCCAGATTGTTTGGGAAGGCGGTGGTAAGGAGTCGTACGCAAGAGAGTCGACTTCCAGATCTTCCGTGCCCGTCGAAGGCAGCGTTTCTCCGAACCAAAAGTTGCCTGTGCTGAACGGGCTTGTAGGGCTGAAGTCAGCCAATCTATTGCTTCCGAAATAGGAATCTGTGGAGCCACTTCCCAAGGAGCTGGAGCTATCGTTTCTGTAATTGGAAATCATTCTGGGGCAGCTGGGAGGGACCGGGTTAGAAGCAAGCCAAGCAGATCCCAGAGTGCCTCCTTCGAAGCTCACGTCTGTACCGTTGTAATGGAAGTCGTTCTCTTCGTTGAGCTCGATGTAGTTCCCGGTGCGCATGGCTATGTGCATCTCGATTTCCTCGCGGGCATGATCGACGTTTTCGGGCATTCCTGTCACCTCAAAGACAGGCTCCTTGTCCCTGCTGGGCGTGACAATGTAGGTGTGCGTCTGCTGCTGAATCCTTTTGATCGTGGCTCCTTTAGGTCCAACCACCAGCCCGACCACGCGGTAAGGCACCCTCACTTGGACCGTTGTCTGCCCCGGCAGGTTGGGAGTGCAGGGCAGCCCTCCCAGGGAAGGGCTGTTCTTGTTGCGCGATGCTCTGATCATGGAGAAGTGCTCAGCAGCGGAGAGAATTTCCCTTTTGGCCATGGCTACATCCTCTTTTCGTCCAGTGATGACAAAGACGGGCTCTTCTCCACGCACGGGGGTCTTAATGTACGTGTTTGTCTTGGCCCTCAGTGCTTTTATTTTGCAACCTGTTTAAAGGAAACACATGCAAGTTTAGCAACAAGTCTAAGTTTAGAAAGCCACAAGAAAGCAATCTATTTTAAGCTGAGAGTTTCAAGAAACTGTAGGGTGAAACCAGAGGCAGCTATTTTCATTTCTGCAAGCCACACTAGCGAAAGCGGTAAACAACGTGGAATTACTTTCCAAACAAATTTCTAGCACTTAAAGCCACAAACTGCTCCAGCAACATTTACTGGGCCATTTCTGTTCATCATCTCCATCATTTCTATGAGACAGTGAATTAACGGGTGTTGCTTTTCCTCCTAGACATCAAATACATTCATCATTATCTGAGCAATAGCAGTAGATTTATATTTTTTCTCATTATTTCTAAGATTAACGATTTTCATTCTAAACTCTTCGAAAAGGAGTAAACACAAATACATACACGTATCCTTAAACCTGACACCCCAACCCATTTACTGAAAAGGGTTCAGTAAAAAATAAACCAAATATTCACAAGGGAGAGCAGGGCCTGTATTACAACTACAGAGGATAGAGATGAGAGCTATTTACTGAGAATTCTGTGTTTGCTTCCTCTTCCCCATAAGGGTTTTTGCAACCTTATACTTCCCTGTGAGATGAAATAGCCACTCGTTGAACTGACAAGTCAGAGCTGAAGCAGTTTTTGTTGGGTGCAGCAAGCTCTCTGTGTCATACAATGTGCCTACTAGGAATATTTTTGTTAGTTATATAAATACAGCCTGAAAGATGAGCAAACAGCCAATGAAACTTTTGTCTTTGGTTTTGGGAGCCAAATTGCACAGTTTGCTAGGACACCGTAACAGCAGGCTCTTCCCTATGATGCTCACAGTGTCTTGCCATGGCACACATGTAAGCACCTTTACTCATTTTAGGGCTGAAAAAATGGGTAGCACCAAATTAAAAATCCCATTCATGACATGCAGGACTGTCCCCTGGATTCAATTCTAATTCAGTTTAGCCTATATTCAACAGAATTGGAAAGCAAGTCTCACCAACTACTATTCCAAAGGGCACCCCATCTCAAAACGACTGCAATGCCTTCCTGGCTTCAGTCTTTAGTGCTAAGGCTAGTCCCCATGAGCTACGGAGTCCCAAGACAAGAGAGAAAGTCTGGAAAGATGAGGACTTTCCCCTGGTTCAGGAGGACTAGGCTAGGGATTATTTAGGCAAACCGGACACCCACAAATCTATGGACCCGGATGGGCTGCACCCAAGAGTGCTGAGGGAACTGGCAGGGGTTATTGCTCAACCGCTCTCCATCATGGAAGTTGTGTTTGACCAATCTGATAGCCTTCTTATGATGGGATGACTGGCTGGATGGATGACAGCAGAGCCATGGATGTTGTCTACCTTGATTTCAGCAAGGCTTTCAACACCATTGCCCATAACATTTTCATAGGAAAGCTCTGGAAGCGTGGACTGGATGAGTGGACTGTGAAGTGGACCGAGGACTGGCTGAATGGCAGAGCCCAGAGGGTGGTGATAAATGGGGCTGAGTCTGGCTGGAGGCCTGTGACCAGTGGTGTCCCCCAGGGGTCAGTACTGGGCCCGGTGCTCTTCAACTTGTTCATCAATGACTTGGATGAGGGCACAGAGTGCACCCTCAGCAAGTTTGCAGATGACACCAAACTGGGAGGAGTGGCCAACACTCCTGAGGGCTGTGCTGCCATTCAGAGAGACCTGGACAGCTTGGAGAGTTGGGCAGAGAGGAACCTCATGAGGTTCAACAAGGACAAGTGCAGGGTCCTGCACCTGGGGAGGAATAATCCCAGGCACCAGGACAGATTAGGGGTTGACCTGCTGGAAAGCAGCTCCATGGAGAGGGATTTGGGAGTCCTGGTTGACAACAAGTTAACCATGAGGCAGCAATGTGCCCTCGTGGCCAAGAAGGCCAATGGGCTCCTGACTGCATCAGGAGGAGCGTTGCCAGCAGGTCGAGGGAGGGGATCCTGCCCCTCTACTCAGCTCTGGTGAGGCCACACCTGGAGTATTGGATGCAGTTCTGGGCTCCCCAGGACAAGAAGGACATGGAGCTTCTAGAGAGGGACTAAGCGAGCTGGGCCTGTTTAGCCTGGAGAAGAGAAGACTGAGGGGAGATTTGATTAACGTGTTCGAGTACCTGAGGGGTGAACGTAGGGAGGATGGGGCCAAACTCTTCTTGGTGGTGGCCAGTGACAGGACAAGGGGTAATGGGTACAAATTGAAACACAGGCAGTTCCACCTCCATGTGAGGAAGAACTTCTTTCCTGTGAGGGTGACAAAGCCCTGGAACAGGCTGCCCGGAGAGGCTGTGGAGTCTCCTTCTCTGGAGATCTTCCAAACCCGCCTGGATGCCACCCTGTGCCATGTGCTCCAGGTGTCCGTGCTGGAGCAGGGGGGTTGGACTAGATGATCTCTAGAGGTCCCTTCCAACCTCAGCCATTCTGGGATTCTGTAAGGAATATTTACAGAGCAAGTGTTTTAAGTATCACTTTGTACGCAGACTGAAACGTGTTCCTGTTTTCCTAGTTTACCTTGAACAGCTCTCCACAGGTTTGCCAAACGATCTCTCAAATTGGTGCTCTGTGGATCCCTTATACCTGGGGACACCATTTGTACATCTCAAAGGACACGCAAGTGCACTCGAGGACAGAAGCAGCAAATACAGGGACCTGCTAGGAATGCAGGGATGGCAGAAGCAGGGCTCCCTCAGCATCCAGGGGGCTATCAGAGGTCCCACCTCCACCAGGAAGCAGGTGGAGAAGTTCAGCAGGGGAAGTAAGTGGTTTGGTGCCACCAGATCCCAGCCCGAGAAGAGCTACTGGTTACCCAAGAGCCAGACTGTGGAGAATGAAGCATCCAGAGGGGAAAGACAACCACCGACCTCAGCCCTTCACAAAAGCCCACCTGGGAGGGCGTCAATGTCCGATCTTCTAAAAATGAGGAAAAGGGAGAGCTCTGATGTCAGAGGCTTTATGAAAGCAGCAAAGAAGCCGTATTTTGAAGCCATTAGATTTCTGTGCACTTCACAAGGGGCAGAGCCCCTAATTTCAATAGTTTCTGTCCCCACGTTTGCAATGCAGCTCCATACAGTAAGGAGCATCTACAGCCACAGAAGGTGGACTGGTGTGCAATTACACTTCTATTTCCTGATTTCATAAATTGCAGAAAAAAGTGGGGGGGGGGGGTTTGTTTGTTGTTGTTTTTTTTATTTTTATTTTATTTTATTTTTTAAATGCTAGGACTACCTACCATACATTCTTCTTTAAGCTCTGTATTATAAATCACACTTCAGAGCCTCTGTAATTCTAGCTTTCAAAGTGCCTGGCCCAACTTCATAGTTTACATTTTAACTAGGCTTCCCTGATGATTTAGAAACTAAAATTCCATTAAAAACTTGTACCTTCAGCTTCATTTCTCATTTCAGCTGAAAGCTCCCACAGCTTACTTTTTAACAGCTGCATTTCCCAACAATTCAGACCAAAAGAGGAACCTTTTCGGCTCCCCTCCTTGGACAGCAGAAGGGCACGTTGGCCAAGGTGGGCAGAGCTCCTCTTAAGGTAGGGGACATATGCCTAGAAAATGCAGGCCAAGAGTCCTTCTGTTCCCAGCCTCACCAGAACAATACTGTTAAACATCTAAAAATTGGCTTCAAAAAAAACAAGCTGATTCCACAAGACTGTCAAGGTCAACTCAAAGTTTTATGTACAAAGTTGGAAGGAAATTGCCACATAAGAAACACAAGATTTCTGAATGAGTCGGTCAACATCAGCTCAGTTTTGCTTGCAAGGAGCAAAAAAAACCCAAATAAACAAACAAAAACCCAAACCCAAACAAGATCATAGCAATGATCTTGCAATTTGTTTTTACTCAGCTGCTGTTTCCTACCCGCTCCTATTAGTCACTCTGAGGTGCCGATACGGCTGCTCCCATCCCCTCTCTCGCATCCAGACACGCTGCTTCCAAGCTGGCATGAAACCAGCCAGATATTAAGTCATGTGGCCACCGTATGAAGCAAGAAGTTTCTCAACCTCCCGAGTTCAGATGCAAAAGCTGAAAAAAGACAGGGGGAAAAAAAGTAAATACACAGCCCCACACTTCCTCAATAAATCAGAGTATTGTTACAGAGATTTTGAAATGCAGAAAGATGGAAAAACCCAAATGTGGGTTTGCATCTTTGCTCTAATCAAATCTTTTAAAGTTATTTAAATGTTAGGACAACCAAAGCCTTCCTAATTAAGCATTTGGGTGGTTTGACTGAATTCAGATGGAGTGTTTCATGCTAAAGTTAAGGCAGTAGCAAGGTTGCTGGGTTGTTTTTTTGTTTTAAGTCTATAGTTAAAGCAGGAAAAAAACTCCCAAGTTTAGACAAAAGATTTAGTACTTGTCTGCTTAAGCGGCATATGAAGAACAGAGTCCAGCCCAAACCCCAGCAGTGGGGCTCACTGGGTGTCGATGGGCACCACTCTTGTCCCCACTTCTCCCTCAAGAGGATGATCTGACCAAACATTTTAGATGTGCTACAAACATTACAGTCCCCAAGTAACTTCAGAGTAGCTCCAAAAGAGGCTATCACTTACCTTGCATGCTGCCATTAACACTATCTAAAAGCGCGGGCTAAAATATTATAGCAAACATCCTTCTGAGCTGTCCTTTTAGAGGCAACAGGCCTAGATTCAAGACAGGGCCATGGAATTGGTGATTTTGCCGAGCTTTTATGTCACCGAGTGCAGTAGTTTCAGCCACAATGTCCTAGTTCAAAAATCACCAGGTACTTACTAAAAACACTGGTGTGAGCCGATTTCTTCACGAAAAAGAGCAGCAGCAGCAACCACAGCACACGCAGCGCTCGCCATGCAACAACAGCCGGCTCGGACCTCGCTTCAATTTTACCTTTGAACCTCATAAACAGGATGTAATATGTTAAACCAGGCACCAGACGATCCACTCCACTGGGGAAACTCCCCAGAAGTGACCACAAAGCTCTGTGTGTGCTGGCCTCACCTGTTCCAAGAGCTGTCTGGAAAGGCAGCAAGTCAAGCACTGAAACCAGGACTCAAGGGCCAGGGACTCTAAGAGACCATCTCAGACCATCTAAGGAGACCTGCTACCAACTTCCATCAATATATGCCAATGTGGCACAGAACATACCTTATCCCAAGGAAATCCAGTCCCTAGTGCTTCTGAGCAAGAACATTAGCAAAATACAGTGTGTAAAAGCAGGGGCAGACTTTATACTCGTGTTCCTCCTAGAGTTCTTATTAGGAGCTCTGGAGCTCAAGTTCGAGAACTGAAACCTTCTTAACTCTGCACCCGTTTAATCGTGTTCCTCCAAATAATGTGATTTATGGGGGGGGGAAAAGAGCACCCCTAAAACAGTTTATCTCAAGGGAAGGCTGGAACTCACTGAGGGCAAAAATACAGTTAAAAGAGTAGTCTTTGTGAACCTGAAATCCAAGGAAGAGCCCCGTTTGTGCTCCTACCCTGCCACAGACAGGGTACCCAGCTAAAGGAGCCTAGATGACCAACCTCTTGGGTTTCTTTAACTGCCTGAAGCTGCATTATCACTAACTCATCCCCCGCAGGCAGCAGTGGGAATCTGGCATCCTCCACCCTGGCTCCAGAGCAAACACAGGAGAGGTGCCACTCAAGAGAAAGCCATGTCTCACAGGAATATATATTTTCAGCAGCTCCCCACTAATGACGAGAAGCACTACTGTATCACAGCCTCCACTCTGTGCAGCCTTTAGCGCTCTGACCACTGATTTTGTAATAAGCTGACACCATGCAAGGAGGGGACATCACCTCGCAATGATTAACTGCTAGCAGAGCCTGTGGTAATCCTGGGCCTCCAAGTTGAGGGCAGAGCCTCGCGGAAGGTACAGGATTGCAGCACAAGCCAAGGAGAGCAAGCAGGAACGCACTCTCCATGGACCTGCACCTTCTGTGCAGGTGGGAAACAGCTTTAAATTGTTTTATAAAGAGCTCTTCATGCCCACTGGTGTATTATTATTTTTGCTTTAATACAGACAGTGCTGCTTAGTGATTACAAGGCTAAAAAGGCTTATACAATTTATACATTTGAGAACTGACACACACACACACACACACCCATTTATTAGACATATGGCTGTGAAACCGCATTTGGATAGAAAATGAAATTTGATTTTAGGTTGTTTGGTAGCTAAACCTCTCAAAGTGGTCTAGAGCTACAAAACATTAAGGCAAGAGGATTCTTGCCACTCAGCAATCATTTTTTAGGGTCATATGAAATACTATCTGTACTCCGTTCCATTCGCAAACTGAATCTGGTTACTATGGCCTCTAACCTAAGACTGGCTAATTCATCTCACACCTTGGTTTTATTCATGGATTGGGAAGATTTCAAGTGCTGATAATTTTTTTTTCCAACTGGTTGCTGCACGCAGTTGTTTGATCCAAGCAAAATGAAGAAAGTAATTTCTCTACGCTTGTAAAAGATGCTGAGTTGTCCAAAACCCTAGATTTGTGCACTCAAGACAATAATTTTCCACCCATTCAGCATTTTCATTTTAGGAATGAGGGTTGTAAAAACACAGCTTTTACATTTTATTTTTATACCATTTTAAGAGACTAGAAAGCCTAAACTTGATACAGATTATCAGTTACAAACAAAATTTTGTAGAAGGTCACATTTGTTTTTATACGAGGCTACAGCCAGAGGATAAGCTCCCAGACAGACCTCACCACAAGCAGAATATCCATTCTAAAACCCAGACTAGACCAAGCAGCAACAGCATCAGCTTCTCTTTAGCATTCTGGAGTATAAATAATGCTCTGATCATTATTTGGGTTAATTAGCCAGCAAGATTGGAGCTCCCATGTGAAAGCTAGACATAGATTGCTAACAAATACATCAAGAGATGGACACAGCTTGTTGCTGTGGTTTGCTCAAGATCTGGAAACAGGACAGTGCAAAAAAGAAAAGGACAAGCTATGCAGGACAGCATGGATACAGGTAAGATTTTGAGCAATAGCTGTTCTGCTCATCTATTAAGCCAAAGCAATCTAATTCCCTGGTGGTATCCAAGCTAAAATTCCTTATAGGCGGCTATGAGAAACAAGCAAGTAAAGCAGAATTAAAGTCTCTAGGCAAAGGCTTTTCCCACTTTTTAAGTGAAATTTCCAATTTAACACACTAGGGATGTTTCATAATGAGAATCCACAAAAGAGAGCTGATTTTCAAAGTTAAAATCTGAAATAAAACACAGACACTGTTACAACACAGAACTCAGGAGTGAAGTTCTGGGGCTCTGCTATGGACTATAGCTACATTAATAGCTCTAGACAAGTGCTTTACACCCCAAGTGCCGCACCTTGGTAACACCTGTCCTTCACTTTAATTCTAACAACAACTCGATAAGCAATGCTACAAGTAGGTAAGTCAGACTGTATAGGAGAAAGGATGATTCAAGTTATTCCTGAAGAAGAGATGACGACGTACAGGTCTTTCAATAAAAATAAAAGCATTTTATACCAAAGGCATTTTCCCCCACCTCCCGACCCCCTCATTAAATTACCACTGCAATCAAGGGCTTTTAGTTACACTGCAGTTACCAAATCCCTGTGCCCAACTGTGGAACATTTCTATATGACTCATTCTATAGATAGCAACCTACACTGCTTCCATTATAATTTTGCCATGCTTGCCCATTTCTAAGGGCCGACCACTTTCCCGCAATGGCTTTACATTTTTGCACATACAAGTACAAAGACGATGCACGACTTTATTGCTTGTAATCACCTGGCTGGGAACTGAAATGCAGAAAGCAAAAGGCAAGATGCTTCCCAAACAGCAAGCTCAGGTTCTGCAGAGGCTCAGCACAGAGCACCCCAGGTGCTGACTGAAGTAGGAGGCACCATAAATAAACGTAGGGATTTCTCCCCAGGGCGTATGCGGCAGACGCTGGGAGCCACGCAGGCCTGGGCTTGCCTAGGAACAAAGGAGACAACCTGGAAATCAAGGATCTTAAGCCAAAAGCCAAGGCATCCCAGCTCACTGCTCAGCAATGCCAGAGTACACAGAGCAAGAGCTCTGGACTTTAGCCCCACTGCTGCTGAGCTGACAGATGGGAAGAGAAGGAAGCTGCAAGAGTCACAGATACGTTAGAGAAAGGTCTTCAGGGAAAGCCTGCTCACTGGAGCTTCTGGGGTTTTTAATCTTCCCTGGAAAACAAAACAGCCCTGCTTCAAGAATAGCATATGCAAACTCATACATACATGTGTGTGTGTGTGTATATCCTGATGCAGCTAAGAACAAAGTCATCTGCCTGCAGACTGCTTCCTTCTGCATGTCAAGTTGGGACAACTTATCCAACTAACAATTGCACAGAGAGAGGAATACTCTGATTCTCAATACAGATGGCACCTCAGTAAATAAGTTACATGTAGCAAAAGAACCAGAGGACAGCAACTTGTATTATTAATTACTTGGACTACTCTCACACCAGATCTCTAATGTAGCAGTTGCTGAGCAGAAGTAAAAAGATACAACAGCAGAAGAATAGCACAAAAGAAGTATTTCCCACAGACCAAATGACTATAGGGAAAAAATAAGATGTCCACAAAAAGTGATTTAGCGTGGTCTAGTGAATGAAGCAGATCTCTGAGAACAAAAGGAAGCAGGACACTGAGAAGGACCCCACTCAACCTGCCTTTTGGATAGTCTATAAAAGGAAGAGTTTAAGTCTTGCAAGTTTTCGTTTGTATCAAACAGCTCAGTTTCAAGGCTGCTGATAAAACTGTGTTTTTAAACACAGAACTCTACAGCATAGCAGAGAACTTGGTGCAGACCCCAGCATTACTCACACCAGTGAGAGAAATGGGGCTTTAGGGCACAGGCGAGATCTTATGAGCTTAAAGGGATACCTGGATGGGAGGGAAGGAAAACAATGCTCCGAAAGAGCACCTGGAACTGGAAACAAAGGTTTGATTTAGAGCTTTTAGGCCTTTTACTTTAATTATAAGTCCTTTTGTACTTGGCAGTCTGTTTGGGGAGAGAAGAAAAGGAATAGGGAGAGAACATTAAGAACAAATTTAAAAGCTTTGAGATACCTAACTTTTCTTTTTGTTTACAAGTACATTTCTCTTAATACACTGTGGTTTTAATTTCTGGAAAAGAGAGGGCGAAAGGGTAAGAGAAGCTTACAGGATCTGCAGACTTAACTGACAACTTAAAAATCTATCCCTGCCTTCTCATACCACTATAACAGGTTAATCTAGGGCAGATTGGAGACACTTTAACATGGACTTCTTTTCTAAGTTTATGCTGTTAGACTAAAACATAACCTTTTAGCCTAATACATACCTTTTAGCACAGGGCAGTTTTGCAGGAAAAGCAAAAGGTCCAGAAGATTAGGAATTAGTATTGCAAGATTCTTAGTTTAATTTCAGTCTTACTCAAAAATCTTACTTATGCAGGCATTCACTTCTGGTATTCATACTTAAAAACCTACAGAGTTTTTGGCAGGCTACACAAAGAGAAAAAACCCTAAGCCTCAAGTGTGCTCTGTGTTTGGTGTGCTTCCCACTCAGCCAGCTAGCAGCAGCATTTAGGATTTATGACCCCAGCTGCAGAACCTATAACTTTCTGACAAACTTTGCAATTTGAGGTGGATCTTTATGGAGCTCAAATGACAAACAGCAGCACCAAAGTGTTGTTTGTTATATAGATGCAGGCCTATAGGGCACTGGAACTTCAGACTTTGACAGACTATGTCAGCAAATTTGTGGCCTGCAAGTCCTGAAACTCCTGACTCTAGCCCAAGTGCACCAGCTTTAATGTTGATTAATGATAAAAATCCTTTTATATTGGACAAAAAAAAAAAAAAAAGTAACTGCCTTATCAACTTTCATTTGAAATAATTTAGCCAAGCACCTTTCTTTTAAATATGAATTTAATTTGTGGTCTTTATTGTATGCAGTGATCAACCGACAATGAGACCGAGATATGCAATTGCTTCAATGGTGCAAATTAAACTTATTCTTTGAACTGAAATCTTAAGCACCCAAATTTAAAAAATAGTATCCCTATTCAGACAACTATAGCTATGCTGATGTGCTGACTGCTTCTTACAACTCGGCCTTCAATAACCTATCAATAAACACAGTCAGTTATTTAGTTTGATTACTGCAACCATTCTGGATAGGAAACCAGACATTTAGGTCTTTTTGAAAGAACTATCATTACCCTAGCACAGGGCACCTATATGCAGTACTCAGCTAATGTAGGTATGAGTAATTTTGTTCTAGGATTGTTTTAGCATTGCTTCCACTCTCCGAGGTAGAGAGGAATTGTTTTTACTCAACTGTCAGCTACACCAGATACCAGATTTTTGTTGTTTCAAATTACAGGACTATTTTAGGTAAGGTAATCTTTCACTGAAGAGCCCACATTCAAACAGCAAAAAAGGAGTCCAAGATCATTAAATATACATTAAAAAAGTGGTGTTACAGTTGCAAAGCTGCCTTGTGCAAAGAGAATTTGTCATTATCGATAAAAAAAAAAAAAAAAAAAAAAAAAAAAAAAAAAAAAAACACACACACACACACACACACACACAGAGGATGATATTATTCCTCCTTGTCTGACTCATGGGGGGTTGCAGGCTCCTGGCTGGTTTCAACTTCCAGTTCTGCAGTCATCATTCAGTGTGAACTATTCTTATACAGGAAAGAATAATTAGATTTCAGAGCTAACTAAATTCAACCTGACTGCTGTCTTAGGGAGAAAAAAATAAAAAAGAAAAAGAAAACAACCAAAAAAACACACTATTGACAGCTTAATCAGTGATGTAGGCACTTGGTAAATCATGTTATTCTGACAATCATAATGCTGAAAGAGGTTAGCAAATATATTCTAGCAGTCATCATTTAGCTATAAACTTACTTAAGACTGGAGAATACACTCTGAGATGCAAGAGATCCCTATAGGACAAACCTTTGACCCTTCCAGCACCTTTCAGGTTTTTCATTTGTGTTTTTAAGTGTTCCCCTCTCGCTGCACTACTGAACAAAATTTTCAGTGTTTTAACATGACATTTTTCTCAGCATACAAGGAGCACTGGGGGCACTGAAGATTCCCCTTATTCCTGCCAAATCCTTCTCAAGTTGCTGCAGAAAATCACCATCAGCACATTTACCTACAACAGCAAGTTTCCAGGTGATTTGCAGCAGGCTTTTTGAGAGTCTTTTGTGCAATTTAGATTAAAACAAAAACTCCTAAGTCAAATCTCCAGAGATCTTTTTAGTGTGGCTACCTGCTTAGTTAATTTGGGGCTTGCTCCCTATTTCAGGCTAGCAATAAGGTCACCTCATCAGAAACACAGCTTTCTTGATATCAATTTTTAATTTTTTTTTAAGCTTTAAAAAAAAAAACTAAAAAATACAACTTTGTGCATCTACTGCTCTTGACAGCAAAGAAAGCTGTGATTAGCAGTCCAAGCGGCTGGCTCACGGACAGCAGGATTGGGATCCAGTAGCTCGCTGGGATTCATGCAGGAAGCCTGTGCGCTGCCATGAATGGAATTTGGTTTTCCTGGCTCCCAGTCACATGCCTTAACAAGAATAAAAGGATACAAACATCTTCTCCTTTGTTCTTCACCTTTGAGATTCCTCCACTTCAAAGGCCACAAAAAACTACATTATACTGCTCAAATCAGAGCCCATGAGCTTTTTTTTTTTTTTCCCCCTTTTTTTTTTTTTGGGGGGGGGGGGGGGGGGGGGGGGAAGAGAGTGAGCAGGAAAAGTGGGAGCAAGTCAAGGTTAAAAACATTTGAGACAGCAGTTCCTTTGGTCTGATAAACAGTTAGCACCTGGAAGTTCTCTTCCCCTATGCTAAAAAATAATTTTGGATGAAGAATCCCGTGAAATTCCTATCCCCGCTGCTCTTTCAGAGAGGTTAGTACTTGTGACAAACATGCTCTGAGAAAGCCCGGGTCAAACTCCGCACTTTGGGACTGATGTCCTGGGGCCTGCAGACATTGCAAGTTCTTTTTATATATTGCAAAGCCCGCAACAGAGCGGACAGAAATTTGATCTTTGGCGGGGAGGGGGCTGGAATCCATCAGAAGCAACCTTGCATTCTCCTTATATGATTATATATTGCATAAAGTATGACAGCACAAAGAAGCTGGGCATGATGTTAATTTAAGTGGAATTCAGCCAAGAAAACAACTGGTGAGGAAGGCTGCTAGGAAGAGAATTTGCAGCATCTTCCTCTGCAGATAAATCAGAGCAGTGGAGCAGGACATGGCTTCAGGGGGCCCTGCAAGACCTCCCCATGCCCACTACTATCCCCAAGAAACTCAGCAAAGAGTCAGCAGCACTACCACAAACTGCATATTTAGCTCTGCAAGCATTAAGTTTCACAAGTGAGAACTTTGAAGGACCTCCTTAAGCAACATTTTTGTGCAAAAATACTTGGTAACAATAAAAGTAAGAAAAACAAAACACACAAAAAGTCCCAACATTTCTCTCTAGCTCTCTGCTCATTCCTCTTTCGTAACTGCAATTCTTTATCACCTGATCCTCTCTCCACAGAGGCTAAATATTTTATCACAAGTGAAGCAGCTTATCAGATAAGAAATAAAAGCAGAAGCAGCAGCTGAACTGCTCGGAAACAAGGATCCTATTTTTATGCAAATGCCACTGTCCTGTTTTTAAGTGGCTCAAAGTACCTGAAAATACTCTACAGAGAGCAATCCTGCCTGATGAATAACCAAGACAGTCTAGTAGGTCCTCAACGCCTGATATTTTGCATTTCTCCTTTAGAGAACTGTGGAGATAGCAGCTTTGCAGTTGTGTTTTCCACCTCCCCCATCCCCAAACGGGGCTCCATCGAAGTCTTTAGTCATTTAAGCATTTTTTTCTTGGAAAGGATATTTTTCGCTTCTGCATCCAAACAGCAGCTGGGAAAGTTGCCTGCCCAGTGTGTGAGGGTTGGTACACAGGAAGGCCACGCTGCTATTTAACAACATATCAGTATTTCAGGATGTGGTGCCAGTGAATGGACATCTGATCCACACCAGGTGAATTTTTGGGGTCTGAACTGTGGTTTTCTAATGCACCCAAGGTGCTTAAAGCTTAAGGTGAGGAAACACAAGCCTATGGGCACTTCAGGAACACGGGAAAATAAGCCTAAATGCACATACAATCCATACTTAAAAAGAAACACAAAATAAAACGGTTCATAAACTCATGTGGAGAAATCAGACACAGCTCCACAACTCACAGCCCCATCAGCCAAGGAGAAACAAAAACCCAAAAGCCCCACAAAAGGGAAGGGAGAGGCTCATCCCAACGCCCACACTCAGCTCCTTCATCGGAAATCCAGGAGGGCTCTTCCCAGCGGAGCACGGGGAGGGGGATATCATGCTCGCTCCTCCGAGTGCGACCTCACAAGTGCGGCATGAGCAACACAGTGTGATCAGGGCACGAAATTTGAGGATGAAAAGAGATGAGCAGGGAGCAAGAGGAGGCTTCAGGCCAGCTCCTGCCCCTCCTGAGGATGGAGGAAAGTGGTGGCCGTGGCCCCAGCCAGTGGCTCACATGGGGGCTGGGTGGCACCCATGCAGGTCACCTCAGCTGCACCTTCAAATACAGTTCTTAAGAAAGAAAATGAAATAATAATAATAGTAATAATAATAGGTTTTGAAGTGCAGCTGAGCATCACCAAAGAGCAAAGCAGGCCCAAGCAGCCCACCCAAAACACCTGCTGTGCCACAGATACCCTCACCTGAGTACTTACCAAAAAGCCTCAAATCTGCCAAAACCTCGTCCCTTCCTCTGCATCCCCTTCTAAAGGCGGCAGGGAAGTCACTTTCTTCCCCTTCCCTCCCCTTAACTGTTTGGGCCTTTAGGGATGCGCAAGGAGGGTTGGAAAAGGGGAGGATAAAAAGGAAAAAAAGGGAAATGAGGGAAAAGGCGGGGGGGGGAAAATGAGGGAAAAGAGGGGGGAAGAAGAGAATAAAGGGGAAAAGAAAGAGGGAAAATTGGGGGGGGAAAGGTGGGGGGAGAAAAGGGGAAAATTGACAGAGAAAGGGAGAAAAAGAGGGGAAAATCAGGGGAAGAAGAGTTGGAAAAAATGGAAAATTAGGGAGAAAGGGTGAAAAAAAAAAAAAAGGGACAACGTAACAAGGAGGTGTGCGTGGGGGGTCGCCGCGCACTCACCCTGCCGGCCCACGATCTCGGCCACGTGCTCGGAGCTAGGCACGGGCACGCACTCGGTGCTGTTAACGCTCCGGCGGCGGAGCAGCGCCGCCTGCTCGCCGGGCAGGCCGCCGCCGCGAGGCAGCGCGGCCGCCATCGCGCCATCGGCGGGCGGAGCCAGCAACGCCGAGCCCAGCGGCGGCAGCTCCGGCTGCGCGGAGCAGGGCGCGGGGAGCAGAAGCAGCGCCGCCGCCGCCTCTTCCTCCTCCTCTTCTTCCTCGGCCGCGGCGCCCTCCTCGCCGGCCGCCTCGTCGCCGTGCAGGCCGTCGAAGCGCAGCGCGGCCAGGCGCTGCCGCAGCAGCCGCATGTCGGGCTGCGCGGGGAGCGGCGGCTCGGCAGACGGCTCGGCGGGCGAGACCGCGGCGGCGCCACCGCTCGGCATGGCCGCCGGCGGGAGAAGAGAGGAGGCACCGCCGCGCGGCCAAGGCCGCAGGCGAGCCTAGCGGCGCGGCGACACCACCACCATGGCGCGGCGAACGGAGCGGGCGGCGCTCGGCGTGGCTCCCCTCCTCCTCCGCCCATGGCGCGCAGAGGGGGAGGCGGAGGCGGTGACAGCCCACCGAACTGCGCCGCGATTGGGCGACCCGGAGGGTTCCTGGGCGGGGCTTTCCCCAAGGGGGCGGGGCCAAGGGAGGCGCGCGGCCGTGACACGGCGGGGGGGTGGGGCTCCGGGCGCCCGGGCTGCCCACTCGGGACCGGCCGCCTGCCCCGAAGGCTCCTCTGCCTCCTCAGGGGCCTCGTGGCATTGCACGGGGCCCGGCGGCCTCTCTTAGTGCATGGCGGCCTCTCCGAGGAGACAGTCACATCCCTCAGGGCGTGTGGGTCTCCCTGAGGGGATAGTCACCTCCTCAGGACCTGGTGGCCTCTCTCAGGGTATTTCAGCTTCTCCGAGGGGATAGTTGCCCCTCTCAGGGCCTGATGGCTCCTCTCAGGGCACATTGGCCTCCCCAGGGGGGGCTGTCGCATCTGTAAGGGCACAGTGGCCTCCCTGAGGGGACAGTCACCCCTCCCCTCAAGACTTGGTGGCCTCCCTGAGGTTACAGCAGCCTCCCCAAGGGGACAATCGCACCCCTGAAGACACACCAGCCTCCCTGAGGGCAGTTTGGCCTCCCTTGAGGGGACCTCCCTCAGGACCTGGTGCCCTCCATGAGGTCACAGCAGCCTCCCCAAGAGGACAGTCCCTTCCCTGAGGACACACCAGCCTCCCTTAGGCTACCCAGGGGACATCCCTCATGGTCCCAGTGGCCTCCCAAGGGGACAGAGGCCTATTCTGGGCTGCCCCCGCACCCAGGGGACCCTTCCTCCTTGGACAGGTCCCCCTTGGGGACACTGAGGCCAGGGGGTCTTGCGAGTCCCACCAAAGCGGTGGCCGCTCTCCCTTCCCGGTTGTCTCCCGGCGCTTCCCAAGCTGTGGGGAGCTGATGGCCTTAGTGCCATGTCCAAGGGGCTGAGGATAGCTGGTCCATGGCGAGGGGCTCAGCTATGGCCAGTAGCCACACGGGGCTTGTTTTCCTGAGCTTGCCCTTGTTGGGAGCCGCCGGGGAACAAAGTGTTTTCTCCGCGGGTGCGGGAAGAATGAGCTCTTATCCGGCCTCTTATCACACCACAATGGCAGTTTTCAGCCTCTGGCCCTTGGAGCTTGCGGGACTGTCAGAGGATCTGTGGAAGAACGCTAAGAAAAGTGGCTCTGTTGCCAGCAGGCTTCAGTTCACTGGTGAAATGTACACGAATCTGGGAAAAAAAATTAAAAAATATATATCTTTGATAGATGCCCTCCTTCGCCCCCATTTAAGAGCGAGACTGATATAGGAACTGCAAGTTAGAGCTATCAATTATCACTCATAGATCTTAAGTGCTTGTAGATTCAAGTTGCAAATAGCTGGAAACTTCAGACCAAACATGAAGAATCTTGCTTAAAAACGTGATTGCATTTTCACAAAGAATCGAAAAATGAGAAATGACTTCTTGGTGCTTAAAGAGAAATGATGGGGAGCACCAGGGTGGGCTGCGGGCAGTGTCGAAGGTGAAATCTTAGGGCTGATATAGTCCTCTGCAACGGGCTGCAAAGTGAAAATCACATGGAAATGATTGAAAAATGAACTAACGAGAGTCAGAGCAAGAATATGAGCCGTGTAGCTGGTCCTTAAAGACATTACGCAGGCAAACTGTCCTGGAGGAAGATCTAAGAGGTTTGAATAACAGGCAGCCATGAGCTGCCAGACAGGCAGAAGACGTGAGAGAGAAAAGTGAGATTTTAAGGTGGGATGGAAAGGCTGCGGTGCAGTGATGGGTCTGTGTACCGTGAGCAGGGGAAGGGAGAGGTTCCTAGAAAGTTTTCCATGTTTTTTAGGGTGTTATATGTGGCTGTGGCTCTAAGATGTAGCGACTATGGCAGCCTCAAAGATGTTGGGAAGGAGAATAGGACCAAAGCGGAGGAGAAGCGTTCCAGACACTGACAGAGGTGCACAGCACAGGCTGCTCTCAGCGGCCGCCTGTCCACCACACAAAAATCACTGGGGATTTTAATTGGCACCCCGATGGTCACCATTCACAGGGAGACCGAGGTCCAAATTGCCTTGTCCTCAGAGGCTGTCCCTGAAGTAAAGCTCTTCCCTGCTTTGCTCACCCTCTGCATGGAGATGGATTTCAGGGATCAGCACCAGCAACATAATGCCCTTACTGAGCTCTGAGCATTGGTGGCCTTTAATTACTCACTTTAACTAGTAAATAGACAAAAGAGCACAGTAGTCTCTATAGTTACTTGTAGAAAATACTTTTAAAGACTAAGATTAGATAAATGCCAGTATTAAGTCACTGGAGGCTGTTGTCAAGTCAAAAAAGCCTTCTTGGAAATGTTTTTTTTTTTTGAGCAATGCAGGCTAATAACATCAATAATATACCTCTGATCAGAGGCAACAGTGGTGAAAGCCTCTATGCAGTGAGAGTTTTTACTCTCCCCATGTAAGTTTACTCCATTAACTTATAGAAAGTCTCAGTAATGACTTTCTTAACACTGTTCTTAGACTTCAGGTTTCAAAATTGTCACTGATTACCAAAGTTTCCGAATATTTTTAAAGTCTACGGTAACCTTTTTTTCCTATGAACATTGTTGTTTCCAAGTGTAAATTACTGGAATTATACATGCAACATCATGAAAGTGCCTATAATAGGCTGATACAGTTGGCTTGAGACAATCCATACATTAAGTGTTGTTAATTAGGATAAGAACAAGAAGGGGTTCGCATGCTATAAAGTAGCTGGAAAAGGAGACCCAAGAAGAGCAAATGCAGACAGAATAACTCCAGGGAAGAATATTCTGTGGGCTATGGCAAAGGCTGACAGTGGCTTTTGCACTATTACTGCTTTTGCTCTGTGTTAATAAAATCCAATGTAATGAAGGGCTCAGCTGGACCTTTATAACATGGGGGACACATTGGCAGGGTTGGTTGAGAAATGCCACCCCTCACTCTTAATAAATCCCACTCGAGTTCTTGTTTCATGTTTCATTGTGTGTAGATTTGGGTGTTTTGCAGCGTTCACTTACATCTAGCATTGCACTCTGGACACTCCTGTCTTGCTGTTTAGGGGGGTTATTTCTGATTTTGCAGCAACAAATACAACCAAATATACTATTTAGATAGCGTATCTGTTCTTGGGCCATGCCCCTGCAACCTTTGCTGAGCCCAAAGCTACTCCCTTACTCATGACAACAGGTGAAAAGCAGGCCAACTGAAAACATCATATTCCTAATATTGTGAATGTGTTCAGGCAGTTTTGGGAACCCATCTGGTTTAGAGGGAAATGCTCAATATTCCACTGTACATCTGCCTTCGTCAGGCTGTAAACATTTACAAGCGTAGGATTATGGGATTTGCAGATGCACCTGGCCTTGTATGACCTGCAGGCCCTTGCTCTGATGCTTGTGGCTGGAACCCTGTTCTGTGTTACATAAAATCCTCTGTTACGGGTCCTGACAGCTCAAAGTGACTTCAAATTTAATCAGTATGGCTTCATAAACAATTACTTATGAAGCAGAAAAGTAATTGGAAATAGTTTGAAGAAGTCCTTTTGATCTTTAGGATCTACCCTCTATAGGGGAAGAAAAATCTTTGTGAAAAAGGAAGTTATGGATGGTGAAATGTGCTTTTTTTCTTTTTTCTTACATTTTTATTGGAGAGGGGGTAGTAATGTCAGGTGCTTTCAAATACACGTGAACAGAAAATGTTGGCTTTTCAGCTTTGAGCTACAGGTCTTGGAACATCAAAGGAACGTGTCTTGCTACAGCTCAGGGCATTAACTTGCTGAAAGTAAGGACACCTCGAGGGACCTTTTTCCAGGGGTTTTCTAGAGTGCACATTTTTTCACGCTGTCCCTGCAGGTGCTTGGGAGGTGTCCAACAGTGTTTGGGGACCAGCAGGGCAAGACAGGACAGTGATTTTCCTGGGGAAAGCAGAGGCTACTTGCGCGTGGTGGGTTTTTTCCATGATGTGCTGATCTCTGCATTGTCCAGACATGTTAGTGCCTGAAATAAAATCGCAGGTACTCACGCGATGCCAGGGGCTGGCGAGTGTTTCTGGGTGCCCCAAGTTAGTGGTAGCCAGAGAAACCTGTTCAGCTGCTTCCCCTTGTTGTCTTTTTTTCCCTCATCCTCCTTGTGATCCATCATCTGCTCCAGTTTATGGCAGGAAACTGCTGTTTTGCTTTGGAGAAAGCGGAATCAGACCACAATTGTACATTAAATATAGATATAATATGTTGTGACTTTAAATATTTGTTCTTAACCAGAGTAAACGGCAATCATATTGCTACTTCATGCTGTTTGGTCATAGTCATGAAGCCATTTAAGGTTTTTCTTTTTGGCAACATTTGCAAAAATATTATGAGGAAGATTAAGTATGAAACTAAACTACAATGGATAATGACAGATTCCTTATTTCTTGATGACTTGAAATTAAGAGTGGATGTTTTTCTGGGAGATATATTTATACACAAATTACTAGGTTACAGCCATGGTAACTAGATGAAATTCTGTGTTTAGATTAGATGGCCTGGAAGTTCCTTCTGCTTTTGAGCTCTGTTAAAGAGTCCACAGTTTCAACCAGATTTGCCCATCACTGTTAGTCATAGAATCATAGAATCATAGAATGCTTAGGGTTGGAAGGGACCTCTAGAGATCATCTAGTCCAACCCCCCTGCACACGCAGGGTCACCTAGAGCACGTGGCACAGGAATGCATCCAAGCGGGTTTTGAAGATCTCCAGAGAAGGAGACTCCACAACCTCTCTGGGCAGCCTGTTCCAGTGCTCTGTCACCCTCACTGTTAAGAAATTTTTCCTTAAGTTCCTGTGGAACTTTTGGTGCTTCAGTTTCATAGAATCATAGAATCATAGAATGCTTAGGGTTGGAAGGGACCTCTAGAGATCATCTAGTCCAACCCCCCTGCATACGCAGGGACACCTAAAGCACGTGGCGCAGGACTGCATCCAAGCGGGTTTTGAAGATCTCCAGAGAAGGAGACTCCACAACCTCTCTGGGCAGCCTGTTCCAGTGCTCTGTCACCCTCACTGTTAAGAAATTTTTCCTTAAGTTCCTATGGATTTTTTGATGTTTCAGTTTCCGGCCATTTCCTCTAGTCCTATCAGTGGCCACCACTGAAAAGAGACCATCACCGTCCTCTGCACTCCCTCCCTTGAGGTATTTATATACACTGATTAGATCCCCTCTCAGCCTTCTCTTCTCCAGGCTGAACAGGCCCAGCTCCCTCAGCCTCTCCTCATAGGGCAGATGTTCCAGGCCCCTGATCATCCTTGTAGCCCTGCGCTGGACTCTCTCCAGCAGCTCCACATCCCTCTTGTACTGTGGAGCCCAGAACTGGACACAGTACTCCAGATGCGGCCTCACCAGGGCTGAGTAGAGGGGCAGGATCACCTCCCTCGACCTGCTGGAGACGCTCTTCTTAATGCACCCCAGGATCCCATTGGCCTTTTTGGCCACGAGGGCACACTGCTGCCTCATGGTCAACTTGTCATCCACCATGACACCCAGGTCTTTCTCTGCAGAGCTGCTCTCCACAAGGTCGGTCCCCAGCCTGTACTGGTGTCTGGGGTTATTCCTCCCCAGGTGCAGGACCTTGCACTTGGCCTTGTTGAATTGCATGAGGTTTTTCACCGCCCAGTTGTCCAGTCTGTCCAGGTCCCTCTGGATGGCAGCACAGCCCTCTGGGGTATCGGCTACTCCTCCCAGTTTGGTATCATCAGCAAACTTGCTGAGGGAGCACTCTGTGCCTTCATCCAGGTCATTGATGAATAAATTGAACAGGACTGGACCAAGGACTGACCCCTGGGGGACCCCACTAGCCACAGGCCTCCAACTAGACTCTGCACCGCTGATCACCACTCTCTGGGCCCTGCCATCCAGCCAGTTCCTAATCCATCTCACTGTGCACTCATCTATCCCACACTTCCGGAGCTTGCCCAGGAGGATGTTGTGAGGGACGGTGTCAAAAGCCTTGGTGAAGTCGAGATAGACGACATCCACCGCTCTCCCCTCGTCTATCCAGCCGGTCATTTCATCATAGAAGGCTATCAGGTTAGTCAGGCAAGATTTTCCCTTGGTGAATCCATGCTGACTACTCTTGAGCACCTTCTTGTCCTCCATGTGCCTGGAGACAACAGCCAGTATGAGCCGTTCCATCACTTTTCCGGGGATGGAGGTGAGGCTGACTGGCCTGTAGTTGCCTGGGTCCTCCTTCTTGCCTTTTTTGAAGACTGGCATGACATTGGCCTTCTTCCAGTCTTCTGGCACCTCCCCCGTTCTCCAGGATCTTTCAAAGATGATGGAGAGCGGCTTAGCTATGGCATCTGCCAGCTCCCGCAGCACTCTGGGGTGCATCCCATCAGGGCCCATGGATTTGTGGGTATCGAGGTTCCTTAGGTGCTCTCTGACCCAATCTTCCTCTACCCAGGGCAAGTCTTCCTCTCCACCAGCTTCTTCTCTTGTCTCTAGGGCCTGGGGCTCTAAAGGGCTGCCCTTGGTAAACACCGAAGCAAAGAAGGCATTGAGCAACTCTGCTTTTTCTGTGTTATTTGTAACCAAGGTGCCCATCCCGTCCTCCAGCGGACCCACGTTCTCCCTGATCTTCCTTTTGCTGTTAATGTATTTGAAGAATTTTTTTTTGTTATTTTTAACGTCCCTTGCCAGCTTGCCTTCCAGACGTGCCTTAGCTTTCCTTGTTGCATCTCTGCACTCCCTGACTATGTTCCTGTATTTCTCCCAGGGGGCCTGTCCTTTTTTCCACATTCTGTATACCGCTGCCTTCTGCTTGAGCATTGCCACAAGCTCCCGGCTCATCCACGCAGGTCGCCTGCCCCCTCTGCCTCCCTTCCTACACACAGGGATGCACTGTTGCTGGACGTGGAGGAAGTGCCGCTTGAAAACTAACCAGCTCTCTTGGGCCCCCCTGCCTTCTAGAGCACTAGCCCATGGGATTCTACCGAGGAGGTCTCTGAAGAGGCTAAAGTTGGCCCTCCTGAAGTCCATCGTCGCAAGGCTACTTACAGCCCTGCCTCCTCCTCGTTGGATCCTGAACTCCACCAACTCATGGTCACTGCAGCCGAGGCTACCCCCCACCTTAACATCTCCTACTAGGCCCTCCCTATTTGATAGCACGAGGTCCAGTAGCCCACCTCTCCTCGTCGGCTCCTCCACAACCTGCGTCAAAAAGTTATCGTCGACGCTCTGCAGGAACCTCCAGGACTGCTTATGCCTGGCTGTGTTGTCCTCCCAGTTGATGTCGGGGTAGTTGAAGTCCCCCATGAGAACCAGGGCCTGTGACCGTGAGGCAACATCCAACTGCCTATAGAAGGCCTCATCAACCTCCTCGTCCTGGTCAGGTGGCCGGTAGCAGACACCCACCACAGTGTCTCCCACATTAGCCTGCCCTCTAATCCTTACCCACAAGCTCTCAACTCGCTCATCCTCGACTCCCAGGTTGAGCTCCATGCATTCCAGTTGCTCTCTCACATAAAGAGCAACTCCACCACCTCGCCTTCCCAGCCTGTCCTTCCTAAAGAGCACATAGCCTTCCATGGCAGCGCTCCAGTCGTGCGAGCTATCCCACCACGTCTCTGTGATTCCGATGAGATCATGACGCTGGGACCGCACACAGATCTCCAGTTCATCCTGCTTATTCCCCATGCTTCGCGCATTGGTATACAGGCATTTCAGGGAAGCAACAGAGGCCACAGGTTTCCCAGGAGGGGTGAAAGAGGACACTCCGGGATCATTTCCTATCCTCACTTCCCCACTACCATACTCCCGCTGGACGCCATCTGACCTGGGCTGTGCGGTACTGCTTGCCGCGTCAGTGTGCCACTCCCCTTCCCCCTTCTTGCCTAGTTTAAAGCCCTCCTAACCAGGTTGGCCAGCCTTTTTGCAAAGAGACGTGTGCCCCTCTTGCTAAGATGAGTACCATCGTTCCCCACTAGCTGTTGGTCATCAAACAGAGACCCATGGTCGTAGAAGCCGAAACCCTGTTGCCAGGTCCAGCGGCGCAGCCAGTTGTTAAGCTGCCATATCCGCCTTCTCCTCCTTGAGTCCATTCCCCTCGTTGGCAGAATGGAGGAGAAGCCAGTTTCCGGCCATTTCCTCTAGTTCTGTCAGTGGCCACCACTGAAAAGAGACCAGCACCATCCTCTGCACTCCCTCCCTTGAGATACTTATAGACACTGCTCAGGTCCCCTCTCAGCCTTCTCTTCTCCAGGCTGAACAGGCCCAGCTCCCTCAGCCTCTCCTCGTAGGGCAGATGTTCCAGGCCCCTGATCATCCTTGTGGCCCTGTGCTGGACTCTCTCCAGCAGCTCCACATCCCTCTTGTACTGTGGAGCCCAGAACTGGACACAATACTCCAGATGTGGCCTCACCAGGGCTGAGTAGAGGGGCAGGATCACCTCCCTCGACCTGCTGGAGACGCTCTTCTTAATGCACCCCAGGATCCCATTGGCCTTCTTGGCCACAAGGGCACACTGCTGCCTCATGGTCAACTTGTCATCCACCATGACACCCAGGTCTTTCTCCGCAGAGCTGCTCTCCAGAAGGTCAGTCCCCAGCCTGTACTGGTGTCTGGGGTTATTCCTCCCCAGGTGCAGGACCTTGCACTTGGCCTTGTTGAATTGCATGAGGTTTTTCACTGCCCAGTTGTCCAGTCTGTCCAGGTCCCTCTGGATGGCAGCGCAGCCCTCTGGGGTATCGGCTACTCCTCCCAGTTTCGTGTCATCAGCAAACTTGCTGAGGGAGCACTCTGTGCCTTCATCCAGGTCATTGATGAATAAATTGAACAGGACTGGACCAAGGACTGACTCCTGGGGGACCCCGCTGCTACAGACCTCCAACTAGACTGCACCGCTGATCACCAGTCAATCATCAAGCCAATAATCAAGCAAGCAGCACGTGAAGGAAAAAAAAATAAGACAGTTGTAGTGGTGCTATGGATATTTTGCTGAATTTTATACAATCTTTTTCTTGTTTTATTTCCAGGTTTCATGCCAGATGTTAAGAGCTGGGCTGTCGGACTGTTTCGTGATGTTTCACTTTCCATATACCAGATAATAATTTTCCTCCTGTCATTACCAGGTCACCAGGTAGAAGTGAAATCAAATTGCCCTTTGATCTCTGGCTGCAAGGTTTCCTCTACCTCCAGTATTAAGACTCGTCAGTTTTTCAAACACCAAACCAATCCTCGTACAGAAACCAGTATTTAAAAGAATCTCTTGTATCCAAATCTATTGGTACCAGCCCATAAGTGAGGGTATTGCTATCCCAGGGATGAATATACTGCTTTCCCAAGGATCAGTGGCACCTGCACAGATGTTCTGTTTATTCCCATATTGAGGTATTTTACTTGCCATTTTCACAATTTTGCTCTTTTCAACATCAGCCTCTCAATCTACCTCCCTGAAACCAGTGCTCAGGACAGCTAAGGGCTCCTAGCTGTTAGAAATGACTCCTGGAGGAAAAACAGCTTCTTGTTACAATTTTTGGGGGGTATTGAAATCCTTCCTAGGTTCTGCATAGAGGTAGGCCTGAACTTCGCTTTTCAGACAGATTTATTAGCCTCTTTCCCTCCTCCCTCATGGGAGTGCGTGTAGATGGTGTGTGTTGGCCTCAAAGCAGGAGATAATGAGTAGAAACCTAAAAATGAGAAATTTGGAGGCTGATGTTTGTGCCTGCTTATGATGGAAGTGCATTTGCCTGCTCAGGCGTGGGGAGGTGAGGAGGTTAGTTTGAGAACTGCTCATCACCGGTTATCCTGAAGCGGGCTGATAAAAGTGGGCTGTGCTGATACTTAATTGGCACATAGGAAAAAGATAAAAATGTACATGCAAATGGGATGTTTGCGGGTGTATGTGCAAGGGAGGGAAATGGCTGTGCAATCTGTGATTAAACAGATGCTTGTGTGTCTTTCCTCTGCATGAAATGCTTTGGGAGATGAATCCCACTGTAAATCGAGGACACACAAATCAACCTGTTTTTTTTTTCAAAAGATAATTAAAGCTCTATCTTTCCCCCCAAAATGCCACAAAAGAAAGTATTGTCTTGATTGGAAATGTGATTCATTTTTTTTATTAGGAGTGTTCTGTACAGGCAGAAATAGAGCACGTGGCTGTGAAGATATAAAAGGAAATTCAAACAGGATTGCTCAAACAAAACTGAGCCAAACTGAAGAAAAATCCCCTTTGGGAGGCTGCCTGGGACAGGAAAGTGGAACATTTCTTAGCCATCTTCTTTAGGAAGACCTCCACCCAAGCCTATGTATATTTTTCTCTTGTTCTAAAACGAGATAACAGGTTCTTGCCTTGCATTTGCGAATGTAGAGGAGCTTGTGCTGCCACATGAATATGCAAGCTATTAATAACACTATCATTCACGAGCGAGCCACAAAATGCTTTGTTTTCAAAAAATGCCTAGTTTCTGCGCCACTATCTCCCTCCTTTGTGTTTCTCCGTGAGGATGTCAGGAAACTTCACTTGATACCTTCTCTTTTCAGATGCAGGTGCACTAGGAAGAAGAGCGGAGGATGGGGCCATTCGCCTCCCACTCGAGATGCTGCTTCCTGTGGGAGAGTTCCCAATGGGAGGAAACCGCTCCGATTTATAGGATCAGAGGCTGTTGCTCCTTTTCCATATGGGCTCTTTATTGCTCATTTCCCCCCCCGAAACTGTTTCTAGCAGTTGGCCCTGCTCGGTGTACGTAGAGCTTGCAAAACACAGCAGCAGTGTTGTGAAATTATTTTGCGAAAGCAAGTGGCAACTGGTGTGAACAGATGTCCCTGGGGAGGAGACAACAGGGAGATGGGGCCGGACTGACTGTATATTCTGCAGCAAATATGTAGCCCTAAATAATTAACTAGTATTGCTGAAACTACTGTGATAGCATTGATAGCTTTTTTTAACTGCTTTTGTCTGCTTTTGGCTTTTCTTGCTGTAAGGAATACAGTGGAAATCAAAAGAAATACACAGCAATGGAGTGCAGTCTATAAGCAAATTCTCTTGTAAAATGTCTAATTCAGGTAATATCTGTTTTTAAATGCAGTGGAGTTCTCTAGAAACAGAAAAAAATAGGCAGTAAAAAAATAATAAATCTGTGCCAGGATGGCATGCATGGCACCAACAGACAAGAGAAAGTCCTTGCTTCATTGATGGCTGCAAAGTCCTCCATCTCGGAGTGTTTCAGCTCAAGGTATTACTCAGTAATGTTTCAATAAACTGGAAAATTTGATAAATGTTTGCTGGCATTTCACCTAATGGTTAGGGGAAGGAGAAAGCTCAGGGCAGGATGTTACCGTCTTGCTTGGAATTGGGTTAAGCCTTGGTAGGTTTCCTCCATCTCTAGCTTTCCCAATCCCTGCTTTGAAGTGGCAGAAAAAATAATGCAAACTTGGATATGCTGGTGCTTTTTTCCTGTTTAGTGCCTGCAGATACATAAATATAATCTTCAAAGGCCCATGGCCTGGCTTGGACAGGAGCTGGCAGGAGGATGAGGTGAAGTTTTGCTGGGCCGGGAAGGGATGCGAGCGCTCGCAAAAGGATTAGGCCTCCGCACTTCTCCTTCCTCTTTTAGAAAAGCTGGACTTCAAGATAACAACGAAATTTCAACTTTAGCAGGAAAGCTACAGAGAATCATACTCACCTCCCCCTCGTCCTCACATTCAGCCAAAACAACTGTTGGCTAGGAAAATGCTCAGAAGAAGGGAAGGGAGAAATGTAGTGATTTATTGAAATCGGCTTTTTACTTATTAGGCTTTTTGCTTATTTTCAGTCCTGTGACAGCAATCAATAAAGATGGTCCCAAACAGAGATATCTGGTATAAAAGTGCATTTGACAAGCATAAATAAAAAAGGAATAATTGAAATAGAAAGACCTTCTGCTTCTAACGTGTTAATCACTGAAGTGTTTCACTTAAAGTGGATCAGCTGCAGAGAACGAGAAAAGAATGAAGAGGTTCTGCCGGAGGCTGCAGGAGTGGGGGGGCATTTTTGGTTGGAAACCTTTTAAGATGGAAAATAGAGTTTTCAGGTAGGTTTTTCCACTGAAAACATTGGTTTTCCATATAAGATTTTATTTTATTTTATTTTATTTTATTTTATTTTATTTTATTTTATTTTGTTTTGTTTTGTTTTGTTTTATGTTTCCCTGCATGAGGTGTCACCAAGAAGACCTGATGGAGCCCTGGATGAAGTCACCTCGGTGCTGGGCTCTTGGCCATCGAGCCACGTGGGGACAAGGACGTACTACAGGACGCAGCCCATAATTAAAGATGGCCCCAGTCACGCTTTGTGTGCTTGACTGTGTTCTTATAACTTATCTGTTACCTCTCCTTCATTAGTAAGAGGAAATAACTGTAGCTTCTGCCATGTTAACTAAGCTAGAAAACACGTGAGCAATAAAACAGATTTTCTCCCATCCTGCCATTGCCTCTTTATATCCCCAGCCCTTGCTCTGTGTGCAAGAAAAGATGCTCTGTTGTAACAGCTAAAGATAACTGGTCGAAGAAAGGATGGATTTAAAATAAAACATGAATATGCTAAAAAAAAGTTGCACATTCTATTCCTGACATCTTTGTAGGACTCTCTCAAGTGTAGACTCAACCCCATTTCACGTTGCTGCCAGCGGAGGGTGAAGGACTTTGGCAGCGAGGCTGTCCTGATGGATTTGTGGGTCTGGGCAGTAGTGGGCTCCTGGGGCTGGTCCTCAGGGTCCTCAAAATCTTCCTCTGAATGTCTCTGAGGGTCCCAATGTTCTCCAAGCATCTCCAACTGGCAGAGAGGTTGGTGCCACTGGTGTATAGCTGGGTGGAAGATGGCAGTTTCTGACTGAAACACAACCAAGTCTGAGCTAGTATGGACTGTGATATCTGTTTTCTCCCTCACTCTTTTGGGAATATGAGCTCTAAAACTTGTTCTTCTGAAGCTGGGACCTTTCGAGAGATGTCGCGGAGATGCTGAGAGCCCAAGAGCTGAGAAATCAGGCTTTGCACGATGCTCTCCAGCCCTGAAGTCTTTTATTTCTTTTATTTCCTTTTTAATTTTTTTTTCTTTTTAATGACATCTGCCCACTCGTTAGATAAAATTTTGTGAGAAACCTGCCAGGCTCCTAGCAGGATCTCAATAAACTCAGTATGTTCCCATGTTGTGCTTTAACTGCGAATACATTGGCAAGCGGAAAACAAATGTTTTCAAACCTCCCTGCTCGGCTCGAAGGCTATGAGTCATTGCGGCAGCCTCGAGATGCAGCGCTGACATCCCCCTCTCTAGGGGCAGAGTTTTGACTGGAAAAGCTCCCCGTTCTCCTCTTTGACCCCTGCTTCAGCCGACGATTTGCCACTTTTCCCATATATTGAATGAAGGCAGAGAAGAAAAAGAGGTCCTTGACCTTTGTCACCTATAATTGGGCACGTGTAATTTTTACAGGATGAAGTTGTTGGCGTTGAAGGAGGATTTTGGTTGCCCTCTCCAGGTATCAGAAGAGACCAATGATGTTGAGAGTCCGCCCTTGCGGGGATCGTAAGTCAAATTGCTCATAACTGGGGTCCTGGAGATGATGGGACCTAAATGTGGCACTTTGTGCTGGCCAAAGACCCTGTGGGAAAGGTTTGTGGCAGCGTGGGGCCGGATGTTCTTTGGATGGTGGAATCACAATTTCTGCCCATCAGCTGCCAATGGGGAAAGTCAATCAAGTCAATGCAGTGTTGCCAAATCCCTTCCAAAGCAGATGAATATACTTCTAATTTGCTGGCATAATGACTGACGCTGTGCAGAGCACAAAGCCAGGAACGCCTTTCTCAACAAGTTTTAAGTCTTGAATGATTCTCTTGAGAGATTAATTCCTCCTCTTGGGATTTGGGCACCTCTCCAAGGCGGATTTGCCAAGCTCAGTTGGGTGAGACTGCTGTGGTTGCAGTGCTATCTATAACCATCTCTTCAGAAATGCTTCAGCATTGCCGAGTATGGAACATCCATCTTCCCCTGTAAGAACATTTTCAGGACAGTACATTTCAGTACATTTTCACCCTCAAAAAAGACCCCAAGCCTCATCTAATTATCAATGAGCAAAGGTTTTAAGTTTAATTTTACCAAATTTGTCCTCTTGGAAATAAAAACAGTGTTTTCCCCCTTTCCGAATCACAGTTGTAAAAAGTGACATGATGCAAACTCTTCTTCACCTTCTTTGGAAGTGCTTTTAATTCTGCTGCAGTCCGAGCTGTATACAGGGACACTTCAACCTGCAAATCTCAATATGGATTTTGGACAAAGAAACATGATTTTTGTATGCTCCCGCATGCCGTGTCACTGTCAGGAAGATGCCAATAGAGCATCTCCCACTGCCTTTTGTGCCTGCTTTCCATCCACCTCCACCAGCCACAATTTGATTCAGTACCTGAGCCAAAATTATTTTTAAAAAATCAGGCATTTCTGTTCTAGTCGTTAAACACAACTGGAGCTGTTCCCCAGCTTGACCAGCCTCTGCCTGGTGTTAAACCCCTGCAGCCTTCAAAATGGGTTCATGTGCCAAATTTTCCCCCATAAATCACATCATGCAGCTGGAAAAGCTGTTCAGAGTAAATCCAGATTTCCAGCTGAGCGCTGACCCATGGATGGCTCAAGCCAGCACAGAGGCTGGCTACAAGCAGGTACTGCATGGACCTGGTGTAATCGCTGCCAAAACCTTTGTGAAGCCTTGGGACGAGTATGGCACGTGGAGAACACTGTTTTTGCAGGAAGACAGACTGGTGGTGCCATGGGTGAGGCACTTGCAAGCACCGTGCCACCGCTCATGTCCCTGGCGTAGGCTCTCGCCACTTCCTCAAGGGCACAGAATAACCTTAGCGCACTGCAGAAGTTCATCTGAAGCTACACCTGCTCGATCAAGTGCTTCTCACCAAAGGTGCCAAGGATACACGTGATAATTAACTACTCTTTCCATATAATTTATTTTTTCTAGAAGTTTCAGTAAGCTCGTCTTTCTGGTACTGCTGAGGACCATCAGCTCGGTCCTCTTGTAGCGCAAGGGCACCCAACAGTTCCTGGCACGAGGATGTACTGGGGAGCAGAAGAGGAGGTCAGAGGTTCCCTCGCCTGCTTTGGAGAAGTCAACCACTTCAACATCAAGTCCCCCCACCGATGTCCTCCTCCTCCTCCTGCTCTCACTGCTGAACGTCGCGGTTCCTTTTCTCCACAGCACATTTCCCTTCCCCTTTCAGTTCTGCTCTCCATGGTCTCATCCTGCTCGGGGACATGGGACACCTCTGGCTTCTCCCATCTGAGCCAGGCACAGCTCTGGTGTCCAAGTAGCCTCCGTGGTGCATCGTGAAGGACAGCCCTAGGTCTCCTGCAAAGCAAACCCTTGCTGGCCAACTCTTCATCAACCAAGTGCTGTCATGCAGTTGGCTTCACCTCTACTTGGTCAGGTCATATAGCCTCCTGCCCATGGCAGTAATGTTGACAGGATGCTCCTCAGGGTCTCATAATTTTGCATTTTGTCTGTAGAGAGAAAATGAAAGCAAAATTAAATTATACATGACTGCCAAAAGGTTAAAAAAAAAAAAAAACAGTTTATCATGCTATTTTTAGACTCCCTCTTAACAGTTTCATCTCCTCTATATTTGTTGCTCTCTTTGCAGGAAGGGAACCTGGAAAACATTGAGCCTCAGCAAACTGCAGGCAGTGGGAAAGTACTGCTGGGGAGGACGTTTATGCAGGTCAGTGCATGGGGTGAACACACACCTGGTTGGTGCAATGAGCCCCTACAGGATTCATCGGGTTTAGGTCTGCTACGTGTCCAGGACCAGCAATAAACCTGTCCCCGGGCATCCCTGCTCCTACTCTGGTCTTGGCAGTGAAGAACAAGTCAACCATTTGACCACGAGGAACTCGAATCGAAGAGCAATAGTATTTACCCACAGCATGATGAGCATCAGGGAGACATCTCTAACTGATTTAATTCACACGTCCTTCCTGCTTAACATGGACAGAAGTCCAATCTAAAGCACTATTGTATCTTTGCTGGCAGTATCTTTGCTGACAAATTTGCCCTCAAAGTACCTGTTGGAAATCCTTTTTTTTCCCCATCTTCATTCCACAGTGCCTCTTGATGCTCGAGAGATTTGTGGGGAAGAGGGCCTGATTAGCTCTGTTGTGTTCCTCCCCTAAAGGGGAAATGAGTTATTCTCTTTCAGGCTGCAAAGATTTCCACTTTAAAAGAGAAAAGGTATCAGCACAGAAAGGAATTTCTGGGTGCTGCTGCTTTACTAGATGTATTTTATAGTGCTATAACATAGTGGGACAGAGCAAATAATTTACAGGGCACAGCAGAGGTGTTTCATAATCCACTTATTATACTTTTTCTCTTTTCTTGAAATTTTAAGTATCAAATAATTTCAGTGAATAAACTTCCCTGTTAACTGTTTTACAACTATTTGATCTTAAAGGCACTTAAGATACTTTAAATAACTTACTTAAGTATATCCCTGTATTGCACAATATCACACCATGTTTCCAAATGGGCTTGCTTTGGTTTTGGAATCAGGTCTCCATGGCAAGCAGTTGGGACTCGTAATCTGAAAGTGCAATCCCCAGTGGCTTATCTCTGATAATTATTGCCTGAAATCTCCTGTGACAGTAAATATGCTCAGCAAAAATTCACTTCCTAAAAAAAATATATATGGAAAGCAGACAAAAAAGGGATGCAAACGTGGCTGGAGCAAATTCTGCAAGAAATGTCCAAATATTTGCCAGTGCTTTGGCCCAGTGCAGAAGAGCCGGGATGGGTCCCTTGTCCAGCGGTACAGCCTCTCTCCGTGGCCCGGTCTTTGTGATCGGGGTGATAGGCATGGAGAAACATGACCAGGGGTTGCTCTTGTGTCTGCATTGGAAATTGTGTTAAAATTGTTAAAATTCACATTTGTGTCAATGTGTGCCAAAGTGGACTTGTCTGATCCCTCCATGACCCGGCCTACCACACCACCGCTCCTTAGATTTTCTTGAAGGAAGCATCCATGAGTTCCTGTGCTCTGTAAGCCTCTGGACTCCCTGAAACACTCAGTCTCCTTTGTTTCCCTGTGGCTATAGGTTCAACACGCTGCCAAAAAAGCCTCAGGAAAACCCTGGTGGACTGCCTTTAAAAAAATATAGCTTCTCAAGGTTGACCAGTCAACGAAAGGCAGTAACAGAAACATCATCTGCAAAGTCACGAGTCGAGCACCAGAGAGCTTGACATTCCTAAATAATCATATATTGTTTCTCATTTTGGAGCTTTTGGGATGTGTTTTCTGGTTTTCCATTTGAGTCAGTAGAGCATAAAGATTGCACGTGCCATAGAGTCCCTAATTCCCTTGGTTGGATCTGGTTTTATACGGCACTTTGCCACAGCCTTGTCGCAGTTGCTGCACTCCTCTATGCTGGCTGTGCTGCAGGTCTTCTCCTGCGCTTCCTCACGCTGCAGCTTCTGACCTCGGCCAGAACCCCCAGTGCCACGTCCACCAGCTCTGCCTCGGTCATGCAGTAGATGGTTGCTGCCCTGCCCCTGCCCCTGCCCCTGCCCCTGCCCCTGCCCCTGCCCCTGCCCCTGCCCCTGCCCCTGCCCCTGCCCCTGCCCCCGTGGGGGGAGGCCCAGCCGGTGCTGCAGGCTGGTCTGCCAGTGCCATCCGAGCAGACCACCGCCGCCGGCGGCCTGCCGCCATCTTATGTACCCGCCCCGAGAGAGGGGGCGGTCTGCGCAGGGCTCCGGGCATGCGCTCCGCCCCGCAGAGGTCATGGCCGCCTCCGGGGGCGCCAGTCCCCGAGCCCACCGGCAGACCCGCCGCAATCCCCGACACAGCTTCATCTCCATTATTCCTCATCTTCATTGTTCTAATTGAACATTATTCATTTCTTATGATTGCTGCTTCCTACCAGCCTGCTGTAACATGGCTCTGGCCATGTAGCCGGTGGTGGTGACAGTCCTGCAACGAGATGGGAGGTCAGAGCCACCTAGTTCCCATCACCAACTGGAGGCATAAATCATCGCAGATGATCTTTCCAGATCGTCTCTTTTTGAGAGTTTAATAAAATAGTCCATAAGTGGAGAAGTACACACATTACTTATATCCTGATCCAAAGCTCAAGAAGCCTGAATCCTCCCTCTCTGGTCAATGAAAATGAAGTTTCCAGTCTAATCTTTTAATGAAATTCTGTAATAAAGTGAATTAATTCAGCTGCGATTGGGTTAGTGTTCCGGATGGGCTCGGGATTCGGCAATAATCAGCCAGAACAAGGTGACTACATCAAGCATTTATTCAGGTGAAAGCACATAAAATAAGCCAAGTATGGATAACTACTCACGAGGTGATACCTGCCGATCTGGACCCGAAGATCCTCTCGAGCTGGCAGACCAGAGAGAGAGAGCTGCTGACCGGCTCCCACAGAGACAGCGTAGGCCTGAGAGTCAGGAGTTTCTCCTCCCCCCGCCCTCTCCACACTGTCCACTTTTATACCCGGTGCATCCTGGCACGTAGGGTCAGTACGACCCAGGAGGCAGCCCGGGGGGTGGACAAACACCGCCTCGAGTTGCGCAACTCTCTCCCCCGGGTGCGCAGGCGCGCACACCAGTCGGGGGTCCCAGCCCTCAATTCGAGGGTCCTGTCTTCCTCCTCTTCTTCCTCATTTCTGAGTGTTTGACCTCCAAAGCTAGTTTGGAGGATGTCTGCGGTTAAGTTGGCTACAAGCCCAGCCGAGCAGCCGGCTTCAACAGGTTTCCAGGGGGGGCTGCCTGTGAACCGGGCTGAGCAACTGCATCCCTGCTCCTAATCGCTCAGCCTGGGCAGGCAAACATCTTCTTTCCCAAGGTCTGGCCTCTTCTTCTCACAGGAGATTTTTATGACTCTACAGATCACAGAAATTTCCATCTCCAATACATGCCACCCTGTGATCTGTAGAGATCATAAACAATCATAAAGGTTCTCACCTCCTATACATACCACCCCGCGATCTGTAGAGGTCAATCTATCGTAGTCAAGCACCCGAACAGATAATGTTTTCATAGCAGTTCAACCATGCCTCGTGTCAGCATCACTATGCAAGGGATACAGCATATGATAACACTGGAAATAGAAATAACAGCTCGAATAACAGTTTCTATAGCCATGGCCAACCCCATGTCCATCGTCCGAATGGAGTCCAATCACCATCCATTCTCAATTGATGAGTCAGGTCCTGTAACGTCCGGACCTGGGCATGCATAGACATGGTATGATCGCTTAGAGTCATGCAGCACATGCCCCTGCCTTCTCACATCTGTGGTCATGCATAAGCAGAAGCATACCCATTGCAGCAAGGTTGCGTGCCGAGCCGAGTCTACATCTACTAACAATGATGGCAAAGCTGTCGTCGTAGCACTGCAGGATTTTGCTAGCCAGTATCCTGGTCTGCGTAGCGTGGTCAGTGCTTGCACGGCAGTGATCCCTGGAGCAATGACGTTCTTACATCTCTCCCTCTCTCTCTTTTTTTTTTTTTTTTTTGAAACCTGGTCCCTAAAATAGTAAGCCGCCCTACTGTGCAGGGTGGCGTAAGCAGTCCAATGGGCCTACGTGCAGCAGAGTTAGCATAAGCAATTTTTAAGGCAAGTTCTGTGGTTCTGTGCACAAGTTAATTATGCTAAATGTCACTCATGCCAGCAGCAGGCTGCTTGGCCTATATTCGCCTCCTAGATGGTCCTCAGAGAGAGAGGTGGCCATCACTCACATCAAGGTCTGGCATGGCATGTGTCCCCACCGCTCAACGCCTAATGGGTTGCAGCCAACAGCGGAGCTTGAGGTTCTTCTTGGTGGCAAACACAGAGGCCAACCCAGTCTTGCCCTTGACTATGGTAGGAGGCACTTAGGCTTTTCAGCTGGTCATCAAGGTAGTGTCTCACTTGCCTCATGCAGTAGCAAGTTGCTATTATGGCAGCACACACACACACACACACACAGATAGTCATTAAACATGGGTAACACACAAAATTACAACCTCTAATAATAACTACATTGTGAGCACACGTATTAGAGTCATTAAACACAGTCTGGTTATAACTTTCATTATTTAGCATGTATTTACATGTTGTTCTAGAATACACACATCCTTTCCCTACATAAGCTAATATGGTTTTACTATTACTCTGTGGATTGATCCCATAATGGCATCAGCCCTCTTCAGTATCAAAAGGAAACATTGCTCGCTTTAAGGGCATCATCTTCGGGGGTGGGGGCGGGTAGAGCACAGATAGACCTTCTCAATGGTGACATCTGCCAGGGCCAGTACGTAGGTGATGACTGCATGGAGGACCTGGTCATGCGTGAAGTCTGCAAGTCTCTCCATCATGCTTGAAGCTGTCACTCTTTCTCTGTGGCTGCGTCCCACACGATGTCTTCAGATCTCGGTGGGCAGGACTCTGTTGTCTCCATCTCTCAATATACCTGCAACGACACTCTGCACCCACGTCTGGGCCTGGGTGCAACTCAGAACAAAGGAAACATTATTTTGTTCAATTCCCAGTGCTTGCAGCACACCTAATGATCTCTACATGGGGTCGCTGGCCCCTTCCGTGCCCCTCATACTGGAGCTTGGCTGTCGCTTCATTCTTGTATTCTGTACTGAAGTTATGTCCCTAATCTCTCTGCAAGGATACAAGTCAGAGTACAGCTCTCAATCCTCCTCCTCCCCCTAGAACATCTGGTCCACTCACAGGGGAAGGCGAGGAGGGAGGGAAGCGGCGGGGGGGGAGGGGGTTGCCTTAATTTTCGAGAAGTCCTCCCCCGGGATCCCATTCAAGTATTCCTCTAAGGTTTAATACCAACCCTTCCCTCGCAGGGAAGAGACTAGAGTTCGCTCCAGATTCATATGCTACAGTCAAGGTGGCTACCGCACAATTCACACGGGTTATCCCTCTCATCAGGGTAAGGGGCATTCACTCTTTGGTCAACCCTCTGTTGTTGAGCACCCTGACTGATTGGATCACCTGAACCTTCCCTGGTCGTAGCACCCCAGCAGCTTCAAGAGTCTGGTGTATGGCTTGATGGCAGTCAGTCACAAGTTTTCCCTTGACAGGCTGGTCACTCAAACCCCAAACAGGGATTACTTCCCCCTTGCACTTTTCTGGGTTCCTGTGCACTACTGTGACCTCCGTCCCTGTGTCCACCAAGGCATAAACCGTTTGTCTATTTTGTTCTGAACAATAAATGGCACGTGTAACGAACGAACGATCGTCTCGGTGAGCGATGTTACATTGGAACCCTTCGGACACCGGAGCTTGGCCACCCCCCTATTCTTGTTTTGGGTGTCTGAGCCCCTCCTGAGGGGGAGAAAGTGTCTCCAGCTTCTCCTTTGGTCTGAATCTTAACACTGTCTGCTCTAAATCCTCCCACAGGTGCAACACCTGTGATCTATCAGCCTTGGACATTATTCCTGAGCACTGCTTCGCAGCCTGGACCGCACGGACATTATATCGCCGTGCTAGTTGGCGTAATACTTCTGTTGGTTTCCCATCAATTTCCTGTCTATTAACGTCCTTCTGTAAAAGCAGACGGAAGATCCAAGCTCGCTCCCCGCATTCCAACCCTGCGTTCCCACTCAGCCCTCTTTTCTCACTGCCGCCTTTTCCATCCACCTCTAACGCCAATCCTGGAAGGTCCCCTGCTGCCTTTCGGCTTCAATTGCCTCGTCGTTACCTCGAGCGAGCACGGGCGCCACCACCCGGGAACCCGGGCCAAATGAGCACAGATACCAATATGGTGGATGCAGCAAATGGCGTTTATTGCAGGTACATCCGAACTTATATAGGGCGCCTGTGTGCGGAAGCGCGCCCCCGTAGCCAATAGCATTAACATCGCCTTATACGGGCACGTGCCCATCTCCCCTGCACGTGCCCATCTCCCCTATTCTTTCCGCATAGCACGAGATCTTCCGACCGCCGTACCCTACATCTCCCCCTCCCCTAGACATCCTATGTCAACGTAAACGTCCCATGTTAACCCAAACATCCCATGTTAACCTAAACATCACTACTTTGAACGAACTGCCACAAAACCTGCAACAATAGGATAACACACAAGTGCGGTGGCCTTTTCTCATCGCGTCTACGAGGGTTTCGCTCCTCCGGCTTCCTCGTCTCCTCCAGACGGGCATACGGGTTGCGAGGACGTCCCACAATTCGGTCCTGTAAGAGAAGACTTGCAGCCGCTATTAGTCTTAAGGTCCGGCCTCACCCATCTTGCCGGCACCCATTTAATTATTCCCTGCTGTCGCACAGCTGCATAACCCCTTCCCTGGGTTACCAGGTCCCAGCCGGGTTCCCAAACCCCCTGTTCCGGGAATCTGACCAGAACTGGAGGTCCATCCTCCACAGCTGCGACCGCCCAATGTTTATCTATTGATGTCTTGTTCTCGTCACCCCGGACAAAGTGGTTTAGCGAGTATAACGCTCGCATTAAAATTTCTGGTTGCTTCACCACGGGGATTCCTTGGGGATGTCCTTCCCCCTCCCCAAGAACCCTAATCTTCTCTTTGAGTGTTTGGTTCGCTCTCTCAACTATAGCCTGCCCCTGACTGTTGTATGGGATTCCATGTACCAGCTTGATGGTGTGTGGAACACCTAGCCAGGCAATGACAGTCCCACTGTGCGTATCCACCGTGACGGCCAGCCATAGTTGCGGCTTCAAGAGAGGGCAGAGGGTAAAGTCAGCTCCCCAAAGGCTTGACCGCTGGCAGTACGGGCAAGCTGCCACCACGTCTCTAGCCGCCGCTAGTGGGATCCCGCAATGCTTTGCTAACGCTTTGGCTCCTATATGTAGGTACTCGTGCACCTCTCGGGCACGTGCAGCAGTCCAAACCCCTTTTGCAGCCTCATCAGCTTTCTGATTGCCTTCTTGGTCTTACATGCACAATGGAGGCCGTGGCCGTTCTATACTGTAACGCTTCCTCCAGCATGATTGCTATTGGGGTTCCTGCCCATCCGGGGGTGGCCATGTTAAGCAGTAGCTTATAAACAAACATTGAGTCAGTAACTATGTTCACATGCTGTCCCGGCCAGATTCTCAAAGCATGAGCGACCGCGGTAGCTTCCAGATATTGTACAGTACTGCCCGGTACGGTAATCTTGACCCTTTCCCAGGTAATATCACGCCATACTACAACAGCTGAGTCAGTCGTGGAGGAGGCATCGGTGAAGACCATAAGGCCCTCCCTCGGCTCGCTCAACATTCGTGGGGTGCACCGTAGTGCAACGAGTGGCAGGTGCCGGTATAGTTCCAAGGCGGGGCCGTATTTCACCTCCCCAGGGTACCCTTCTATGGCCACGAGCAGACTGCTCTGCTCTTGCATCGCTTCATCCCATAATTCCTTTTTAATTGGCACCCACACCGCAGTCGGTTCAACGCCAAAATGTCTGATGCATGCGGCCCTGCCTTTAATGATTAGCTTAGCCATCGCCGTTAAATAGGACATGTAGGCTGTTGTCAGTTGTTTGGACAAGATCCACCATAGGGCATGTGGTCTCTCGGGGTTCCCTTGTCCTAACAGCCCCACGGCTCCCCTTCTTGTTACATTTAGGTATAGCTCAACAGGGCGCGCCGGGTCCCACCTGCAAAGGTGGCTTTCAGAGGCTAGGCTTTCGATCTTTTTTAGGGCCTCGATAGCTGCAGGCGTCAGTTCCCGCTTCTCCCATGGGTGCTGGCCCTTCAGCAGTTCGAACAACGGTGTCATGAGGTCGGTAGGTATGCCAACCAAGGCGCGCAACCATTGAATCACCCCTACCAACTTCTGAACATCATGCAAGGTTCTCACCTCCAGGTCAAGTTTGATCGGCTGTGGACGGACGGTTTCAGGAAGGATTTGTGTCCCTAAGTAAGACACCGAACCACCTCTCTGCGTCTTTGCCTCCTGAATATACAGCCCTTCCTGCTGTAGATGATCAACCACCTCCTTTTCCAGTTTGTCAGTAGCCTGCTGCATGGCTGTAGCCAGCAGCAAATCGTCCATGCAATGGATGATCACCGCCCCGGGGTGGCGGTCCCGAATAGGTTGCAATGCTTGGGCCACTAACCTCTGGCAAATAGTTGGGGAGTTTTTCATCCCCTGAGGGAGCACCTTCCACTGATATCTCTGCGCTGGCTCTCTCAGGTTCGCAGCTGGGACTGTAAAGGCAAATTTCTCACAGTCCTGAGGGGCCAGTGGGATCGAGAAGAAACAGTCTTTGATGTCCATTACCACGACCGGCCATCCTCGAGGGATCGCCGCGGGTAGTGGAAGCCCCGGCTGAAGAGCCCCCATGTCCTTCATTCTCTTACTTACCTCTCTTAAGTCGTGTAGCAATCTAAACTTACTTTTATCCTTCTTTAGAATGACAAAGATAGGCGTATTCCATGGGCTCAGGCTCGGCTCTAAATGTCCTTGATCCAATTCGCGTTGTATAATGGCCCGTGCGGCCACCAGCTTCTCTTGAGTTAAGGGCCACTGCTCTACCCACACCGGCTCCTCTGTTTTCCATTTCAAGGGAGTGGCCTTGTTAGGGCTCAGCAGGTAAGCAGTGGCCCCTATGCTAAATTTGTCAGGCAAATGCCGAGTTGAGCCAATACGTCACGCCCGATTAGGGATTCCTGTATTGTCACTATGAATGGGCGGACAATCGCTTGCATGGGGGGCCTTCCTGGGTCCTCTAATTCACACGCCAGAGGCACAGCACTGCATCGCGCGTCCGTTGTTCCCCCCACCCCATCTAGCAAGCCCGCTGGGGATGCCGGCCAGGTGGCCGGCCAGTTGCTTTCTGGTATGCACGTTACATCTGCCCCTGTATCAATTAACATTGTGAGCTCTAATATCCTTGGGGTCACCAGCGGGGGGCCGTGAAGGCGCACCTTAACACGGGGTCTCTGCTGGCAGCCTAGGACCAGGGCCACCTGGCTTCGTTCTCCTCTTGTTGTCCTTGTCCTCCCTCCCCAGGGTGCCCCGTCGGATACGCCCTGGGGCTCTGCTTCCACCCTCCTTGGGGGGGGGGCGCGCACTCGCGGAGAAGGGCAGCCCCCCCTCGCCCCTCCCCGCCCGGAGTTTCCCTGCGACCTCCGGCAGTCTCGGGCCCGATGCCCTTGATCCCCACAGGCCCAACACGGTCCGGGAGGAGAGCCTGCCGGCCCCAAACGCTGAAACTTGTCCGTCAGCTCCCCCACGGAGTCCCCCCCCCGGAGGAGGAGTCGTCTGACCCCTCCCCCGCCTCCTCTTTCAGCCTCGGCAAAGGCGCTGGCCGTCTCCCGGCGGCGCCATGAACCCTCTGGGGTGCCCTCCGAGGCGATTCATCCTCTTCTGGAGGGTATTGAGGTCGCAGGAGCATCCCTGGAACCCAATCTCTGGGGTCGTCCACTACTATCGGCATCGGTGGGGCTGTCGGGACTAGACGTTCCCCTTGATTTACGTGGCCGCCACCTCCCGGATCGTCCTCAGCAGGGGACTGGTCTAACCGCCGCTCCGCGGCCTGCAGTTCCTCCCAAGGGTACGCAGGGGGCCTCCCCTCCCCATCCCTGGCTGCCGGATAGACTTGTGGCGCTTCTTCCGCCCCCCCCATTCTCGGCTCTCCGGCCCCGGAATCCCTTCCACCGGCCTCTTCCCCTTCCTTGACCACGTGTCTCGGAGCCCCCGCAGTATCAGTCATGCCCACGGCCTCCCGCGCTGTTTCCCAGGACTCGCTCTCTTCCCGAGTTCTTTGTAAAAGTTGCCTGATAGTTCCCCAAGTCTTCAATTCTTTTGCCGATTTACTACTCATACTGTACTCCGCTAGTGCAGTAGTACAGTCTGCCCAATGCTGGGGAAACACAACATCCCCGGCATTGTGAATCGCCCCATCCTTTCAGGAGCCGCTCGATGCAGTTTCACAGAAACATCTCATTCCCGAGCACACGCTAACACGACTTTCACTGTCGCGCCTCCATGGAGTTCTCGCCGCTTCCCCAGCCGCCCCGTCTTTCAGGAGCCGCCCGCCGAATCACGTCGGGGTCACCACTTGCTGCCTTTCGGCTTCAATTGCCTCGTCGTTACCTCGAGCGAGCACGGGCGCCACCACCCGGGAACCCGGGCCAAATGAGCACAGACACCAATATGGTGGATGCAGCAAATGGCGTTTATTGCAGGTACATCCGAACTTATATAGGGCGCCTGTGTGCGGAAGCGCGCCCCGTAGCCAATAGCATTAACATCGCCTTATACTGGCACGTGCCCATCTCCCCTGCACGTGCCCATCTCCCCTATTCTTTCCGCATAGCACAAGATCTTCCGACCGCCGTACCCTACAGTCCCCTATCTGTTGCAACTTTTCAATTACATTCTCAATAGGGTTTCCTTGTTCTGACATCAGAACTGGAATTAGATAGGGGCACCACGCTCCTGGGCAGCCCTCCAACAACTTATTTCGCATCCCAGGTAACAACGGCTGTGGCCTCTGCCTTAAGCATCTGGCATGCTTGTCTTATAGTTAGCCAGGAGGAGCTGGATGGGGGCCAATCGCCGTCATTAGTGTGACAGTAAGCGAGACCCTCGGCTACCACAGCAATAAGACTCTTGCCGCTTCCGTCCACTCTTTGCAGGGCGGGCTGTACATACATGTCATTAGTTAACCCCCAAAACCTCGAGGCATCGACATTGTCAGTTATCACCGAATCGGCCCCTTCTTCCATTAATCTTACCAATCAATCAGGACTGTGGTTTCTCCCCGGGTTGTTGTTTATATTTCGCTAGCAGATTCTTAATATCTTCGGGGGTAAAATCGGTTAGTTCATCCTGTCGCACCACCTGTCCCTGCCCTGTCAGCACAGCTTTCCTTCATATTACCGGGGCAGCTCGCCTTTTTGGTTCGTCCTGCGATGGGCCCTTCTCCTCTGGTATGGGGACTTCCTCGTCTGATTCCCAAATATCCCCATCCCAAGTTTCTGGGTCCCAGTCGGGGTCGGTGATAGTCCACACCTGGCTCCCCTTCTGCCCTGGTTTTCTCCCTCTCCTGTTCTTTACCACTCGTATAGCATAATGTGTTGCCAATTTAGCACATTTCTCCTCCAGGAGCTCCCTCTGATCATTCATCTCCAGCAGAGCCTGCCTCTGCACCACCTGAGTGGCTCAGACTGCCTGTAACTATTCTTGGAGGAGCTGATTCCTCTCCTGTTCCTCCTTTAGCTGCCCCACTAAAATCTTACATGCACACAGCAGAGCACCTCCCATCCGACCGGCATGTTCCAGTCAGACCGAGTTCTTAGTACAGTCAGTCTCCCCAAACTGATCCCAATACTGTAAAACCGCCATGGGGTCCTTCTGCGTCCATGGTTCTGGAGATACCCGGGTGCAGGTTTCCCATCGGTTCCACAGAGTATTCCATGGTTCTGGCCCCCATTCAGGACACCCCCTCGGAGGCGCAGCCTCCCTGCAGTCGCCAATGCTGCCTGCAGCTCTCCCGAAAAAGGACCACCGCATGTCGCACACACAATAAAGACCACAAACACAAATAGCACAAACACGATTTCTATCAAGTGGCACGACCTCACCTAGCTATGCACCCTACTAGTGGGTTCCACTATTTCGATAGCCAATAAAGATCACAGACACAAACAGCACGAACACAATTTCTATCCAGTGGCACAACCTCACCTAGCTGGGCACTCCACTAGTGAGTTCCACTGTTTAATTGCCGAATCCCATCCTCGTCGCCAATTATGTTCCGGATGGGCTTGGGATTCAGCAATAATCAGCCAGAACAAGGTGACTACATCAAGCATTTATTCAGGTGAAAGCATATTAAAGCAGCAAAGTATGGATAACTACTCATGAGGTGATACCTGCTGATCTGGACCCGAAGATCCTCTTGAGCTGGCAGACCAGAGAGAGTTGCTGACCGGCTCCCACAGAGACAGCGCAGGCCTCAGAGTTAGGAGTTTCTTCTCCCCCCCGCCGCCGCTCTCTCCGCACTGTCCACTTTTATGCCCGGTGCATCCTGGCACATAGGGTCAGTACGACCCAGGAGGCAGCCCGGGGGGCGGACAAACGCCACCTCTAGTTGCGCAACTCTCTCCCCGGGGTGTGCAGGCGCACATGCCAGTCAGGGGTCCCAGCCCTCAATTTGAGGGTCCTGCCTTCCTCCTCTTCTTCCTCATTTCTGAGTGTTTGACCTCCAAAGCTAGTTTGGAGGATGTCTGCGGTTAAGTTGGCTACAAGCCCAGCCGAGCGGCCGGCTTCAACAGGTTTCCAGAGGGGGCTGCCTGTGAACTGGGCTGAGCAGCTGCATCCCTGCTCCTTATCGCTCAGCCTGGGCAGGCAAACATCTTCTTTCCCAAGGTCTGGCCTCTTCTTCTCACAGGAGATTTTTATGACTCTACAGATCACAGAAATTTCCATCTCCAATACAGTTGGTTAGGAGAGAAGCACTAGCACACTATTCTGCAGAGCTCAGTGGGTTAAAATTGTGCAACTAATGTAAAGTGAGTGGTGAGGAACAGGTCCCAATAGGCCTTCACATAAGTAATTCTTTCTTCTCACTTAATCTTCCATCTCAGTTTACTATTAAGCATCTAATCCTTCCTTCTTTAATTTTCCTACCTCCTGCTATGGCTCCCCTTTGTTCACCCAGAGTAGCTAAGCAGAAGTGCTGTGGATGTGAACTTTACTAGTGAAGCTGAAGGACGAAACATGGGACCTCAGGTGTCCCTGTTCTCCTTTGAATGGAGGCCACCTTCTGGTGTCACCAGGGGCTTTGTATTAGGGCTACAGATAGAGATTCAGGGCTCACTGCCCTGTGTGCCAAGCTAAAAACCTAAATAAATCCCAGCAACCTTCAGCAAGACATAGTTTCAGAAAACACTGAGACTGAGACGTTGTTTGATCTGCTTATGCTGGACATGATTGTTCTCCTAGGGATTTTTAAATGCTTTTGAAAGGGCTGCAGATTACCAGGAGAGCACAGGAAACATCAGACACTGTTAATTCCTGATCTGAAAATGAGTCAGTCATTTATGGGATGACCCTCAGGACGCCTAATCCACTCAAGTCTCCCAAAAATCATCATGTGGAATTTACAGCAAGCATCAATGTGCATAAAGTCACATTACAATGGTGGGAGCAGCCCTGACTTTGTGAGTTCCTTTTGCAGCTGGAAAGAGCAAAGTCAAGCCACCAGATAGAATTTCAGTTATGTTAACTGAACTTCACCTGAATTAATGTTTGATATACCGTGTTCTTTCCAGACTGTGTTTTAGATGATAGATTTATGTGACTATTTTACAACCAATACGAATGGAAATCTAAGGAATGATATTTTTTTTATTGTCTATGAAATCATTATGCAAATCTATTGCTGGAGCACCATGGAAAGAACATGACACTCCTAAAGCAGTCTTTATAGAAGTTGTATCATATTTCAATTTGTAGTATGAACTATAAATTGTGTGAGCTGTGGTGCTCATACAGTGTACCTGACACAGCGTACATGGGGCTGCCCTTGAACTAACAGCAGGGACAAAGAAGCTCTTTTTAATAAAGTAACAAACTTGATGAGACATCTCCTTCAAACGCCTTATTATGACTGTGTTAAGCTGTCTAGGGACACTTGTCACATCCAATTTGCTTGGCTTTGAGCATGGAGAAGAAATTTCTGCCTACAGTAGATAATGTCCTGTCTTTAGGACTAACCCAGGGCTCTGCACTGAGGACTTAGGTCCCTCTCCCCTTAACCTACACAGTTATACATTGCTGAAACATTCCCGTATGCTTTGACTACCTGCTAATTCCAGTTCTTAATCTGGGGCTTAATATGAGCCCTAATTATCAGAGTACTGGTGGCCACTTTTTTTTTTTTTTTTAATATTATGACAAGAGGAACAAATGGCAACATTTCAACAGGTTCGTTTAGGAATCCTGCTTTGCACATTTCATACATGTCCAAATATCTTAAAGATCTTGAGCGGAATGCTCAAGTCTGTGTATTCACCAATAAGGGGATTCCCCCACAGCCTGGCTGAAGAGCAGGACAAAGGGAGGGGGGAGACTGAGCAGAGCCATGAGTGAGTGGGACAAAAGAGCATCTGCCAAGAGGTGGGGGCCTTTACAAAGGAGGGAAATAGGGGAATTCCCCCACATTCTTCAGCAAGGGGGACAAAGGAGTCAGGTGAGCTCAGGTGAGAACAGATGGCGGGAGGCCGGAGTTCGGTGTAGGCGGGCCGGGAAGGCTGTAACTTCTGAGTACCTTGGCCAATGGGGAAAAGGAGAGGGCGTCCCTCGGTCGGGAAATTAGGATAAAAGGGGGGCTGCGTCCCCCAGCAATTGGAGAGACCCCCCAGGGATATGCCCAGTGGACTCTCCCTTTATTCGAATAAAGTTTTAGGACTCCTCTGTCTCCTTTTTGGACATTCAGTTCTTGACAGTGAGATTTTCCACACAAATGGGAGCTCGTCTGGGATTCTTCCACCTTCTGGGAATGGCGGATGGCAATCGGAGTCGACGTCGCGCCTCACCAAAGCTTTTGGTGATCGACTCCCTTCGACGGCAGCCTGCACCGGACGACTGATTGGGTTCCGAAGACTGTCTGGAGACAGACGAGAAGCGGATCAGGGGGATCCGCAGGTAGGACCGGGAGGGGGTTGTAGAGAAATGCTGTGCTGAGAATCTGCACTGTGCTGGGAATCTGCACTGTGCTAAGAATCTGCACCACCTGCGCCTTGCTGATAATGTACTGGGGAGTATTAGTGAGTTGTCCTTGGCCGGCTGGGAATGGGGAGCTATGTGGGAAAGAGTAGTTAGCCGACTCTGGTAAACAACTTTGCAGAGCTGGGAAAGAGCCTATGCAGCCGGGACATAGCAACCCCCCTTAGCAACCAATCGTAGCTAACCTGGATATCCCTCAGATGCTTGTAGGTATAAATATATGTGCACTTCCGCTAATAAACGGAGCAAGATCTAAACTCATATTGGGATCATGTCTTGTAATCCGTCTCGGCTCCCGTAACGGCCTGTGCAGTTGTCCTGCGCCTGGTTCCAACAGGGGGTTCTCAAGTAGTCCGACGGAAAGTAGTAGGTCTGAAGGAAAGGATCTCTGGGTAGCGCTAAGTCTGACAGAAAGGACTAGGTCCGACGGAAAGGACCTCTGGGTAGCACTAAGTCTGATGGAAAGGACCAGGTCTGACAGAAAGGACCATTGAAATCTCACTGGTGAGTACTGTGGGACAGTGGGGAGCAAAAGGGGTGACGACCCCGACATGGACGCCCAGGGAGGGCAGCAAAGGGAAGCCAAAAGAGGATGTTGGGAAAAGGAATGACGACCTCGACTTATCCCCATATAGTCCCTTGGGGAGACTGTTGAGGGTTTGGGATAATCCGCGCATTCCCCCAGAAATAACCAAGGAATTAATGATAAAATATTGTTGTTTTGTTTGGCCAGAATATAAGTTACCAGGGGGATTTAGGTGGCCCCCTGTAGGGTCGGACCACGATCCTAGTCTTTGTCAGGTTTGTGCCTGTGTCTCAGCGATACTGAGAAGGGTCTCATTGAGAAAGAATGTGCGACAATATGGTTAAGGGCAACATCTAGAGGAATCTGCGCGTGCTGCGTGAGCTGGCAGATGCCATAGCTAAGCCGCTCTCCATCATCTTTGAAAATTCCTGGAGAATGGGGGAGGTGCCGGAAGACTGGAAGAAGGCCAATGTCACGCCAGTCTTCAAAAAAGGCAAGAAGGAGGACCCAGGCAACTACAGGCCAGTGAGCCTCACCTCCGTCCCCGGAAAAGTGATGGAATGGCTCATGCTGGCCGTTGTCTCCAAGCACATGGAGGACAAGAAGGTGCTCAAGAGTAGTCAGCATGGATTCACCAAGGGGAAATCTTGCCTGACTAACCTGATAGCCTTCTATGATGAAATGACCGGCTGGATAGACGAGGGGAGAGCGGTGGATGTCGTCTATCTCGACTTCACCAAGGCTTTTGACACCTGTTGGGAGCGTGGACATGAGTATGGATCCACTGACTTTGGTTCAGGCCTGCAACTGAGCAAGCAGGGGCTTCTGGGAGATTAGGCCTCAGGAGAGAAGTGCTGAGGACGTGCTGGTAAGGCAAGGACACTCTGTCCTTGGCTAGTTTCGTAAACAACTTTGAGGGGATAAGGCAGGAAGAATGAAGAAGCTGCTTGCTTATCGACCGTAATCTGGGCTGGCCAGACTGAAGTTATCTTTCTAATAAACAATCAAATACCGTTAGCAACCAATCACCGACTGACACGTTGGCATGCTCAAACTGTAACTGTATAAATGTGCGCTGTCTCAGGCAATAAAGTGAATACTGCTTATCACTCATATTGAGATGTCTTAACTCAGCGTATTCCTCCACCACCCAAAGAGTGGCGCCCGAACAGGGACCCCTGACGGGGTAACCTTCGACCACTCGGGGTGGTGGATGCGGAGAAGTCTCGGGAGCAGCGACCGAGGGGCAAAGACTACTTGCTGAAGTAGTCTCGGAGCCTGAACCGATTGAAGTTCGCCGTCCGCGGGGGCCACCGAAGATAGAGCTGCAACCTGGTGCTGAGGAAAGGGAGAAAGCATCAGGATAAGGTATTTACAGAGTTTTAGAAAAGGAAAAGAATGGATCTTGAAGTGGCCCTAGAGTTAGTGCAGCGTTTTTTAGAGAAGCGGGGAGTAGATAAAAATGTTATCAAAAATTTAGCAGGGTTGGTTTCGTTGGGACATTCGGAAGGATGGTTCCGAGACCCTGATTTACTGTTTGAGGTGGATGAGTGGAGGAATTTAGGAGATTGGTTATGGGACAAAGTAATAGATGATGATAAGGGAGAAAAAAAAAAAAAAAAAGTAAAAGGAGGAATTATCCCTCAAAAAAAAAAAAGTTAATGAAATCTTGGCGTGAGGTCATCAATACTATGAAACGATTTCACAAGGAAAAAGATCTGGCTGCTATGGTGGTACGGCGGCTAGAAGGGGGGTTGCAGAAGCCAACAACCGGCCAACCACCAGTAAATGATTTACTATTTGGGAATGATCGGGCAGCGCTGCCTTGCTGGAAGCTGGTGACGGTTCGCCAGCGACCTCAGATTGATGAACCAAAGTCGCGGCTGCGATGTGAACCTTCAGCGCCGCCCGCTGAGTTGGTAACACAGCCATCCTCCGAGGAGGCTGGGTTATCAGCTACCGCAGATATGCAAAAGGAGCAAGATAAGATAAAGGGGAGAGAGGAGTCTTTTAACTCCTTCATAGACAGAGTCACGGCTGCTATTGATGGGGCAAATGTACCTAGTTGGATGAAAGCTGCCTTGCTAAGGCAGTGTGTTTTAGAAAACACAAACTCCGCTACTAGGGCAATTATTTTAACCTTGCCTGCGAACGCGTCAGTTGAGGATATGTTAGAGCGGATGTCTTGGGTCCCTGTAGGGGCACAGGCTATGCTAGTAGAGGCTGTTCGAGATATCGGTAGGGATTTAGTGCAGGCTCAGCAACAGGCATTTGCAGCTCTGGCTCCCCTGCGGCCGGCTGAACGACCTCGGCAGCCTCCCCGGCAATCGTCGGCTAGAGGGAATAAATGCTTATTCGTGGACGATGCCCTACGACCCGTTCGATCCGCCCGGGCCGATGCGATAATCTATCACTACATGGACGATATCCTGATTGCACAAGAGCTTCCCTTTACAATGTCGCAGCTGACGTTTTTGGACAAAACATTAAAGGAACGGGGTCTGGTGATCACCCAGGAGAAAATACAACAGAAACCACCCTGGCAGTACCTAGGGTGGCAAATCACAGACTCTCAGGTTCGCCCACAAAAGTTGGAGATTCATACAGCAATTCGGACTTTGAATGATGCCCAAAAATTACTTGGCGATTTGCAATGGTTACGCCCTATAGTGGGCATTGACAATGATGCTCTGAATCGTCTCCGGCCCCTCCTGCAAGGTGTGGACCCGGCACGCCCTGTGTTTCTTACACCAGAGCAAGAAACTACGATATGGGATATTGCCGCACAGATCACTCAGCGGTGGGTAGCACGTCGTGATCCGACTTTGCCTGTTGATCTTACCATTTTGAATACCCCCACGCAGCTCATTGGTGCACTGACACAGTGCAAAAAGAAAAAGGGGGAGAAGACCCGTGTTCTCGAATGGTTGTATACATCGTTGCAACCACACACAACTATTCAGCAGAAAGTAGAGAACTTAGCGGAACTGATTATGAAAGGGAAAACACGAGTGGTGCAGATCACGGGAATGGAACCAGGTGTAATTAGAATTCCTATAAAAAGAGATCTGCTTGAATGCTACCTGCAGCATTCTGGAGAATTACAAGCGAGTCTATTATCAACAGCTGCTGATATCAAAGTAGACTCTATAAAGTCACCGAAACTACAATGGGTGAGCCGAAATGAGTGGATTATGCCACATAAAAGAAGTGAAGTACCGTTAGCGGATGCAGTCACCGCCTTCACGGATGCGGGGAAGAAATCACGACGAGCAGCTATCACCTGGATGGAAGGAGTGGAATGGCATCACCACCTGCTAGAAGCAGAAGCAGGGGACTCACTACAAACGCTGGAACTGGCTGCGGTGGTTTGGGCGGTACTTAGATGGCAAAATGAGCGGCTCAATCTGGTCACGGACTCTTTATATGTTGCTGGAATTGTTACGCGCATAGAGGGGGCGAGGGTCCGGGATGTTAAAAATCCGCGGTTGAATGAGCTCTTACGCAGGTTGCAAACCGCTTTGCAACAACGGTTGTGCCCGTATGCTGTGATACACATCAGGAGTCACATGTGGACTCAGGGTCTGGGCGAGGGTAATCACAGGGCTGATCAATTGGTGGCCACGGCCGTACCTCTCAATGACTTCATTAAGGCTAGGGAAGCCCATCACATGTTCCACCAGAATGCTAAAGGCCTTAAAAGTCAGTTTAATATAACAATGAAAGAGGCCAGGGGAATCGTGCGCGCCTGCCCCGAATGTAGCCATCATGGACCGGGATGGGGGTAAATCCGCGTGGTCAAGGCCCTTGTGGGCTCTGACAAATGGATGTTACCCATGTTCCAGAGTTTGGCCGCTTGAAGTACCTTCATGTCACTATTGACACATTCAGCCACTTCATATGGGCAACTCCCCAGGCGGGAAAAAAGGCGGTCCATGTAATCTGTCACCTGACGGCCTGCTTTGCTGTAATGGGAGTTACTGGATGGCTCCGCAATGTTTTGCAGAGCTTGCTAATGTTTTTAGTAGTAGCTATAATTGTATTGTTATGTTTAAGCTGTATCTTATCCTATGTAAAACGCATGATAAATAAGAGCATGGGGGATGTCCTGCTCGCGCAAAAAGAAAAAGGGGGAATTGTTGGGAATTGGCTACGAGAGCGTGGACATGAGTATGGATCCACTGACTTTGGTTCAGGCCTGCAACTGAGCAAGCAGGGGCTTCTGGGAGATTAGGCCTCAGGAGAGAAGTGCTGAGGACGTGCTGGTAAGGCAAGGACACTCTGTCCTTGGCTAATTTCGTAAACAACTTTGAGGGGATAAGGCAGGAAGAATGAAGAAGCTGCTTGCTTATCGACCGTAATCTGGGCTGGCCAGACTGAAGTTATCTTTCTAATAAACAATCAAATACCGTTAGCAACCAATCACCGACTGACACGTTGGCATGCTCAAACTGTAACTGTATAAATGTGCGCTGTCTCGGGCAATAAAGTGAATACTGCTTATCACTCATATTGAGATGTCTTAACTCAGCGTATTCCTCCACCACCCAAAAGACACCGTCCCTGACAACATCCTCCTGGGCAAGCTCCGGAAGTGTGGGATAGATGAGTGCACAGTGAGGTGGATTAGGAACTGGCTGGATGGCAGGGCCCAGAGAGTGGTGATCAGCGGTGCAGAGTCTAGTTGGAGGCCTGTAGCTAGCGGGGTCCCCCAGGGGTCAGTCCTTGGTCCAGTCCTGTTCAATTTATTCATCAATGACCTGGATGAAGGCACAGAGTGCTCCCTCAGCAAGTTTGCTGATGACACGAAACTGGGAGGAGTAGCTGATACCCCAGAGGGCTGCGCTGCCATTCAGAGGGACCTGGACAGACTGGACAATTGGGCGGTGAAAAACCTCATGCAATTCAACAAGGCCAAGTGCAAGGTTCTGCACCTGGGGAGGAATAACCCCAGACACCAGTACAGGCTGGGGACTGACCTTCTGGAGAGCAGCTCTGCGGAGAAAGACCTGGGTGTCATGGTGGATAATAAGTTGACCATGAGGCAGCAGTGTGCCCTCGTGGCCAAGAAGGCCAATGGAATCCTGGGGTGCATTAAGAAGAGCGTCTCCAGCAGGTCGAGGGAGGTGATCCTGCCCCTCTACTCAGCCCTGGTGAGGCCGCATCTGGAGTATTGTGTCCAGTTCTGGGCTCCACAGTACAAGAGGGATGTGGAGCTTCTGGAGAGAGTCCAGCGCAGGATGATCAGGGGCCTGGAACATCTGCCCTATGAGGAGAGGCTGAGGGAGCTGGGCCTGTTCAGCCTGGAGAAGAGAAGGCTGAGAGGGGATCTAATCAGTGTCTATAAGTACCTCAAGGGAGGGAGTGCAGAGGACGGTGATGGTCTCTTTTCAGTGGTGGCCACTGATAGGACTAGAGGAAATGGCCGGAAACTGAAACACCAAAAATTCCATAGGAACTTAAGGAAAAATTTCTTAACAGTGAGGGTGACAGAGCACTGGAACAGGCTGCCCAGAGAGGTTGTGGAGTCTCCTTCTCTGGAGATCTTCAAAACCCGCTTGGATGCAGTCCTGTGCCACGTGCTCTAGGTGTCCCTGCGTATGCAGGGGGGTTGGACTAGATGATCTCTAGAGGTCCCTTCCAACCCTAAGCATTCTATGATTCTATGATTCTATGTAACAAAAGGGAGAGGAGAAAAAGGGAAGCAGGAATCTGAAGAAGGGGAAAAGAAAACAGATAGGGAGGTGTGGAATGTCCTCCAGTACCTTCCCCTGCCTTAGCATCAAAATCCATCAGGAACCACAGCTCCTGTCCCCTCTGCACCTCCTGCTTCTCGCAACAGTGAAGAGGAGGAGGAATGGGACATTTTGTCCCTTTCAAAACAAGAAAAGGAAGCCAGCAGTACAAGGTGCTAAAAGCCCCCAAAGCCAAATGCCTCTGTACCAGGTTCCACTGCGAGGCCAGGATCGGCGGGGAGGTGGTTTGGATTTGTGGTTGTGCTTGTGCCTCTGATCACACAAGATATAAGGCGATTAAAGAACTTATTTATATGATCCTATAGGGGTGGGGGAAAAGATAGATGGATATCTAAGAAGTGCAGATTACACTTGGAAGGATTGGGATTTTCTTTTAAGAATCCTTTTTGGATCTCAGGGAAAGAGGATAATCTTGCAAAAAGCTTGTCAATTATGGGAGGACGAGCACACACAGGCAGGCCAAAATGCAGTTTAGCCTGCCCTCAGGAGAGAGGAAGGACGTTGGAGGAGGGAATGCCCACAGAGGCCAGATGATCCTCAGGAAAAGGAAATTCATCGACTGAATTTTAAATGGATTGTTAGGGGTGTTGGGGGCTTCCATTATAGCAGGGACCCACTATGCGGGATAACACGTAGGGCGGTTCCGGACCGAGAGGAAGTGTGTTTCTGGATAGACATGGGGGCCTCTTGATCCACTTTGAACTTTATGCCAAAAGGAGGGCAATTGTCAAAAGGCTCCTTGGTTATCAAGGGGTAAGTGGAAAAGACAAGCAAGTGCGTCTTATCCAGACCTATTAGTGGATGTGGATAATAAATTTGAGATGCATGATTTTCTTTTTGTCCCAAATTGTGATTGCAATCTGCTGAGGGGTTGGAGTTGATGGCTAGATTGGGAATGTCAATTGATATTGTGGGGGATGATAAAGAAGTTGGCACTGCTGTAACTTTGTGCAAAGAGTTTGATAAAGCTAGGCTGAAGTGAACTCAGAAGTGTGGGCAGTTCCAGGAAAATATGGAAAACTAAGCATGGAATCTCTTCAAACTGCTTTAAAGCAACCAGGCCAGGAAGTCTCTAAAAGCAGTATCCAATTTCAGAGGAGGGAGGAAAAATGATAAAACAGCAATTGATATGGACAGTCCTCCCGCAAGGATCCACCAAGGCACCGGTCCTATTTGGACAAGCCTTGCAGAAAATACTGAAGGAATTTATCCCACCCCCAGGAGCCAGGTTATTGCAGTACATGGATGACTTGCCCCTATCAGGGGAACAAGAGAGGGTGGTGAAGGAAACCACTGTGAAGTTACTCAATTTCTTGGCCCAAAAAGGGCTTAGGGTGTCGGGAAAATATATATATATATATGTATGTATTTTATATATATATATATATTTGGGGCATATTTTGGCTGGAGGTTTAACCCAAAACAGCCCCAGTGTTGTGGTATGGACATGAGAAGGAGAACAGAGCTTTAGAAAATTAAAAGATAAATTGACCAAGTCTTTGGCTTTAGCTCTTCCGGACCCAGAGAAAGAATTTGAATTATATGTGGATGTCAAACCGGGCCACGGCAGGGGAATTTTAGTGCAAAAGCATGGAGGCATGCAAATACCAGTAGCTTATTTTTCTAAAATGTTAGACCCAGTGGCTAAGGGGTGGCCTTATTGTCTGCAGAATTGTGCAGCTATGGCCCTAACGGTAACTGAGGCCCGAAAGCTGACCACAGGGGGATCCCATGTTGTCAAGGTCCCATACCTGGTCGGGGTGTTGCTACCTGAAGGGGCTTCTGAATGGATGATGAAATTTAAAATTAAGAAGTGGGGGAGGGTTTAACCCAGCTTCTTGCGTGACTGGCCCCAAGGGAGAAGCATCGAGGGTGGCGGATCTCCAGACTCAGGCTAGGGAAGATTTGAGAGGCGTCCTTTGGCCAGATGGGGACAATGCGTTCATTGATGGATCTTCAAAACTAAAGGGGAAATGGGCCACAGGATATGCTATCATTAAGGGAAGGGAGCTGCTGGAGGGAGGAAAGCTGCTGTCTACCTGGTCAGCCCAAACCGCAGAACTGTATTCTCTAATAAAAGCCTGTGAATTATACCAAGGCAAGCTAGTGAATATCTTTACAGATTCTAAATATGCATATGGGGTGGTACATATGTTTGGAAAGCTGTGGGAAGAAAGAGTTTTATTAACTTGCTGAGGAAAGGCATTGGTGCATAAGGATCTGATTGCTCGCCTGCTGGAGGTGGTGAACCTCCCCAAGAAGATCTCAATAATTCATATTGGGGGACATCAGACGGGACAGTCGGAGCAGGAGGTAGGCAATCGATTGGCTGATGAGGAAGCTCAAAAAGCAGCACTCCTACCAGAAGTATCTAAGATCCTCCCTCTCCTACCGGTAGTCCAGCCATTACCGGAAAAGATGAATTTTCCACCAGAGGACTTAGCGATAATTAAAAATAGTGGAGCAAAAAAAAAAAAAAAAAAAAAAAAAGGACATGACTGGTTTACAAAGGAGGGCAAACAATGGGTGCCCAAAGCCCTAGCCCTACAAATACTGAAAGAGCTTCACAAAGGAAGCCATTGGGACTCTGGAAGGATGGTGGAAGCCTTCCTTAAAACCTACGCTGCCCTTGGTCTTTTTTTCTGGTGAAACGGGCTATTGAGGGCTGTCTGATTTGTGCTCTCTGTCTCAGACCTATGTTTAAATGCCATGAGTACTCAGTAGGAGCTTCTCGGAGGCTCTGCCCTACTCGAGGCACCCATGCAGGCAAGTCCCTTCTCTTATTTCAGTAGCCTCACTAGCTTCCCCGAGGAAATTAGTACATTTTCTCAGGAGAAGAAAAACTTCAGGACTGAAAGTGTAAATATACCTCGTTAAAAAAATATGCAGTGATACGTCCATGGGAAGGTTCTTCCTTGTTGGGGTCAGCCTGGGGCCGGTGACGGGGAGCGTCTCCTCAGCAGATGGGGGAGCTGAGCAGGAGAGGTGGGAGTTGCAGCCACGCGGCCAGCGTGTGACCAGGCAGCTCATTGGGCGGCCTCGCGCGTGGTCGGCGCGTGATCACCTGCCCGATTGGCTGGTTGGGTTGCTGGACTCCGCGTGCTGCCGGGCAGGGCAGGGGCTGCTCCGGGCTTGGAAGCCATATAAGTGGTGTTTTAACCCTAAATCAAGGTCTCTGGCTCACCATCACAGAGACCCTGCTCCTCAATGCGCCCGCAAAGGGCACCCAAAGAGGGACAGAGATAGGCGACAGATGTGCTTGTCGCACCAGGGCGTAGCTCGACTGAACGAAGGCTGAAAGGAAGCCATGCGCACACAATTGCCCCCTGCAAGACGGAGGTGAGCAATCGAGAACAATGGGGAACTCCATGACACAGGAGCAGAAGAATGCAGTGTAACTGCTGAAGCACATTTTGCGTCTTTGGTTTCACCGCCACCAAAGTCCGTGAATTTCATACGCTGCATTTCCTAACCTCAGTTATCCAGTAGCCGAAGCCTTAAAGACTTCATTATATATGAAAAATATGTGTAGATCTTTATATACAGGGCCCTGGTTTGGGCACTGGGATGGGGGACGGTGATGTGAGCACAGGGGGACACAGAGGATGTGCCACCCAGGGAAGGGTTTTTGGGCGATTCATACCTGATTGCTTGTCTTTTGGTGCGTCAGCACCAGTCAGAGGCTCGGCAAGCGCAAAAATGTGATAGTTAGCACTGTGTTTGAAATTTAGATTTTCCTCAGACTTTTCCTTAATGAGGCACATGCTTGTGGTTATGAGGATGGAGTTTTGTAACCACTCATAGCCAGGCTTAAAGAACAGAGAGATATAAAACAAGCTGCAGAACTTAACAGCGTGAGCTGAGAACCTGGCCGCAAAATCGAGACGAGAACACATCTGAAGAGTTGGTGTTCTCCTCTGAAAAACCTTGTGCGTATTTTGCATCTGGAACAAAGGATTTATACACGTGAACTCCATCACAGCTGATACAATGTTAGTGGGTTCAGTCTTTCCAGAAAGATTAAGGAGAAAGTTGAAAAGAAGCCAGCAACATAATCATCAGCCTTTAGCTCGTAGCCCTTTCAGTTTGTTCTGTGATTAATGACTGCAGAGCTTTTATTTTGCAATAGGTGATTCAATTTTGGAGCTGCTATGACCACTCTTGGTCTGGTGCACACCATAGCACTGAGTGTAAAGCAACTTGCTTTGTTGATAAGCATATGGTTTCATGCTAAGCAAGAGGAATTATTCCTATGTAGCAATACAAAAACCCGATGTTTCAAAACTCCTCATTTCCCAAAGAAGGGGAAAATGATAAATGACCTTCTCTTGGAAGAAAACGCAAAGGAAAAAGTAAACAGACTGGCTGTTCTGTAAGAAGAATCTGCTGCCTTGCCAAAAACTCATGGCTCTCAAATTAAGGGAGAACACGATTCACCTGTTGTGGAGTAAAGGCCACTGCTAGAAATCAAGCAATACCATAAGGAAAAGATTTGAAATTGCAATCTGTTTTAATGAGAAACTGGATGTAGAGGATGATAAGGAGAGTTAATATCAAGATGAAAAAAAAAATGGGATGGCAAAAGATGCTATTTTTGTGCTAAACATATTTGGAAAATATCCTGGAGACAACAAAGGCCCATTACTAGCAGTAGAATGATTAATAACGTGAAAATAAGGCGCTTTCACTAATCATTTTCTTTCTGCATTTTGCAAGAGCTAGGATGACAGGCTGTATCGTAGGAGGAGGGCAGGGGCATTTCCAGCCTGTTGCTGGAAGTTCATTGGAAGCGAGCAGGGATAAGCATTTCCAAATCTGAGTCCCTGGTCTTGGATGGAGCTGGAGGACTCTGCCCTGGGGAACATCAGTTGGTGCCCAGGATGGCAGGGAAGAACCAGGATGTGGAGGGAATGGTGGGGCAACACGGAGGGCAGACATGCTGCTCGGGGTGAGTTCCAGCATTTCTATCCACCTGCCAATTCCTGGGCCAAAGAATAGAGAGGGTGACAGGAGATGTACTAGATAAAGAATTAAAGTGTGTTGGTGTAATTAATGCCAGTCAAAATGGTTTTATGGAAAATAGATCTTGTCAAAGAAATGAGATTTCATTCCTTGCTGAGATAACCCATTGGGTTGATGAAAGTGACCGTGCTGCACTAATAGACTCCTCAAGAGCGGTTAGCGCAGCATGGTTTGACAGGTTAACATTTGTTACCGCAAGCTCCCAATAATGAGCATATTAATGAAGTAAAGGCCTGGCCAACAGACAGAGCTCAAAGAGGAGGAAAATCAACAGCAAATGGTGCGATTTCCAGTGGGAGCTGGTGGACGATGTTCAGCCTTTTCCTCTGTGAGACCCCACCAAACATAAAAGTGCTGCTGCTAAAATGTATGTGTGGTATAAGGCTTGGTAGGATGGTGCAGAATAAGGTGGGAAGGACAGTCATCCCAAATACTTTGGAGGAGATTGACCAGTAAATGGCTCGTGAGGGACAAATGCAAAGTTAAATGCTTGAGAGAAAAGGCAAAAAGGGACCATCACGAAAGCCAACGTGATTTTTTTTGACAGGGTTATTTGCTTTAGTATAGACACATGTTTTTGTGTATAAAAACCTTTGCTCTTTCTTCTCTCCCTAAGTCCACAAAATGGCCGGTTAGAGCTTCGTCTGGTTTCACTAGTGACTTCTGCAAACGCAGCTGACAAGGTAGGGTGATCTGTGAGGATTCACCCCAGCATTCCTGACTTGTTTTGGAGCCTTTGAGTTGGTGAGTTGGCCTAAATTATCCTAACATTACCTGTCTAATATGGCAGCTTGTCCCGGGTCTTGGTTCAGCAGAACACCCTGGAAAGAAGGGACTGCCCAGGGCAGGAACCTCCTGGAAAATGCCAGCCACTATATTACTATACTATATTATTATTATGATCATTATATATCAGGATAAATAGCCAGATTGGTGCTTTTTCCTCCAAACGTACCGGGACAAGCAATTTTCCTGGCCTTGCAGGCTGAAGTACTGTTCTTGCTCACTTTTACCTGCCTGAAGGAGGAAAAAGGCTTCAAAATCTGCCTGCTCAATGGCTCATTTCTTTTTCTTCCTGCTATTTGGCCCCACAAACACCAAGTTATGTAGTTTTGCATTAGCCGTGTGATGTAATTACTGGGTTGCTCAAAAACAGGGAGAGTATCCAAATATTACTGACTGAAGATTCCTCATGTTTTACACTCATAATATATAGAAATGAGAGCAGAGCTTGGAAGGGCTGTTTAATTGGTAACTTACTTAAGCACCTAGTTCTCAGCATCCTTTATGGGCGACGCTCTGTAACTCTCCAAGACAGAACTGATGAAAAATTAGAGCAAGAGCACATCAAGGACAATGCCATAATCCAGATTTTAATGAAGCAAACATAATCTTTTACTGAGGCAAATTCACCCCAAGCCTGATTAAAGCCTCTGCAGCTACTTGCTACGTTGTTTAATTATAGCAGAGCCTATAAGACCCCTTGGACTTAGGGATGTTCAGACTTTCTAATAAATTTTCCCTTTCCTTCCTTGATTTTTGGAGGCTTATAATGTATTTATAATAAAATATACTTCAGGCAAAAGCTTGATAATATGAAACACTAATGCAGCCGGTGCCCATCTGGGAAAACTAATTTGGAGGATGTCTGAATAAAATCCCTCTGAAATAGCTAGGAAAGAGGGGATTTCCTGGCTCTCCTCTCCTGTTGCTCTGTGACCTCTGCTTGGGCAAGGGGCAGGAGGGGAAGGAGGCCAGTTTTGGGAGGAAGGAACTAACTTTCTCCAGTAAATTCTAGGCAAAAATACATGAATTGCCTCTGCCCCCCAATTGTAAACCTAGTTATTGCAGCAAGAAGGGGTGAAGTGGTGCAGTGAGCACTGCCTCCTCACTCACTCAGCAGACCTGTCCCAAATACAGCTGTGCCACTTCTTTCTTCCTTTAATATGCTGAATTTATCATAGATTTGTGAACATAGAAGTGGTTTCCCTCTGAATCCTTGCTAGGGTATCAATGCAAGTGCTCTCTGCTTGGTCATTAGAAGCAGAGGGGTGATTTGCTCTTGATGCTCTGCTTGCTTCACAATGGGGTGTAATAATAACAACAACAATCTTTGTGGGAAGGAGGCAGATCTACCTAGGGGAGAGCGCCCGGTTCCTGGGAAATCCCATCTCTTCCTGGCACACAGGAAACCCCATCAGCAGAGTCAGTGTGTGTCCTATGGGAAATGTTGCCACTCTTTACTTTCAGGATCAAGACTGCACCAGCCCAAGGATTTGGGGTGTTCAAAAGCTGGGAGATTGCAGCAAAGAAGGACTGGGAGCAAAAGATAAATCAAAGGATCAAGATTTAATCCCCCCCCGCCCCCCCAAGATTAATAAAGAAAGGAATTTCTCCCATGTAAGTATGCAAGTTCATGGAATAGTTGGTGGCAATCTAAGGAGATGCTAAGGGTAGCTTATTTAATGCAGGGAAGCACTGAAATAAATCCTACCAGTTCTGCTAAGGACTGAGAAGTGCTCCAGCACCTCCTTTTATCCAAAACACATTGCTTTGTGCTGTAGGATTTTCACTCACCAATTGATGCAGAGGGAAAAAAATAAGCAGCCTTTAGCATATTTTTTATAGCTGTAAGCACAGAGGTGTAAAGGATCAAAAGAAATAATTTGTCATCTTCCTGCATGCTTACGAAAATAAATGTACTTTCAAATTTCATAGAGTTTTCCCAAGTTTCACTGCATCAAAGACTATTTATAAAGGCTCAACATCACAGACTTTCTGTGGAGGCTTGAATTTTCCATTTTAGCAGCGCCTTCTATCTATGGATCTCCAAAACCTGATGCAAACAGCAGTGAGTGATGGTTACCACTGCTGCTGGGGAATATTATCTTCCTTTCAGGTAGATGGATCTCTTAATTGCCCACCAATGGTATAATTAGACAATGCCATGTGCATCTGTGAGGTGAGTTTCTGTGTGATGGTCATGTTTCACTTCACAGGACTATTTTGTCTGCTTCATTAGGGACAACTAGAAAGAGTCCTTGTCATCTCCTACTTTGGACTGAAACCAAGACCTAGTGACCCTAAGGGCTCATGTGTGAGCCCAATAGAAATAGGGTGCAATGAGCCTGTTTGGTGGCTACCAGAGAAGGTCTCAGGAGATGGGCACAGAGCTTTTTCCCCATCGCACACAGTTTGCTGGAAGGAGAGCTCATCTGATAACTTCAAGTGCTTCATTTTTCTCATTTGCCCACTAACATAGTGCAAACTAGATCTAAGTGGGTAAATAAGATTGTACAGTGACTGTACTTGACTCATATCAATCTCTCCACTGCAAATCTTTCCTGCAGAAAATCTTACCTTAGCATGTAGCAATTATATAGTAACTCCTTTATCACACAGAACTGAAACTGATAAAAATGTCATCTCCTTTCTATGAAAGGGGAAAACTGCTTTATAAAATTCTCTTTTTGGACACTTTCATCTGCAAATCTCTTTTTGGAAGACCAGGCTCAGATCTTTTTCCAGTTTTTCAGCAGAAAACATTGGCACTAAAGAATCACATTTTAGAGGAAAAAAAAATCATTCTCTGTAGCTGAAGCATTTTACATTTTTGATTTTTGTTTCTAATTCGAAGCCTTGGAAATTTCTAAGGTGATGTTATGAAAATTTCCATTTTCTCCAAAAAAGTCATGTTTTTCCTCAATATTAGTTTCGTTAGCTGTAACTGTAAGAACATAAATTTTCATTCCCTTCTATACCAGCAAGGGTCTCATTACAATATTGTGAAAAATGAACAAAAACCAGTGAATCTACTTTAAAGTGAATAGCCCAGGTTGAAATGTGGCCTCCAGTAGATCCTTTGCCACCACTGAGGATGCTAAAGCCCAGATGAATTGCAGTGTGTCCTTGGTTTCCCTCTCCAGTGCCCAGCACTGCAGGTTCCCACAGGTCTCTAAGCCATTGAGGACCTCCCTCAATTGCATAAATTGCTATTTTATTGTATAAAATAGCACTAGCCCTGCTCCTGGCCATGGGCTGGGCTTGGTTTTTGTGAGTCAACATATGGCCTCAATTTGTTTTCTAGAACTAACTTGCATGCAACTAAAAGATGATAAATTGTGAGACTTGGCCTTGGTCAATGCCTTATTCCTCCAGTGCCAAGGAGATGTGTCCAAGTCCTTCTGCCTTGATGTAGAATAGGAGGTTAGAGATGTTGTCACAAGCAGAGGAGCAACATGAACCAGCTGGTTCTCCCACCCGCTTGACATCAAAGGGTGATGAGGATCAGCTCTGAACCCCATAGAAAGCAAAGAAAACTCTTGCAGCAGGCCTCTGCTCAGGTATTTGTACCATGAGGGCTATGCTGGTATAAATGACATGCAGTCATGTTTAATCTAGAATATATATATATTTTTTATTTTCCAGGCAATGTAAGTGCTATTCGCTTGAGGAAAATTGCCTGGAAGAATGATTCTGGAGCAGCTGCCCAAATTCATATTTTATTCTGCAGGAAACACACACATATTCCAGAGTGACTAATATGGGACAATTGCTCCAAAATAAAAGAAGCAGCCAAGTGAAGATATGCAGTGAGAGCTATTTGCATTCAGTGGAGCCTAGGTGGGTGTTTATATATAGCTGTCTGCTTGCTTCATATGCTCTTCTCCCGGCACTGAAGGGTGATTTGGGGAGAAGACCCAGGGCCTGACGGGCTGGGAAAGGAGTATGGAGCAGCCTAGGGGCTGGTGGAGGCAAGTCTGGTCCATCTGTGGTGCATGAGTCCTTCTCATATGTGCTCAGCTCTCCTCACCTGGCTATTCGAAACAACATGATGAATCAAGCCAACTCATTTTTTTTTCATGATCCAAGATGTTTTATTCCCAAATATCCAAGATATTTTGGAGCATGCCATCAGCACTTGAAATCCGTGAGGATGAAGCCAAGACATTTCTGAGTGCACCATTGACTTTTGAAATCCAAGGGAATGTTTCTGAAAACATTGTTGGCTCTGGAGTTTCATGGGGATGTAACCCAAGGTGTTTCTGAGCATGTCATTGGCTCTGGAGATCCATAGGGATGAAACTCAAGATGCTTTCAGGCATTCTGTTGGCTCTCGAAATCCATGGGAATGAAATCCCAGATGTCTCCAACATGCTGTTGACTCCCAAAATCCATGGGGATGAAATTCCCTGAGAGCCTGATGGAGCCCCCAAGTGCTTTTGCATCCGATGTGGAGGCTACGTTGGGGTTAATGGTCCTCCTTAGCCTCTCAGTGAGGGCAGCAAAGCTTGGACCTAGTGTTTCTGTGAGGCCTGGAGCGCATTTGAGATCTGTAGGCAGCAATATAATATCACCAATAAAAATAATTATGTTTTTTTTCTCTCCCAAATTCTGCACAACTCTGAGTCTGAGATGACCCCATGTTGCTGCAGGAAAATGTTTTGACAGCTTTTATTTGATGACTGGATGCAGTAATGTTATGTAGATGGTTTTGCTGATGGAAAGTATTTCTTTGCTTGCAGTGGGTTCCAGGTCCTGTGAAGCACCTGCTTAGTGGCTAATGACATAGGACTAATAACAGGCCACTGCATATGGGCTGCAAAGCTATCTAAGCCCTTCAGGCTCTGCTTAAAGCCAAACATTTTTCTCAGCAAGTTGAATTTGTTTTTTTTTTTTAATTCCCCGGGGTCCTTTTCTGCAGGCATTTGGTCTAAAACTGCAAACAACTTGTGTTCAGTGTTTTTTTTTCTTTTTTTTGAGAAAGAGCCTCTGTGCTGAGGGTGACAAATAAGCTCTAATGAGTTCAGCATGATCTCATGGCATGGCCTGTTATTTAGAGGCAGAAATACCTGCTATAGGCAGGATAGGCACCGGACCCTGCGCAGTCCCACCAGCTGGAGCAAATTATAGTGCCAGGACAGGAATAACAAACTCACGAGCATTTCACTGCCTGCCCAACTCTTGGCACAGTCTTAAATATGCATCCGTCTTTGTTCATTCATTTTCAGGCCCCTTTGAATATACTCTTGTTTTAATCACTTTAGCCTGTGCTGTACTGAGGCTCTTTATCAGAAACAGCAAATATTTTTTCTGTCTTCTTGCTAACTGGGAGTTTTTTCTTTTGCTGCGTGGAAATTTGCAGAGGTTATAGATGCATGTGTATCTTTGGTTTATTTGATTTGCAAGGAAAAAAATAGGGAGGTTTAAAAGAAAAAAAATAGTTGGAGTTTACTAGTGAAAAGCTAAGGAACTTGCTGGTTGTGTAGTTTTGCCAAAAAGTGGTCCGTCACATCATCCTCTTGCAGGAGAAAAAGAGAATTTGAAAAAAAAAAATCAGGATAACAAGCAGTGCAAACTTGGGGAAATATTTCTCCCTTTTTTAACAAATTGGAGAATGAATGCAAGCACACAGAACAGCTGCTCCCTGTTAGCCGGGGCTTTTCCTTCCCAGTGCTGCCGGATGGATGCGGCACTGCAGACATGGGCACACACCCATCCCACTGCCAGCTCTTCCTACCAAATAGTCCTTTTTCCTTCAAAATAAATATCATCCATCCATTATCCATCATTTCTTTCCTAAAAAAAAAAAAAAAAAAAAAGAGAGAGAAAAAAAGAAATCCTCCCTGGGAGTCTGGCCCCATTTCCCCTGGCTCTTTCTTCTGCATCATGCGGCAGCTGAAGGATGGAGCTTGTACACTCCATAGAGCACCTATATATTAGTCCCTTCCAAGAAGCCAGTGGGAAAAATGAGAGGTTATAGACCAGAAGTTTTCTTGTATTTAACAAAGTTATGCTGACAGAGAAGGAATTTTGGGGCTTGTCAGCCAGGTGGATTAAAAGGGATGGGCAATGGGATCCTGAAACTCCGAACTTGATGCTAAGCTCAGCTGGTGTTTTGCTTTTTGTGAGAGAGTTTCAGTTTAGATCAAAAATCCTCATGCAAGAGGCACAGCAAGGACTGGGGCTCCATCTCCAGACTTTAGGCATCAGCTGTGAAATCAGGGGGCTTTGTAACAGCCTGTACTTTAAGGCCGATATCTTCTCTCCTAGAAGAAAACGGCTCACTCGTCTCACATTAAGCTTGGCTCACATTTTCCAGATGGACAAATTTGTACAACTTTTCCTCCAAAACTCCTTGACATGTTTTGTCAATCCCTGAGGTCAAGCGTGAAATAGGAGGCGATGGATGGGCAGTGTAATTGGGGTGAGGACTTAGTGGTGAAAGTTCAAGCCACATTCAGGAGAGGTTGGATAAGGCAAACTCCTCTCTGCCAACAGGCATGGGGACCTGAAAATTCATGTATTTCAGCCCCATTCTGATGCTGCAATGTATAATTCTTGCAGGATTTTTCACCGTGGTGGTGCCTGAACAACCCCATGGGGATATCCCTATGGGCCAGGAGCTCAGCTCTGAGTGCCCCATCCTGAAGGACCATTTGCGCTGCCATCCAGAGGGACCTGGACAGACTGGACAACTGGGCAGTGAAAAACCTCATGCAATTCAACAAGGCCAAGTGCAAGGTCCTGCACCTGGGGAGGAATAACCCTAGACACCAGTACAGGCTGGGGACCGACCTTCTGGAGAGCAGCTCTGCGGAGAAAGACCTGGGTGTCATGGTGGATGACAAGTTGACCATGAGGCAGCAGTGTGCCCTCGTGGCCAAGAAGGCCAATGGGATCCTGGGCTGCATTAAGAAGAGCATCTACAGCAGGTCGAGGGAGGTGATCCTGCCCCTCTACTCAGCCCTGGTGAGGCCGCATCTGGAGTATTGTGTCCAGTTCTGGGCTCCACAGTACAAGAGGGATGTGGAGCTTCTGGAGAGAGTCCAGCGCAGGGCCACAAGGATGATCAGGGGCCTGGAACATCTGCCCTATGAGGAGAGGCTGAGGGAGCTGGGCCTGTTCAACCTGGAGAAGAGAAGGCTGAGAGGGGATCTAATCAGTGTCTATAAGTACCTCAAGGGAGGGAGTGCAGAGGACGGTGATGGTCTCTTTTCAGTGGTGGCCACTGATAGGACTAGAGGAAATGGCCGGAAACTGAAACACCAAAAATTCCATAGGAACTTAAGGAAAACTTTCTTGACAGTGAGGGTGACAGAGCACTGGAACAGGCTGCCCAGAGAGGTTGTGGAGTCTCCTTCTCTGGAGATCTTCAAAACCCGCTTGGATGCAGTCCTGTGCCCCGTGCTCTAGGTGTCCCTGCGTATGCAGGGGGGTTGGACTAGATGATCTCTAGAGGTCCCTTCCAACCCTAAGCATTCTATGATTCTATGATTCTATGATTTCACAGAATCCCAGAATGGTTGAGGTTGGAAGGGACCTCTAGAGATCATCTAGTCCAACTCCCCTGCTCCAGCAGGGACACCTAGAGCACGGGGCACAGGACTGCATCCAGGCGGGTTTGGAAGATCTCCAGAGAAGGAGACTGCACAGCCTCTCTAGGCAGCCTGTTCCAGGGCTCTGGCACCCCCACAGTATTTTTATATATTTAGTATATTTAGGTATCTTCTGAGTGAAGAAAAATTATTAGCACATAAAATAAAAAAATATAATCACACAAGGAAAATTATAATCACATAAAATGAGATCCTACTGCAGCTACCACTAAAAAGCAGCTAAAAGAGTTTGGGACCCCACCATGCATTTCACGGCACGTTTTTTCATCTGTAATATTAATTAGTTGATGCATTTTATTTATTCCAGTTGCATCAGGTCCCAGGCAACTCCAGTTAAATACAGAAAAAAGCCCTGTAGACTAAATACCACCATTAAACCCAGAGCTGTCAGCTGTGGAACCCGCCAGGTCCTTGGGGAGAAGAGAGGAGATATGTCCCAGTTTGGGACCCAGCACAGACATCAGGTGTTTTTTACAACAGGGATTATGTGGTCTGGTTTCCTCCTAGGTGATAAAACCTCTCACAAAGCAAAATTCAGGATTAGCGCAAATGTCGTAGATTTGTGCTTTCGCCAGCCGTAATATATGAAAAATGCTTATGGAGCTTTGTTGAGGAGAAAAATCACTATAATCATCATAAAAATCTCTGCCGTACAGATATGCTTAATAGAAATGTATTATGAGCACAAGGAATATTTACTTACTCTTTTGCTTAAAACCCTATGTGCGACGCAGAAGCGTTTAATGGAAATGTATATTACACATGGAATTTATTTACCGTTTCACTTAAATAACTTTCTATATAGCAGCAATTGTTAATGGAAATGTACCACAAAATTGTTTACTGGTTGATGTAAAAGATAATATTTTTCTGTTTCTTTTTTTTCTCCCCAAGTGCCTGCGACAAGCAACATTTCATAGAGCTTTTTCTGTGGAGATCTTTAGAGGGTGCCAAAGGATCGCTCCCCTTGCACTGCACAGGAGTCAGTGGCAAAGAAAAAGTTATTTTTTGCCCCAATTTTCAAAAAATAAAAATAAAAAAAAATCCAGTCCATTCAGTGGATACCTGAAAAGCAAAATTTTTTGAGGGTAGATGTATCGCATTTGGCAATGGCCTTTGCATTTGACCTCTCAATAAAGCCAACAAGTTGCATTTCCCCTGAAAAAAAAAAAAGCGTTAGGAAAATGAACCCCTTTGGAATTACTCTAGTGCCTGTGACAAATCCTAGTGCCAGGGATATAATTGATTCATCTTGCGTCTGGGGATTGAATTTCTTGAAAACAACTGGAAAAGCTATTGGGTTTTTTTAACCTCCCATCCATAACTCCTTGCCCTTGTGCCGAACAGAGGAGGCACCAGGCGGGATGACTTAGATGACACTTGGGAAAAGAAAGGAGATAGATTAAAAAAAAAAAAGTCATACTTGGCGATAGAAACATGCATTTTCCTCTTGACACTCTTTGGACAGTGGGTAAAGCCAACTGGCTCGTTGGCTTTAGTGCAGTGTGGAGGCCTGCTTCAAGGACAGTAGTACAGGATGCCTCGTTAGTAGATAACCAACCTCAAGGATGGCAGTGCAGGTGTTCTTCAGCAAACAAGGAGCAAAAGCTACTGTATGGCTGCTGCGTGACCAAGAAGCTGATTGGATAGTCTCAGTGTAAGGCTTTAGATTATTGATTTATTCAGTAACTGTGCTTCGCGTGCTTGTAGGCAAATACGGTATTGTATCTGGGATGGCACGGTATATAAGTTTTATCTGATGCTCAATAAAATGCTTCTGGTTCTTAACCTTGAGCCCCTGCTCTTCAATGCTTCCACAGTGCAGTCACTCCTGATTTAGGTGGGTGCAAATACGAGTATAACAAATGCCTCTTGACTTCTTCCCCTGTAACGCAGTGTCTTCAGGTGCTGGGGGCAAAGGCTGGTGTTTTCCCTGATTCCCCTTTTTCATCCCCAGTTCAGAGGAGCTCAGGAGGAGGAAAGAGGCCATGGTGTTGGGTAATGGGACAGTGTCGACTCTTCCTGAAAATTTCCCAGTCAAAGCAAAAATCCACTTGTTCACCAGCCAATATCTACAGCATGAGATGGTCCAAACCCAAACCATCCAAAACCAGGATGAGATTTTAGTAATCCAAAGATGAGGTAGCTGGTACAGATCTCTGCATCTCTTTGAAGGACGCTGACTGGGTGAGATCCTCTCTAAGTGTTCACCCTCAAATAAGAGGAATTTAATCTGTGTTTTCATGTGCCACTTAAAAACCAAGAAGACTGGCGAGACCTCTTCGTTACGAAGCTTCTCTGGAAATCTTGAAATATGAGGTCCTCCTAATGCAGAAACCCGTGTACTGCACTCTGGATAATTGAATATTGACTTCATTTCAATAGACAAAGAGCCAATGACTGATCTGGAATTCATCAGTTTAATTGCTCGGGTTATTGCTGCTTTTCCTTTGTGCAAGATGGAAAATGGCATTGACCACTGATGCATCATTTGCACACTTCCAAAGGGCGAGTTGTCCAAAGTTTTAAATCACTGTGGGCATAAGTGAATGGAACGTAAATGAGAAATACTAGGAAAAATTGAACTGTGGAAGAGCGTCTTATTGAATGTGTCCAAAAGCTTTGAGTTAGTGGTACTGGTTGAGCGCAAACCTGAGTTTGATGCTGGACAAGGAAGTCTCATAACGAAGGGAAATAAAGTAGATGGTCTCGTATGGCCCAAGCACCTTGTGCTGCCATACGAGCAGCATCGCTAATCTCACGGTCTTGGAGGGGCAAGGGAAAGCAAACGCTGCGGGAATATCCAGAGATGGGGACAAGAAGCAAATGCCCTTGTGCAACCGCAAAAGTTTTGCTTGCTTGCACTTAAAACCTTTTAATAACATGTTTTTGCTTGCTTTAAAGCACTTAAAACCTTTTAATAACATGTTTTTGCTTGCTTTAAAAGCTTTAACTTAAAACAAATTTAAATAAGGAGCTGGGAGATCTGCAGGAAAACTTCTCTTTTCAATGTTACCGGGCAGAAGCCTGTTCTGAGTTATTCCTCTGCAGCTCTGGAGTGACTTCAGTGTAGGGTACGGCGGTCGGAAGATCTCACGCTGAGCGGAAAGAATAGCGGAAAGAATAGGGGAGATGGGCACGTGCCCGTATAAGGCGATGTTAACGCTATGGGCTACGGGGCGTGCCTCCACACACAGGTGCCCTATATAAGTTTGGGTGTCACAGGTGCCCTATATAAGTTTGGATGTGTCTGCAATAAGTGCCATTTGCTGCATCCACCATAGTGGTGTGCGTGCTCATTTGGCCTGGGTTCCCGGGTGGTGGAAACCGTGCCCGCTCGATGCGCCGAGGCAATTGAAGCCGAAAGGCAGCACTTCAGTGCACTCGATTACTAGCATTTAACATTCATGCAAACCCTGCATTTGAAGAATAGTCTCATATTTCTGCAGAAGTGCCTTTAGGTCCCTGTGACCTCCACAGGGGCCTGAGCTGAATCCAGTTTCCTTGGGTTTGGTCTGGGAAGTGGTTCGCTTCTGAACAGGTGGCGTGAGAACAGGGCTTGGTCTCTCCTGCCGAAGCCAAAGCCTCGTCCAGATAATTCAATATTAATCAGCGGTGACTTGAACCCAGCTCTCCCCAGCTGCTGGCCCTGCAAGGTCGCTGGCTGGCCCAATAAATGTTTAATTGCAGTAGCGAGCACAGGGGCTCTGCCTGAGGCGGATGGGACAGCCGGCATGTGGGGCATTATCTGGGGAAATGGAGCGCTGGGCTGAAAAAGGGTCTCCACTTTCCGAGTAAGTGTTGGTGGGTCTGGGTGTGCGTAGGGGTCTGGAGGATGGAGATGGATGGGGAAGAGTGCTGGATTTGCCAGCAGTGCTAAAGTAGAGCAAGGGGAAGCATACCTTCTGTTTTCTCCCTGGACAGGGGTTCAGCTGGCGACCAAGGCTCGAGAAGCTGCTCCTGGTGATGTATCTGCAGCCGAACAAGGTGAAACAGTGGGAAGTGACCCAGATCTGCATTAGATGCAACTTGTCACTGCAGTCAACCTCCACCCCTCCAGATGGCTGGAAAAGAAAAACACCTTGTGCCTCCTGCAAAGCAAGGAGAAATTTAGGACCGTGGAAATAGGACATAGAATCATAGAATCATAGAATGCTTAAGGTTGGAAGGGACCTCTAGAGGTCATCTAGTCCAACCCCCCTGCAAACACAGGGTCACCTAGAGCACGTGGCACAGGACTGCGTCCAAGGGGGTTTTGAAGATCTCCAAAGAAGGAGACTCCACAACTTGGCAACCTGTTCCAGTGCTCTGTCACCCTCACTGTGAAGAAATCTTTCCTTAAGTTCCTGTGGAACTTTTGGTGCTTCAGTTTCCGGCCATTTCCTCTAGTTCTGTCAGTGGCCACCACTGAAAAGAGACCAGAACCATCCTCTGCACTCCCTCCCTTGAGATACTTATAGACACTGCTCAGGTCCCCTCTCAGCCTTCTCTTCTCCAGGCTGAACAGGCCCAGCTCCCTCAGCCTCTCCTCGTAGGGCAGATGTTCCAGGCCCCTGATCATCCTCATAGCCCTGTGCTGGACTCTCTCCAGCAGTTCCACATCCCTCTTGTACTGTGGAGCTCAGAACTGGACACAATACTCCAGATGTGGCCTCACCAGGGCTGAGTAGAGGGGCAGGATCGCCTCCCTCGACCTGCTGGAGACGCTCTTCTTAATGCACCCCAGGATCCCATTGGCCTTCTTGGCCACGAGGGCACACTGCTGCCTCATGGTCAACTTGTCGTCCACCATGACGCCCAGGTCCCTCTCTGCAGAGCTGCCCTCCAGAAGGTCGGTCCCCAGCCTGTACTGGTGTCTGGGGTGATTCCTCCCCAGGTGCAGAACCTTGCACTTGGCCTTGTTGAATTGCATGAGGTTTTTCACCGCCCAGTTGTCCAGTCTGTCCAGGTCCCTCTGGATGGCAGCACAGCCCTCTGGGGTATCATCTACTCCTCCCAGTTTCGTGTCATCAGCAAACTTGCTGAGGGAGCACTCTGTGCCTTCATCCAGGTCATTGATGAATAAATTGAACAGGACTGGACCAAGGACTGACCCCTGGGGGACACCACTAGCTACAGGCCTCCAACTAGACTGCACCACTGATCACCACGCTCTGAGCTCTGCCATCCAGCCAGTTCCTAATCCACCTCACTGTCCACTCATCTATCCCACACTGCCGGAGCTTGCCCAGGAGGATGTTGTGAGGGACGGTGTCAAAAGCCTTGGTGAAGTCGAGATAGACGACATCCACCGCTCTCCCCTCATCTATCCAGCTGGTCATTCCATCATAGAAGGCTATCAGGTTAGTCAAGCATGATTTCCCCTTGGTGAACCCATGCTGACTACTCTTGAGCACCTTCTTGTCCTCCACGTGCCTGGAGACAACGGCCAGTATGAGCCGTTCCATCACTTTTCCGGGGACGGAGGTGAGGCTGACTGGCCTGTAGTTGCCTGGGTCCTCCTTCTTGCCTTTTTTGAAGACTGGCATGACACTGGCTTTCTTCCAGTCCTCTGGCACCTCCCCCGTTCTCCAGGATCTTTCAAAGATGATGGAGAGCGGCTTAGCTATGATCTCTGCCAGCTCCCGCAGCACTCTGGGGTGCATCCCATCAGGGCCCATGGATTTGTGGGTATCGAGGTTCCTTAGGTGCTCTCTGACCCAATCTTCCTCTACCCAGGGCAAGTCTTCCTCTCCACCGGCTTCTTCTCTTGTCCCTAGGGCCTGGGACTCTAAAGGGCTGCCCTTGGTAAACACCAAAGAAAAGAAGGCATTCAGCAGCTCTGCTTTTTCTGCGCCTTTCGTAACCAGGGTACCCACCCCGTTCACCAGCGGACCCACATTTTCCCTGATCTTCCCTTTGCTGTTACTATATTTGAAGAAGTTTTTCTTGTTATTTTTAACATCCCTTGCCAGATTGCGTTCCAGACGTGCCTTGGCTTTCCTGGTCGCATCTCTGCATTCCCTGACTACGTTCCTGTATTTCTCCCAGGGGACCTGCCCTTTTTGCCACATTCTGTATACCGCCTTCTTCTCCTTGAGCATTGCCACAAGCTCCTTGCTCATCCATGCAGGTCTCCTGCCCCCTCTGCCTGACTTCTTACACACAGGGATGCATTGTTGCTGGGCGTGGAGGAAGTGCTGCTTGAAAACTAACCAGCTCTCTTGGGCCCCCCTACCTTCTAGAGCTCTAGCCCATGGGATTCTTCCGAGGAGGTCTCTGAAGAAGCTGAAGTTGGCCCTCCTGAAGTCCATGGTTGCAAGGCTACTTACAGTCCTGCCACCTCCTCGTTGGATCCTGAACTCCACCAACTCATGGTCACTGCAGCCGAGGCTACCCCCCACCTTCACATCTCCTACAAGTCCCTCTCTATTTGATAGCACGAGGTCCAGTAGCCCACCTCTCCTCACTGGCTCCTCCACAACCTGGGTCAAAAAGTTATCATCAATGCACTGCAGGAACCTCCAGGACTGTTTGTGCCTGGCCGTGTTGTCCTTCCAGTTGATGTCAGGGTAGTTGAAGTCACCCGTGAGAACCAGGGCCTGTGACCATGAGGCAACACCCAGCTGACTATGGAAGGCCTCCTCAACTTCCTCGTCCTGGTCAGGTGGCCTGTAGCAGACACCCACCACAGTGTCTCCCACATTAGCCTGCCCTTTAACCCTTACCCACAAGCTCTCGACTTGCTTATCATCCACTCCCAGGTTGAGCTCCATGCATTCCAGTTGCTCTCTCACATAAAGAGCAACTCCACCACCTCGCCTTCCCAGCCTGTCCTTCCTAAAGAGCATATAGCCTTCCATGACAGCACTCCAGTCGTGTGAGCTATCCCACCATGTTGCTGTGATTCCAATGAGATCATGATGCTGGGACCGTACACAGAGCTCCAGTTCGTCCTGCTTATTCCTCATGCTTCGCACATTGGTGTACAGGCATTTCAGGGAAGTAATCGAGCCTGCAGGTTTCCCAGGAGGGGTGAAAGAGGACCCTCTGTGATCATATCCTATCCTCACCTCCCCACTACCATACTCCCGCTGGATGCCATCTGACTTTGGCTGTGTGGTACTGATTGCCCTGTCTGTGTGACACTCCCCTTCCCCCTTCTTGCCTAGTTTAAAGCCCTCCTAACCAGGTTGGCCAGCCTTTTGGCAAAGAGACGTGTGCCCCTCTTGCTGAGGTGGATCCCATCATTCCCCAGTAGCTGGTGGTCATCAGAGTCCCATGTTCATAGAAGCCAAAACCCTGTTGCCAAGCCCAGCGGCGCAGCCAGGTGTTAATCTGCCATATCTGCCTTCTCCTCCTTGAATCCATTCCCCTCATTGGTAGGATAGAGGAGAACACTACCTGGGCTCCCATACCTTTGACGGCCATCCCTAGGGCTCTGAAGTCTCGCTTGATATCCCTCAGTTTCCCCATGGCATCATTTGTGCCCACGTGAAACAGTACCAGGGGGTAATAGTCAGACTGCTGGACAAGCCTTGGGAGCCTTTCTGTAACATCCTTTATTCAGGGCCCTGGCAAGCAGCAGACCTCTCTGGATAAGGGGTCCGGTCTACATATCAGTGTCTCCGTGCCCTGCAGCAGGGAGTCACCCATAACAATCACCCGCCGCTTCTTCCGGGTGCTCCTTTTCTCCTTAGGGGGAAGCAGCCTCAGGGCGTGGACCTGACTGCCTCTCTGTAGACAGCCCCCTAGATGGGCCTTGGTTCATGACCTCCTCTATCTGATCCCCAAGTTCCAGGGCCTCGTACCTGTTGGATGTTGTCACTGGTGGAGGTGAGGCAGGCTGTGGAAGGGTTCTCCTGCCACCTTGAATAGGGACCTGTTTCCATTGTTGTTCATCCCTTGATACTGTTAATTCTGCCCCCTCTGCCCTATGGCAAGAGGGTACTGGATTTACAGACTGAATTGGGGGGTTCTCTGAGTGGCTTTCCTGGGAAGACTGCAGAATGCAGCTCTACCAGTCTATTTCTCTTTCACATTCCCTGATGGCTCTCAGCCTTTCTACCTCCTCCTTCAGCTCCACCACCAAGCTGAGCAGGTCATCCACCTGCTCACACCTAAGGCAGGCGATGTTTTCACTACTCCCCAGTAACATGGAGAGACTCAGACATTCCCCACAGCCAGAAACCTGGACCGCTGCATGTTTCTGTGGCGGTTCAGTCTGTGTCGCCACAGTCTTCCTGGTGGAAGCTCTCTGCCGAGTGGAAACCATGGCTTCACCTGATCTCCCGCTGGTGGAAGTCTGTGGAGAGAATTCTTTTCCACACCTGGAAAAGGTGCAGAACTACCACGCCGCACTCCTGATCACTCGCGCTCTCTGGGGGCAGCTTTTGAAATCCCGCCTGCCCTGCTGGCTCCGCCCCCGCTGAGTCAGAGCCGCCTCTGTCCCGGAGCTCAGCACTGCCCGCACGGGGGTCGGCGCTGCGGCTTCCTCTCGCTGTCTGCGCTTTCTCGTTCAGCGGCTTTTGCCGCAGTTGTTCGCCTCTAGACAAGGTGCTCCGGCACGAGCGTCCGCTCCAGAGCCCTTCCCTTCGAGATCATCTGAACGTCGCTGTGAGCCTGGTGGTGATTTAAACACTTAGGAGGCATGCACCGGGAGCCTGATTACTTCCAGGAGAGCCGCTGTCCTTTCCTCGAGAGCTGCCTTGCCAGGAATGGCTCTGCCGGCGGCAGCCAACTTCAGCCACTGAGACGTGCGGCCGGAGCAGGGGGTTTTCTCACTTATTAAATATCAAGCTCACGTAGCGAGGTCCACTCCACATGTTCATCCCCTTGTGTGTTGCTGTGATGATAAACTCGCTCAGGATTGCTGTATCTGAGCTTTTAAAATTTTTCATTTTTTCTTTCACTTAGTAAAAATTTTTGGGCATGAGCACCCAAATAGCCCACGTGTTGTTCAACTTGCTCTTATTCTACCTTCCTATCTGTTTTTTAACACTCTGAATGTTTTAATGTGTTTAATTTTAGATGTTAAGCTTAAATCCAGTTGCAGTAGACAGCAGAAAAATATGTTATGTACTGTCGATGATTTAAAACATGCCCAAGAAATAAATCACAAGTTTAATCAAGAAGCTGGATGACTTTTTGGAGGGTTTTCATTGATGGAGATTTGAATCAGTCTCACCATGTAAATTTGATTTTTCTTAAGCTAAAATCTGGCAAAATGGTCTTTAGATAGTGCATGTTGCAACAAGTCTTGATTGGCAGCTTATCAGATATGCGAATCTGATACGAATCTTTCTTGCACCAAAATGATCAGGTCACACTTCATCCCATCTCTTCAGGGCTGAATTTGGAAGGGGCATGGGGGAATCCCAAGGAAGTTTGGGTGTCCCAGTGGGAATACTGGGCAGATGCTGGAAGTGAGGCTCCTTTGAGTTGCACCAACGATGAAAGCACTCAAACGGCTGTGCACCTTTATACCTAAATTAGGAGCGAACCTCTTGTTTTCTGACACATTTTACTGCGATTTAAGTAGACGCTAACTGTCTTTTAATTATTATATCAGTAATAGGTTGTGAATCTTGATATATTATGCTCTGATTCCTAAAACATATTACTATTCATCCCTCAGAATTTATGATATTTAACATGCATTAACTGTCTTTCTAAATCTCTGTAATACGCCTATTTAGGAATCGTAGCTTATGCATTTAAATTAGATTTAATAGGAGAGGATTTCTTGCGCTGCTGAAACTTTGTGCATTAAGACTCTCTCCAAGGCCATGGAAATGAAAGGTGCACTATGGGCGTCTGGAATTGCAAGAAGGATGATCCTGCAGAGCGGACTGAAAGTATCAGGGTTTGATAGCATAGGTGAACTGATGATTTACACCGAGGACGAGTTTTGCCCCAAATCTCCCTTTATCCAAGATCTTTGATATGGGTAGCTGTTCTCCCTGTTCTCAAAAGGCAGCATGGAAGTCCCCATACTGGAGGAGAAGGGCCCATTGCAGGATGAACCAAAAAGGCGAGCTGCCCCAGTAATACGAAGGAAAGTTGTGCTGCCAGGGCCAGAACAAGTGGTGCAACAGGATGAAGTAACCGATTTTACCCCCGAAGATATTAAGAATCTGCTAGCAAAATATAAACAACAACCGGGGGAAAAAACACAGTCCTGGATCGTAAGATTAATGGAAGAAGGGGCCGATTCGGTGAGGATTGACAATGTTGATGCCGCTACGTTTTGGGGTTAACTAATCACATGTATGTACAGTCCACCCTGCCGAGAGTAGACGCAAATGGTACAAGTCTCCCTGCTGCAGTAGCGGAGGGGCTTTTCGAACAGTACGCTACTGACGGTGATTGGCCCCCATGTAGCTCTTCCTGGGTAACGTTATGGCGGGCTTGCCAAATGTCGAAGGTGGAAGCGATGAAGGTTGCAGTGGAATGCAACAGTCCAGACTTATATTTGCAACAAGTCCTGTTACCTAGAATGTGAAATAAGTTGTTGGAGGGATGCCCAGAGGTGTGGCGCCCTTATCTAATTCCAGTTCTGATGACAGAACAAGGAAACCCTATTGAGAATGCAATTGAAAAATTACAGCAAATAGGGGACTTACCAGGATTGGAGTTAGACCAGCCTAAATCCAACTCGCCAAATGGGCAAAGAAGAAGGGAAAATGCCACAGGGCTGGGACTTGGGCAGCAGGCTCGAATATTTTGGCTACTGTTACAGAAGGGCATTGATAGACAGGAAATTGATGGGAAACCAATAGAAGTATTATGCCAGCTAGCACGCTGACATAACGTCCGTGCGGTCTAGGTGGCCAAACAATGCTCAGGAATAATGTCCAAGGCTGATGGATCACAGGTGTTGTACCCGTGGGAGGATTTAGAGCGGACGGTGTTACGATTCAGACCAAAGGAAGAACTGGAACCAGTTTTCCCCCTCAGGAGAGGCTCGGACGCCCAAAACAAGAATAGGGGCGTGGCCAAGCTCCGGTGTCCGAAGGGTTCCAATGTAACATCGTTTGCCGAGACGATCGACCGTTTGTTACACGTACCATTTATTGTTCGGAACAAAATAGACAAATGGTCCGCGCTTTGGTGGACACGGGAGCAGAGGTCACAATAGTGCATGGGAACCCAGAAAAGCACAGGGGTGATGTAATCCCTGCTTGGGGTTTGGGTGACCAGCCTGTCAAGGAAAAACTTGTGACTGACTGCCATCAAGCCATACATCAGACTCTTGAACCTGCTGGGGTGCTGCGACCAGGGAAGGTCCAGATGATCCAATCAATCAGAGTGCTCAACAATACAGGGTTGATCAAAGAGTGGACGCCCCCATAGAGGAATACTTGAATGGGTCCCCGGGTGGGGGGGGGCGGGGGCAAGAATCAAAATAATCCCCGAGACGGTGAAAACGGGATTTCTCAAAAGCTAAAGCAACCTGCCCCCCGCCATCTGCATCCACTCCCCGCCGCCCGCCCCCCCACTCCCCCGCGAGTGGACCAGATGTTCCAGGGGAGGAGAAGGACTGAGAGCCATAATCTGACTTGTATCCTTGCAGAGAGACTAGAGACATAACTTCAGTATAGAATGCAAGAATGAAGCAACAGACAAGCTCCAGCATGAAGAGCATGGAAGGGCAAATGACCCCATGTAGAGATCATTAGGTGTGCTGCAAGCACTGGGAATTGAACAAAATAATGTGTCCCTTGCTCTTAGTTGCACCCAGGCCCAGATGCGGGTGCAGAGTGTCACTGCAGGTATTTTTGGAGATGGAGACAGTGGAGTCCTCCCCACTGAAATCTGAAAAAATCGTGTGGGACGCGGCCACAGAGGAAGAACAACAGCTTCAAGCGTGATGGAGACCTGCGACCTTCACCCAAGACCAGGTCCTCAGTGCAGTCATCATCTATGTACTGACCGTGGCGGATGTCACCATTGAGAAGCTTTATCTGTGCTCTACCCGCTCCCCGCCCTGACCACCGAAGATGATGCCCTTAAGGTGAGCAATGTTTGCTTTGATACCAAAGAGGGTGTGTGCCATTTTGGGATCAATCTGCAGAGTAATAATAAAACTGCTTTAGCTTATGTAGTGAAAAGATGCGTGCGTTTTAGAACAATGTGTAAATACGTGCTAAGTAATGAAAGTTATAACCAGACTGTGTTTAATGACTGTGTGCTTACAATGTAGTTATTATTAAAGGCTGTGATTTTGTGTGTTACCCGTGTTTACTGGTCAGTTGCTAATGAGAAACTATACCCTATATTATAGCATGAGCCCAATCCTAATTGGTATGGACTTGTCGCTTGTAAAAGAATTGTTAGAACTTGTAAATTTATAACAGCTGTTAGAAAATGCTAAGGCAGAAGCTAAGAAGATCCTAATAACTGTGCATCATGATGGCAATACGATAAAGCAGGTCATGGAATGGATTAAGATGGTGGGAGGCCACCACTGATGGGAAATTTTCTTTGGCCGGTCACCCACAGCAACTGGCATGTTCAATGCACTGCTGCATCCTGCGCAGTTATACTACTAATGCAAATCTGTGTGTGTGCTCCCATAATAGCAACTTGCTACTGCATGAGGCAAGTGAGACACTACCTTGATGACCAGCTGAAAAGCCTGGGCCTCCTATCATAGTCAAGGGCAAGACTGGGTTGGCCTCTGTGTTCACCACCAAGATTAACCTCGAGCTCCGCTGTTGGCTGCAACCCATTAGGCATTGAGCAGTGGGGACACATGCCATGCCAGACCTTGATGTGAGTGATGGCCATCTCTCTCTGAGGACCATCTAGCAGGCGAGTGTAGGCCAAGTGACCTGCTGCTGACATGAGTGACACTTAGCGTAATTAACTTGTGACTAAATACACAGAACTCGTTTGCAAATTACTTATGCTAACACTCATGTAGGCCCGCTGGACTTCTTGTGCCACCCTGCACAGTAGGGCGACTTACCATTTTACAGAAAAAAGAAAAAAGGAGAGAGAGAGATACAGGAACATCATCGTTCGAGGCATTGGCTCCGGGAATCACTGCCTTGCAAACATTGACCATGCTACAAAGACTGGGATGCTGGCTAGCAAAGTCCAGCAGTGCTACAATGACAGCTTTGCCATCATTGTTGGTGGATGTAGCATGCAACCTTGCTGTGACAGTTATGCTTCTGCTTATGCATGGCCACAGGTGTGAGGAGGCAGGGGGCATGTGCTGCATGACTCTAAGCGAACATGTCACGTCTATGCATGCTCAGGTCTGGACGTTACAGGATCTGACTCATCAATTGAGAGTGGATGGTGACTGGACTCCATTCGGACGATCGACGTGGGATTGGCCATGGCTACAGAAACTGTTATTAGGGCTATTATTTCTAACACGAGGCATGGTTGAAACTGCTATGAAAACGTTATCTGTTCGGGTCCTTCGCTACAATAGATTGACCTCTACAGATCAGGGAGTGGCATGTATAGGAGGTGGAAATCTTTATGATCTGTAGAGTCATAAAAATCTCCTGTGGGAAGCAGAGGCCAGACCTTGAGAAAGAAGGTGTTTGCCTGCCTAGGCTGAGCGATAAGGAGCACAGATGCAGCTACTCAGCCCGGTTCACAGGCAGCCCCCTCCAAAACCCAGCTGAAGGTGGCCGCTCGACCGGGCTTGTAGCCAACTTAACCGCAGACGTCCTCCAAACTAGCTTTGGAGGTCAAACACCCAGAAATGAGGAAGAAGAGGAGGAAGGCAGGACCCTCGAATTGAGGGCTGGGACCCTCAATTGGTATGCACGCCTGAGCACCCAGGGGGGAGAGATGCGCAATTGAAGGAGGAGTTTGTCCGCCCCCTGGCCTGCCTCCTGGGTCGTACTGACCCTATGTGCCAGGATGCACTGGGCAAAAGGGGAGAGTGAGGAGAGAGGACTGAGGAAGGAGAAACTCCTAACTCTGAGGCCTACGTTGTCTCTGTGGGAGCCGGTCAGCAACTCTCTCTCTCTGGTCTGCCAGCTCGAGAGGATGTTCGGGTCCAGTATCCCGCCAGCAGGTATCACCTCGTGAGTAGTTATCCATACTTTGCTTCTTTTATGTGCTTTCACCTGAATAAATGCTCAACGTAGTCACTTTGTTCTGTATGATTATTGCCGAATCCCGTACCCATCCGGAACAGCCTTGTTGAATTTCATAAGGTTTCTCACTGCCCAGTTGTCCAGTCTGTCCAGGTCCCTCTGGATGGCAGTGCAGCCCTCTGGGGTATCAGCTACTCCTCCCAGTTTGGTATCATCAGCAAACTTGCTGAGGGAGCACTCTGTGCCTTCATCCAGGTCATTGATGAATAAATTGAACAGGACTGGACCAAGGACTGACCCCTGGGGGACCTCGCTACCCACAGGCCTCCAACTAGACTCTGCACCTCTGATCACCACCCTCTGAGCTCTGCCATCCAGCCAGTTCCTAATCCACCTCACTGTGCACTCATCTATCCCACACTGCCGGAGCTTGCCCAGGAGGATATTGTGAGGGACGGTGTCAAAAGCCTTGGTGAAGTCGAGATAGACGACATCCACCTCTCTCCCCTCATCTACCCAGCCGGTCATTTCATCATAGAAGGCTATCAGGTTAGTCAAGCAAGATTTCCCCTTGGTGAATCCATGCTGACTAATCCTGAGCACCTTCTTGTCCTCCACGTGCCTGGAGACAATGGCCAGTATGAGCCGTTCCATCACTTTTCTGGGGACGGAGGTGAGGCTCACTGGCCTGTAGTTGCCTGGGTCCTCCTTCTTGCCTTTTTTGAAGACTGGCGTGACATTGGCCTTCTTCCAGTCCTCTGGCACCTCCCCCGTTCTCCAGGACCTTTCAAAGATGATGGAGAGCAGCCTAGCAATAACATTTGCCAGCTCCCGCAGCACTCTGGGGCGCATCCCATCAGGGCCCATGGATTTATGGATGTCAAGTTTCCCTAAGAGCTCTCTGACCCAATCTTCCTCTGCACGGGGCAAGTCTTCCTCTCTCCAGGCACCTTCTCTGGTTTCTATGGTCTGGGATTCCAGAGGGCTGCCCTTGGTAAACACTGAAGCAAAAAAGGCATTCAGTAACTCTGCTTTTTCTGTGTCTTTCGTAACCAGGGTACCCACACCGTTCACCAGTGGGCCCACATTTTGCCTGATCTTGCTTTTACCATTGATATATTTGAAAAAGCTCTTCTTATTTTTAACATCCCTTGCCAGATTTAATTCCAATTGTGCCTTAGCTTTCCTTGTCACATCTCTGCATTCCCTGACAACATTCCTATATTCCTCCCAAGGAGCCTGTCCTTTTTCCCCTTTCTGTATACTGCCTTTTTATGAGTTTTGCCAGCAGCTCCTTGCTCATCCACGCAGGTCTCCTGCCCCCTCTGCCTGACTTCTTATACACAGGGATGCACTGTTGCTGGGCATGGAGGAAGTGCTGCTTGAAAACTAACCTGCTCTCTTGGGCCCCCCTTCCTTCTAGAGCTCCAGCCCATGGGATTCTTCTGAGGAGGTCTGTGAAGAGGCCAAAGTTGGCCCTCCTGAAGTCCATGGTTGCAAGGCTACTTACAGCCCTGCTTCCTCCTCGTTGGCTCCTGAACTCAACCAACTCATGGTCACTGCAGCCGAGGCTACCCCCTCACCTTCACATCTCCAAGAAGTCCCTCTCTACAAATAGTTAGTGTGAGGTCCAGTAGCCCACCTCTCCTCATTGGCTCCCCCACAATCTGTGTTAAAAAGTTATCATCATTGCTCTGCAGAAACCTCCAGGACTGTTTGTGCCTGGCTGCACTGTCGATTTTTCTGAAACTGGTGATTAAGTCACAACCAAGGGCTCAATATAAGATTTTAGAAATGCAGGAAAAATCTAGCACTTTGGCATTGAGACCAGATGGTTCCCTCCACAAACTCCCCATTGCAAATTCAGGCAATCAGAAAGGTTTTACTTTGTAGTGTGCTGTAGTTAATTATGTTTTTTTTTTTTTAAGAGGGATACAATGTGGTAAATCCTGAGGTGCCGAGGACTTTTGTCCATGCTCAAGGTGAGGACACCATCCCCTTCCCCTTGGCGCTTCACCAGGAACCAAAGAGCGTCGCTGCCACCTGCCCAAAAATCCCTGCCCATCCAGCCCTTGAAAACACGCTGGGGCCACACAACACACAGGGGTTTTGTTTCGTTACAACCCTGGCTCTTGTGGTGTAGTTTTGTACCCAGATTGGTTCTGCAGCCTCGATCCCACGTTCCTGTCAGCTGCTTTTGGGAGTTTTGTGTTTTAAACTTGTGCTCGACCATGGGCCCAATGTCTTTATGTGCATAAAAGAAGCTGCTGTTGTTGTTGATCTCCTGTCCCACGGTGCTGCCTGTTCCCAAAGCAGTTTCCTCTGCTCCTCTATTAAGTGGGGGTTGGTTCAATCCGGCGCTCTTGGCCCTTTCTTGGGCTGCGGCAAGGAGGCAGGGAGGGTGGGTAGTGGGGTCTGGGTGTGGGCACCCGAAGGCAATGCGACTCCATCTCCAATGCCCCAAATTGCCATGTTCTGGGGGTTTTTGCAGTCCAGGCCTCAGCCAAGTCTTCCTCGAGCATTCCCTGTGCCCTGAGGCGGGGGAAGGGGAGAGGGGGGTGTCCCCTTGTGCCTTATGACCCTTGGGGGCTGTGTCTCGCTCCCTCTCCTAGGATTCTCCCAGCGGCCCTTCATCCCCTGCCACCTTTGGCCTTTTCTGTGTGTGCTGCGGGAGGCAGCGGCACTGGGAGGGGGTGCTTCTATTCCTTGCACTGGCGGCACTGAGTGGGAGGACTACACAGGGGCAGTTGCATGGCAGGGGCTGCATAAGGGCAGGCATCCAAGGTGTTGCATGGTGGGGTTCTATGGGGCGGCAGTGCACTGGGGTGGGGGGGGTGCATGAGGGGGTTGTCCTGGGATTAGGGACTGCCAGAGGGCTGCCTAGGGGGCATTACATGGGAGGGGGTGGCGGTTTGCACCAGTGACCTCCCGGGAGAGGGAGGGGAAGCACTCGTGCATAACTAGCAGCCTCTGTCAGCAAATTGGGATCATTTACTGCAGTGTATGATGTGCACGGATTCCGGTGTAACATACCAAAGACCCTTTATTGAGCATCAGATACAACTTATATGCCGTACTGTCCCGGATGCAATACCTTATTTGCAAAAAGCACGCAAAGTGCGGTTGCTAAATAAGCCAGTAGTCTAACTAATTACGCACAAGATTATTCAATCAGCTATGGATTTGTGGCCTTGCAGATGCTGGCTCCGTGCCACCTCCAATTACTCTCTGAAGTAAGTTTTGCATGGGAAGAGCGAAGGGAGGACCAGTATACACTGGTCCTTCAAGGTCATGGGAGAGCACTGTTCCATCTCAAGCTGTACTGTCTGCCACAGGGAAGTCCTTGAGTATGGTGCGGATGGGGGGACAGAGAGTGATAGATAATGTCCTTGGGAGCAAGCGCAGGGGTAAATCTACTGGAGTCATCTGGAGGAGAGGTGAATGGTATTGTTAAAGAAAACAATGCAAAGTGCTGAGTGAGAAAATTATGCTCTAGAACTACTTCTCCCCAGATATGTTGGCTCTGCCAGGCTTCATCAGCTTTCCTTGTTTCTGTGATTTAAACCATGCATCCTGAGTTAGGTCTGACCCTAAAGAACATGAAGTCCGAGCTTTTATACTTCCACTAGAGCAATGAACCTTTGACACAGGAGTGATTTTGTCTTGTAACTATTTTCAGAGGATACTGGGCTTTATGTGCAGGGCATGCACTTGACATATAGCTGTTGCAGTCGTGGCGACCAAAAACACAAACAACTGGGGTAGATGCAACGCAAACTATGCTTTATTGTTTTCCAAGTGCATTATTCATACTGAGCTTTCCTCGTCATGGCTGCTGCTTATTAGTGAGGGCTGCAAAGGACAATAGCTAGCAACAGAGTTATGATTGGACGATTGTTAGCTTGGCCAGTTTCTGCTCCATGGCCAAACCCTCCTTAAACTTGTTAATAACTTTCTGCTGTCTCTGTGTGAATTTCCTATCTCATAGATACACTCTAATCTTTTCAAGGTTAATGTTCTCCGCTAAGGGAGCCAGAGATTCCACAGACCTGCTGCAATCCCTGACAATTCCCCCTTTTTGTATTTGTGCTACAAAAATGGCACTAACGGTTTGCTGCAGGGCCCTTTGCAGCAGACCGATCAAGCAAGGTACCATTAATAACACAATTACAATAATTACCAAAATCAGCAAACCTGTTTTCACTACAGATAGTAACCACCCAGACAGATCCCAGTTACCAAACAACTTATTTAACCACTCCCATCCATCATCCACTTGCAACTTGCGTACTCCGTCAGTTAGACCAACTGTAGTCTTACCCCCCCCCAGTTTAGATCTCTGGTCTCATTGATCCATTGCCAGCATATTATGCAGCAGCTGAAGCCCTTGTATTCGGCTCATGCGGATACCCACCACCAATCAGTTTTCTCCACTGGAACTCCCACCAGACACATAGAAAAGGGATTTCAAGGACCGCTGGTAGCCAGGCATATGGTACTTTGATTGATGGTGTTGGCTGGGGTTATCCAGACGTTGCTGCCAGTTCCTTGGGGAGGGGCTGGAGGCCAATCCCCTCCTCCATAACTTCTGAGGATGAGGAGGGCAGCGACTGCAACGCAGGTCGCACGCACCGTGCTGAAACCCATTGCGGTCCACTCTCTGTGGAGACACAAGCATATCCCCTTCCCCAAGTTATGAGCTCGTGTGGCCCAGACCATTGTCCAATAACCAAATCACAAACTTGCTCCGGTACCCACTGTGGTACCTTTTCCGTTGTAGTCAAAGAGGAAAAATGTGAAAAAATGGGTGATAGAGTTGTTAGGGAAGGAGAGAAAGTTAAGCACATATACAGCTTTGTCTAGTCTTGCCTGTGGGGACTCCCCCTGCATTCCCCCTTTTTGTTTTTGCACGAGGTGCTTCAGAGTGCCATGCAAGCATTCAACGATGGCTTGGCCTGTAGGGGAATGGGGAATCCCAGTCATGTGGTGAACACCCCATTGATTTAGAAAACTCTGCACCTTTTTGGAAACATAGGCAGGGCCATTGTCGATTTTCACTGTTTGAGGAATGCCGAGAGTTGCAAAGGCACATTGAAAATGGTGAATTACGTGTAAAGATTTCTCCCCTGCTTGGGCTGTAGCGCAAGCAGCGTGGGAAAATGTATCAACAGAAACATGGACAAACCGAAGCCGCCCAAATTCAGAGATATGGGTGACATCCGTTTGCCACAATTGTAACACTTGCAGGCCTCTCGGGTTAACTCCATAGAAAACAGGTGTCTGCTGTCCTTGACAATCAGGGCAGGCAGCAACTATAGATCGTGCCGCGGATTGCGTCAAGCCAAATTGTTGACTCAGTGCCGAGCTGCCCTGGTGAAAAAAGCGATGAGATAATAAAGCCTGCTGGTGTTTGTTAGGGAGCGGACCCAAGGCCACAGCAGACACAATGGCATCAGCCCTTGCATTACCCTCAGCAAAGAAGTCAGGTAATGCAGTATGACTGTGAATATGTAGTATAAAATAGGGTTCGGTTCTCTGTTGTATTGCAGACCATAGGTCCAAGAGTACCAAAAACAATGGACGTTGATCAATAAAAGACAGAACCGTCTTGTCTAGCCGTGCAACTAGATTGGCAACATAAGCAGAGTCCGTAACAATATTCACAGGTTGGAGAAACATTTGAAAAGCTACGGCCATAGCTCGCAGCTCCACTATTTGAGGTGATCCCTCTTGTAAGATTATCTTGTCATGCCATTCTCGGTTGTCGTACCATAGCACAGCAGCTTTGCCGGTCTTTCCAGATCCATCTGTAAAGACAGTGAGTCCATCAACTGGCCCCATTTGGCTCAAGTGCTTTTGACCCACCGTAATTTCCTGAAAAAGCTTAATAAGCGGATGTGAGGGCAAATTATAAGAGATCTGCCCATGAAAATCAGCCATAGCTGCTTGAACTTCATACTTGTTGGCTAAGCACCATTCAAAATACTACGTTTGTATTGGGACAACAATGCGATACGGATCCCTTCCTGTCAGTTCCACACATCTTTTACGAGCCTTCATAATAAGGTCTGCTAGAAGTTCAAACAATCCTGGTGCAGTCTTTCGAGGTCGAAAAGGTAAAAACAGCCGTTCCAGAATATGTAAAGGATCTGTCCATTCAGGGTTCCATTGCACCAAGGCACCAAAAGGAGTTGTCCGTTCAATGAGGACAAACAATTGAACTATCTGTAATGGGTCAATGCGGGATACAATTTTAGTTTGTAATAACGACTCCACCTGCTGGATTGTTTGAACCGCTGCAGGACTCAAAGTCCTAGTTGAGAAGGATTAACAGAATGCTGGAGCAGTTCCAATAAGGGCTGCAGCTGGGAAATTGTGAGACCAAGATAGGGTCTAATCCAATTCAGCGACCCCATCAATTTTTGGACATCAGTAAGTGTTTGAACGTTAACACTAAGTTTGATGGGTTGGGGCGTCACTTGCTGGGCAGTGACTGTAAGCCCTAAATATTTCCAGGGCTCAGTCTTTTGCACCTTCTCTGGTGCTATAACCAAGCCAAAATGCTGTAAGGATTGTCTAGCTACTTTTTCTAGATCGTTCAGCTGCTCCCTTTTCTGGGCTGCAAGGAAAATGTCATTCATGTGTGGATGAGACCGGTTTGAGAAGCCAGATCAGGCTTAGATTGGCCTCACGGCTTAAGGAAAGAGTCAAGACAGCGGGCTGGCTTGACCAGACTTAGGCTAAGAGGAAGGGTCCGGTGGTCGGAAGATTTCGCGATGTGACGGAAAGTCTAGGGGGAAGTAATGACAAGGACAATTTTAACCATAAATAGAACGGCTGCAATTGCATTCCATATTAAGCACTTACTAAGTCAGCTTCCGCATTTGAAAAGAGTATAACTGTAGTAAGCAACAAGCAATAAACGGCATTCCACTTCAACCATATTGGTGTTACGTGGTTTGTCCCCTCGCGGGCTGGGGACGTCCCCGAAGGACCGACCTCCAGGTGTACACGTTTCGTTGCCGGGCCCGGAGACAGCCATCGAGCCGAGACTGGAAGCAGCGACTGGCAGCAGGCGGAATACACACCACGTTGACCGGAGCCCGGATACAGCCCCGAGCTGAGACCGGAGACAGCGGCCGGCAACAGGTGGTGACCCCGACGTGATCCTGGAGGCGGAGGACAGCGCCACAGGCAGAGGACGGCGCAGGAGGCATGGATACTGCGGTAAAGGTGATGAAGACCCTGGGCAAAGAATATAAGACTTGTATCAAGTCGGCAGCCATCAGGGGGTACCTGGATACATTGGTCAGGCAGGGAGTAATTGGCTCCCACTCGCAAATTTTTTGGGAGGAGAATTGGGATAAGATAAAATCAGAATTGACTCAACGAGCTATGGCTGGAAAGGCAGAAGAGCTTGTGGCATTTGGGAAGATATTAGCCATTTTGGAGTTAGCAAGGGAGGATTGCGAAAGGTGGCGTGCAGCAAGAGTCTTTTGGGACCCAGGAGGGCCAAATGCAAACACTGGAGCAGGAGGAGGGGGCAAGGGCAGACCCCGGGCAGGAGGAAACGATAACTGCCTTCCCTACCGTAAGGGGCATAGGGGAATTTGATCTGCCCTTTAAAGTGGAGGTTGGAGAATTGTAATACCTTAAGTGAGGGCAGAAACCGTTATTAGGACTATTATCTCTGTTTGCTGTGTTCCTCTGTATTATGTGTTGTATCCTTTGTATAATAATGCTGACATGAGGTATGGTTGAAAGGTGGAAATTTGGATGATCTGTAGAATCATAGAAAGAAGATGTTTGCCTGCTCGGGCTGCACAATGAGAAGCACGGGGGCAGTTGCTCAGCCAGGCTCACAGCCGACCTCCTCCAAAACGCAGTTGAAGGCGGCTGCTCGACCGGGCTTGCAGCGAACTTAACAGCGAACTTCCTCTAAACTAGTTTGCAGATCAAGCACCCGAAAGGGAGGAAGATGAGAAAGGCAGGACCCTCAGACTGACGGCTGGGCCCACTTACTGGTACGCGCACCTGCGCACCCAGGAGGGAAGGTTATGTGACTGAAGGTGGAGTTTTTCCACCCCCTGGTCTGCCTGCTGGCACGTACTGGCCCTACGTGGCAGGATGCACCGGGCATAAACAGACAGTGCAGAGAGAGGGGGGGGCGAGACTCCTAACACCGAGACCTACGTTGTCTCCGCGGGGACGCGCGCCCGCTAAGCTGGGAGCCTGTCAGCAACCCTCTAATCTGCCGACTCGAGAGAATGTTCAGTCTCAGTATCCTGCCGGCAAATGGTACCTCAAGAGTAATTATTCATACTTTGCATCTTTGATGTGCTTTCACCTGAATAGAGGCTCTCTGTAGCCACCTTCTTTGTGTGATTATTGCCAAATCCCAAGCCCATTTGCAACGTAATTGGCGACGAGGATGGGCTTCGGCAATTGAAACAGTGGGACTCACTAGTGGAGTGCACAGCTACGTGAGGTCGTGCCACTGGATAGAAACTGTGTTTGTGCTGTTTGTGTGTGTGTGTGTGGTCTTTAGATCCCCTTATGTTTTGGAGTTTATTCCATTCAAGATAATATTTGGAACACTTCCCCCGTATATCTTATTAATATTGGGAAGAATTTGTGTAAACCTACTGAGATCAAGGGACCGTATGTTGTAATTTATAAAGGAAAAGAGTGGGATCGGTACAGATCGGGATTAGAAAGGGAACTCTCTAACATAGCTAAGTGGGACACGGAGATGAGAAGATAGATATGAGAACCCACAGACCAACAGGATGCAGATGCAAAAGAACTCACAGACCAACAGGATGCAGATGCAAAGATGTACATGACGGGTTAAGCTTGTGCAAGTGAGAGTTAGTAAATAGCTTCGCTATGTGTGTATACCAATAATAGACTAGATTAGGGATTGTAACCTAAAAAGAAATGAGGCATTTGGCTAAAGCATGGCATTCCTTACAACAGCCAAGGACAGGCCATTGTAGAAAGAGCCCACCGCACCCTCAAGCAACAAATAACCCGCCTTGGGGAAGGGGAGGGTTATACAGGAGGAGTACCCCAGAAAGAACAGCAGAGAATTTTAAGCCGCACGCTGTACGTTCTAAACCATCATAGCTGAGGAGAAGGGTCGGAAGCCCCATCCGAGCTCACTTTGAAAGAGGAAAGCAAGGAGCAGGGCAAATGCCGAGAGTCGCGGGTATGCTGCGGTGCAGATGGGTGAACGGGTGGAATGGGTTCCAGCGAGGTGTATTAGACCAAAGCTAACCAAGACCCGAGATGACTCTTCACCCACAGGATCGAATGGTTGGGAAGAAGAGGAAGAAGGAGGAGCAGGCGTCGCTCCTGCAACTGGAGAAGAATGAAGAAAAATATGAAAGACTGCGTGAGGAAGAGGAACGACACGGGGCGCTTGTGTGACGGACGCACCCCCGCAGACAGTATTGTATTGCTTACGCTTGCAGTAATGCGATAAGGCCGAACAGCGCAACCAAACTTACGCTTGCGATAATGCTACTTGCAATAAGGACGCCTATTCTGCTTTAAGCCGCCAGTAGTCTAGCTTTGCGGAGACTTAGTTATATTTTGTGTATACCCTATATTACAGTATAGATAAATAGCATAGATAAATAGTATAGATAAATATTCCGAGAAAGACTGTCAAGACCTGGAGCTCTTAACTGGCCAACAAGGTGCTTAAGGCGGTCCGGGATCCGAAGCGGATAAAGGAGACCGGTAAGGCCCAAGGTAATAAATTGGGAGAGGCCTCGGGGTTGCCGACAATAATCCAGGTGGACGCACTGAAGGAGAGTCGGCTGGGAATTGGGAGAGACGTCTCCCTGTTCCCTTGAGGAAAAGGGGTTGGTGTGGGACGGAAAGTATTATAATTAGGGGACAAGGAAAGTCGACACCTTGTCTCTAGACGGAGATTGTCCTACAAGCCCTCCACGAAGCCATATTGGTCGTTATGGATGCTGTCACGTAGGGGGGATGTAAATACCTGGGCTTTACTAACCTCACCTTCTGTTGTCTGACGACAGAGGATTATGAGAAAGTAGGCGATGCCTTTACCCCGACCTTCAACGCCATCGCGACCAGACAAGACCTGCAATGGATGGCCGAGTCCACGGTTGCCACCTCCACGTTGAGCCCGTACCCTCGCTCATATCCCTACAGCCACCGACGGCCGCCTGACGAAGAGAAGGAGCGAGGTAAAAAGAGAGAACAGAACAGGCTAGCACAGGCTAGGTGTCGGAGGAGGCACCAAGAACGAGAGGCGATACTCGCTGTGGAAGCTGGGCTGCTACAGGGGACAAAGTTACGCCTATGAAAAGAGGTTGCTAGGCTCTGGAGGGAGAAAGAAAAACTAGAGTCCATGCTGGAGGCTCTCTGCCCATTGTGCAAAATCAGCTTTGATAGCTGCTGGACCTCGTCGTCCAGCGGCCTCCGGGGCGCTCCTGTAAGGGAAACGGCCCCACCGTCCTCTCTGCCCCCTGATAAAGCCCAAAGGTCTGTCTCTAGGCCCACTAGGACCTATAAGAAGGTCATTCAGAACCCCGAGCTAGGGCTTGGAATGTTCCGAGCTCCACAGGAGGAACCCTTAGCATGGGGAGGGGGAGATGTGGATGAGACCGGTTTGAGAAGCCAGATCAGGCTTAGATTAGCCTCACGGCTTAAGGAAAGAGTCAAGACAGCGGGCTGGCTTGACCAGACTTAGGCTAAGAGGAAGGGTCCGGTGGTCGGAAGATTTCGCGATGTGACGGAAAGTCTAGGGGGAAGTAATGACAAGGACAATTTTAACCATAAATAGAACGGCTGCAATTGCATTCCATATTAAGCACTTACTAAGTCAGCTTCCGCATTTGAAAAGAGTATAACTGTAGTAAGCAACAAGCAATAAACGGCATTCCACTTCAACCATATTGGTGTTACGTGGTTTGTCCCCTTGCGGGCTGGGGACGTCCCCGAAGGACCGACCTCCAGGTGTACACGTTTCGTTGCCGGGCCCGGAGACAGCCATCGAGCCGAGACTGGAAGCAGCGACTGGCAGCAGGCGGAATACACACCACGTTGACCGGAGCCCGGATACAGCCCCGAGCTGAGACCGGAGACAGCGGCCGGCAACATCCATGTAATGGTAACAGTAACAGTCTGGAAATTGCTCCCAAACGGGAGATAAAGCTTGAGCAACAAACCATTGGCAAATTGTTGGCAAATTTTTCATACCTTGAGGTAACACCTTCCATTGATATATTTTCGCTGGTTCAGAATGGTTTACAGGTAATACAGTAAAAGCAAATTTTTCCCTATCCTCAGGTGCTAATGGAATGGTAAAGAAACAGTCCTTCAGGTCTATTACCACAATATCCCAGTCTATAGGGATCATTGAGGGTGCAGGAAGGCTGGGCTGTAAAGCTCCCATGGTGGTCATGGCAGCATTTACCTGTCGTAGGTCATATAAAAGTCGCCATTTGCCAGATTTCTTCTTAATCACCAATACAGGGGTATTCCAAGGACTGTGAGAGGGTTCAATGTGCCCAGTCACAAGCTGTTCTGACACCAATTCTTGCAGGGCTTGCAACTTTTCCTCTGCTAGGGGCCACTGATCCACCCACGCAGGCCTGTCAGTTAACCAGGTTAAAGCAAGTGTGGGTCGATGAACATCCTGCAATGCAGTGGCCCCCGTCAAAAATCCATCGTAATCCTAACCCCCCATTGTCCTAAACAATCTCTTCCCCACAAGTTCAGGGGTGCAGAGGTTATGTATGGTTTGATTGTTGCTATTTGCCCTTCAGGATTGGTGATCAGCACAGGTACGAGAGACACGCCCCCATGAGTGGATCCCCCCAGCCCTACTACACCCATCCCAGTGTTCACAATGGGCCAAGAGGACAGCCAGGAATGTTGAGAGATAATAGTCACATCAGCCCCAGTGTCCAACAAACCCGTAATCTTCAGCGTTGTTGGTGAATAGCCTTTGTTGGAGATGGTACATGTCATTTGTGGCCTCTGCGCTGATACAGGTTGCGACCAGAAAACTTGAGGTGGGCCCGTAGAGCCAAAGCCTCCTTCTTGTCGTTCCTTAAGTTCTGTGTGAGGAACATGCCGAGGCCCACCCCGCGAGACGGAATGAACGACACTTCAATGTGAAGCAGGTTCAATTTGTTTACTATTCTCTACGGTGTAGCTTTATACAATTCTATCACCTGTAAGCGTACACACGCGCTAAGCAACAGCATTCTCATTGGTTAAGCTATAGTGTCCATGCATAACTAGCTTGCAGCTGGCTGACATTCCTTTCCGATGCTCTATTGCTGGTCCTCCCGGATGCTTATCTGGCTATGGCCGGCCTAGTTCATTAAAAAGTTGCTAACGAGCGTTATCTTCTCCGGGTGGCCTTGGTTCCCATCGCTTCAGTTCCCGGTTCTCACCGCCTCAGCTCCTCGGTTCTCATCACTTCAGCTCCTCAGTTCTCATCACTTCAGCTCCTCGTATTCCTGTAAAAGTGCTAAGGCCCCAACATTTCCCCCTCTTTTTTCAAAAACAGAATTAGCGGTATTATGCATCAAGCGTTGCAAGTATTGGCAAAAGCAAGGTAACATAATCACAAGCACGAGTATAACCATCCCGATCACGCACAAGTGGTACAACATTTCTGTAATCCATGGTCCTAAGCCTAACGATCTGAGCCAATCTTCTAATCCCCAACTTTCTTCCTTCAACTTGTGCAGCCCTTCTTTCAAGAGTGCAATCTTTTTATGGATAGACTCTGAATGATCGGATAAGTTTAAACGACACATACCTTCAAAATCCTCACACCCATGCCCATGTGCTAAAAGCAGAAAATCTACTGCGGCTCTATTCTGCAATACTACATGATTTACACTAGCTACATCTTGCGATAGCTGATCTAAAATGTCTGATGTTAAATTTAATTCATTCCTCGTCCAGCATGCTAGCTGTTTCAAGGAAGTCATTGCTCGTGCGGCAGTGCTCCCTGGGATAAGCAGGGACACGAAGATAGTTTTGACCCTTGACCAAAATCTTGGATCCCCAACTTTTGTACAATCTAACTCATGTATCGATCGTTTCTTCCTTTTGGATACAAAGGTCATCACTTGGGATATATTAGGATGAAATAAGCTCAGTTTCCCCAGATAACATGGACCTCCTTGTGGACTGGACGGTACTCCGTTCCATGCCCGGTCTCCGCATATTAAAAACACTCCTGGTGGTAGCCGTTTTGCAGAGAAGCTCGTTAATTTACATTGGGTATATGTGTGAAGATAAACATCATTAATTTTCAGCCCCGAGTTAACTGTTGCCCATTGCGATGTACTTTCTTCAAGTGCACCTTTGCTATGCAGTTCAAAACTAACCCATCCACCGTTTCGGGTGGTATTTGTGGCATTCAGACTTCCCAACAAGTCTAATTCCTCCGGCGGGGAAGTCAAAGTGCCATTCAGACTTTTAATGATTTCACATTGCCAGCACCCGTCTAACTGTTCTGCCGTTCGCTTTGATCGGTAAGAGCACATAGTAGTATTTAATAGAGTATCATTAAGCACAGCAAAATTAGCTACGTACCCATTGAATTCTTGAGGTTGCCAAACAGGGACACCTATCAAACAAGTACGAAAAGGGTCTCCTGGACGTTCCAAGCTAAGACAGAAGGCACTTTGGCCTGTCTGATTAGCTATGGTGACCCAAATGTTCTCCCTCTGCTGAATTTCTGTCTGCCATTTCCCCTGCACTATTCCTGTCACTGTTATCAAGATGATTACCAAACAGCTGAACCTGGTCCATTCTGACATCCTGGTCCATTGATTGTTCCTGTCTGTTCCGCAACCACGGTCGTACCCACTTGGCTGGTACCCAGGTCGCTCCATCTCCTGCAAGTACACAAGCATAAACCGGTCCCCACGTAATTAACTCGACTGGACCTTCCCAGATCTGTTTCTGCGGCCAGAAAACTTCTACCTGCACCTTCTTTCCTGAAAGATCAGCTGGGTTTTTAGAAAAATGGGTGAAAATAGGTATACTATCATCATTTCGAGGGTTAAGCCAATTTAAAACATAACATGCTTTACTGATTAACTCGTAGGGACTCTTCTCCCCCTCTTTTTTCAAAGCAAACAATAATTGTTTTAAATTTTTATGATGACGCTCGATAATGGCCTGACCACCAGAATTATAAGGGATACCCGTCTGATGGATTATTCCCCATTGCTGGAAAAAGGTTGCACAGGTGTTACTCTTATACGCAGGTGCATTATCTGTCTTTATGATGTCAGGCTTTCCTAAAACAGCAATTGCCTGAGTCCAATGTTTACAGGCTGACTTGGCATTTGCAGAAGTGGCTGGGGTGGCCCATAAAGCCTTTGAACAGGTATCCACAGTAACATGTAAATACTTGAGGTGCCCAAAAGGTGCAAACTCTGTTACATCTGACTGCCATATCTGTCTTGGTTGTAATCCCCTCGGGTTAGTACCCATTTCCTGTAAAGGGGTCAAGCGTGCACAATCAGGACAAGCAGCAATAATAGCACGAGCTGTTGCTCGGGAAATTTTAAATTCGCGTTGTAACGCTTGAGCAGACTGATGAAAAAATGAATGAGAAGTTGATGCCTGCTGTTCCACCGAACAAGGAATACCTGCTGCTGACACAGCACTATCTATGACTGCATTGCCTTCTGTTAAAGGACCAGGGAGTGCAGTGTGGCTACGGATATGTGATACCCAAAAAGCATACCTCCTCTGTTGTATGATGTTCCAAAGCTGAACAAACAAGGCTTGAAGACTATGGTTGTTTACGTGCCCTATAATTGCCCTATTAATTCGTTGAACAATGCCTACCACATACAAGGAATCAATGACTATATTTATGGGCTGATCGTGAAAGGTTAAAAATGCCCAAACTACAGCTTTTAGTTCTAGGACCTGCACGGATGCAGTCTCTTTCCGAATTTGTGTTTTCCAGAGATCTGACTCCCGGAAAGCATACCCATACTTTCCAGTTTTGCTACTAGCATCCGTGAATACAGTAATCGCGTTTGACAATGGTCTTGAGCTCCGGATTTCTCGCTCTTCCAGCTCCAAAGAGGTGTGGAAGAGAGGATGCTTAGGATAGTGATTGTCCACTTTAATTCCCTGAATGGCTAAGGCAAATTCTACGCTTTGCAAGCACCATTCTTCGACTAGCTCTAGAGCCTTTAGAGGCAGAATAATACTGTCAGGCTCCCTACCGGCAATTGTTCGTAAACGCTGCCGGGCTTTCAAAACTCCCATTCCAATTGCCTCATGCCTCTGAGTTAAGGTGCGTCGTAGGTGACTTGGAAGAAAAACCCATTCGAGTATAAACAAGATCCCCTTCTCATTTATCTGGGCAATGATTACTGCTACCTCCCTTTTCCGATTATAAACCACCAAAGATATTGGTAACCCTTCCTGTAATCTATAGGCAGCTGTTCCGGCTATCTTCCCCTCAATTCGTTCTAAGGCTGTGGCAGCCTGTGGAGTTAAGCTCCGCTTTTCCGCAGGCTCTTTAGCTCCTCTGAGCAGTTGAAACAACGGCTCCATTTCCTCATTGGTAATACCACAAAAATTTCTGATCCATTGGATGTCTCCCACTAATTTTTGCACACAGTTAACAGTGTCAATTTTTGTCTGCAATTTAAGCTTTTGGGGTCTAATTCTAGCCTCTGTGATAACCATACCCAAATAATTCCAAGGAGCTTGCCTTTGCACTTTCTCAGGGGCAACGACCAAACCAAATTCCTTTAAACAAGTAATTAATTCCTCTTCGTGTGTAGCTGGTAAAACTTCAGGGCTTGCTACTAGGATGTCATCCATATAATGATACGTAATTAAATCTGGGTGATTTTTCCTCCACGGTTTCAGGGCCAAATTCACAAACCATTGACAGATGGTTGGCGAATTTTTCATTCCCTGTGGAAGAACTACCCACTGATATCGTTCCGATGGGCCTTCCCTATTAATCGTAGGAACCGTAAAGGCAAATTTGTCACTGTCTTCCGGGTCGAGGGGTATTGTAAAGAAACAATCTTTCAGATCAACTACTAACAAATGCCATGCTTGTGGGAGCATAACAGGTGAAGGCAACCCTGGCTGTAATGCTCCCATGTTTGCCATGCATGCGTTAACAGCTCGGAGATCATGTAACAATCTCCATTTTCCTGATTTTTTCTTAATGGTGAAAATAGGGGTGTTCCAAGGACTTGTTGACGGCTTAATATGACCTTGGTCTAATTGTTCTTTAACTAGTTCCTTTAGGTAATGCAGCTTCTCCTCTGGCAGCGGCCATTGGTCCACCCACACAGGGTCCTTCGTGGTCCATGTTAACTTTAAGGTGGGGCGGAAGCTGCCCCCAATGGCCGCTAGGGAAAAGGTGTCTGCAAGATGATTCCCCACTGGGCCAGAACATCCCTTCCCAACAGCCACAGTGATGTACACATCACATAAGGTTTTATCATGGCTCTGTTTCCCTCTTTATCCATGATGGTTACAAAGCATCGACTAACCTGCGTAGGAGATTGCCCTCCGATACCTGTCACAGGAGCATCAATTTCTTGCAGATCCCACTGAGGTGGCCATGCAAACTTGGGAACGATAGTGATATCTGAACCTGTATCAATCATCATGGCAACATCAGTAAGACGAACACCATCCGGTCCCACCATACTCACGAGTCTTGTCGGACGCTGAGTAGTTATTTTTTCACAAAAGGCAACCTGGGGGGGTCCAGAAGATCCAAAGCCTTTGTTTCCACGCTGGGCCTGTCCAGGATTAGGAACTAGAGCTCGAAAAGGTATCAATTGGGCTATCCTGCTCAGTGCTGGAATAGTAACAGGAGGATTGAAAATTTTAATCATTATGCCAATATTTCCAGAGTAATCAGCATCAATACACCCTGGTAGAACAAAAATACCCATTTTTGAAGCTGAGGAACGGCCAATCACCAAAGCGGATAGGCCCTTCCCCAGGGGACCAGTGCACGTAGATTCCAATATGTGCACATCAGAATCTCTAATTACTGTGGATTTTGCCACGGCCAAATCGACTCCTGCACTCCCGCAAGTTGCGGAGGAGAGCTCACAGAGGCAGCCATCATTTGGGGATATTTGTTCGCCGCGTCCCTCATAACGCGGCAGCTCCCGTTTCCCTGCAACTGTGTACCGTTCTTATAACATCGTGACCGACATTCTGCTGCCTTATGCCCAAACTTTTGACATTTAGCACAGTTCCCATTAAATCCTTTCGGGCCCACACCTTCAACTCTAAATTTGTTAGGACACCTTCTTTTCACATGTCCTGGTAGGCCACATTGAAAACACACTCCATGAAATCCTTTATCCCCCTTTCCAGATATTCTCCCCTCCTTGAGTGCTGTAGCCAAAGCCACGGCATGTATTTTAGCCTTCTGCTCTTCTTCAACCATTGGTGCTCGGGAACATACTTCTATCATTTGAATAATCGAGGCTCCTGGAGGCAGAGTAGCCAACAGTTGTTTACAGGATTGATTTGCGTTTTGTATTGCCAATTCCTTAGCCAATATTGCTTTCATCTCTGGAGGCACATTAGGTGCCATATCCAGGGCATCCTTCAGCCGGTCGACAAAACCGAAAAAAGGCTCGCCTGGCTTTTGCATTATTTTAGTATATGGTAATTGAGGTGTTCCTATCTGTGGCAGAGCAAGAAAGGTTGCTAAAGCTGCATTTTTTGATTGTTGTAATACTCTAGGGTGAAGCGCTGCTTGGGCCTCAACTGCCCGATAACGCCCATTTCCCATCAGTTGGTCGAGAGTGGCGACCCTTAACGGATCATCCATACTACAATTTAGATTTTCCAATTGCTTTTCTTCTAACCTTTCTTGCCACTTTGCTAGCCAGAGCATATAGGTAGTAGAGGAAAGCAGAAGTTCCATTATAGCCCTGCTGTCTGCAGGAACCATACTCGAATATTTAAACAAAGCAGAGACTTGGTTTCGAACAAGCTTATTATCATGTCCATATTGCATCACTGTTTTTTGTAAATCTCGCACCAATTTCCAATCTAAAGGCTCCCACTTGGGGCCCTGGGCTCCCACTACTACGGGGCTGCTATTGGAGTTAATATAAAGTCCCCCTGTAACCGAGCATTCTCTATCAACCCCTTATACCGCGCTCCCGCGTTAAAAGTTGGATCAATAGGTGGCGCCACATCCTTACTTTTTCCCGCACTATCACTTCCACTTACAGTGGCTCGGAACCACGACAACAACCCTTCTTCATCTGGATCGCTCCCTCCAGCTGCTTCCCCTTTCTTTTGAGCCTTCCATAACTCCTCAATCTCTCCACCCAAAATGTAACCCTCCATACCAAATTTTGCCTGTAGATAATTTTTTGCTTCGTCAATTGTCATACTCCCTTCTTTAACCTTCTGCAGTACCCACTCCTTTTGTCGTTTCATAACCTCTTCATTCACCTTAGAGCTAGAAGTACCTTTTCGTGCCTCCCATTGCCCCAGTTGTTTATCCACATTCTCCAACCCCTCTACGATAGCCTTATGGGCAGCCTTATATGCTGCCTTCACATCCCTTGCCCTGGACCCACAATCTAAGCGCCGCATCTGTTCCAATAACTCCGTCATTCTCTCTGTTTGCTCCCGAAGTTCTCGTCGCATTCCTTGGATGGTACTGTCATCGTCATCCGACCCATTCGGGATCGGTACTTTAATCGGATCCACGTCCATTTCGGGCGCTGTGGGGAGTGGTCGTTCCGGGGGTGGTCGTTCCTCCCCCTCCCACGGTGGAAGATACTCATCCACTCCCCCCCATACTTCACGTTCAGCTAGAGTTACTGGACACGCCTGTCGAGATGAAATCCCTTTTTCCTTATTGTCCATTTCTTCGTATGGATTCGGTTCAATAATTTCAGTCCACTCGGAGTCTCCTGAGCCACTCTCCTCCCCCTTTTCTCCGCCGAGTGCCTCTCGCAAAGCAGCAGCGACTTGAGCCTCCCCGTGCAATTGTTCAAGCATTAGCCGCACGGGACGATATATTTTTGCAAGTCGCCGAGCTTCCTTTGAACCTACTTGCACACCATCCCACAGTTCTTTTCCCACTCGCTCCCAGGACTCGAGCTTATATACCTGAGAAGTTTCTTCTATGAGTTTTTTCTGCTTACAAAACAGCAGCAAGTCAATTAAATCGTCTTTTGAGATCTCAGTTTCAGTCTTTTGAGCGAGCTTTAACAAACTTTCTATAATAGCACGCTCCGTTGCTGATGCAGCAATTTCCATCCTAGTTGCTGATGCAGCAATCCCCATCCTGCCCCTGACTCACCAGGTCAGTCCTGACTCACTAGGTCAGCCGTGGCCACGATCCGCCTCTCCCGGGCGCCCAGCTACTTCTCCGCTGGCTGCAGGATCCCTCGCGTTCTCGGCTCCACTCTACCCACGGTCGTATCACGTCGGGGTCACCAGATGCCGAGGCCCACCCCGCGAGACGGAATGAACGACACTTCAATGTGAAGCAGGTTCAATTCGTTTACTATTCTCTACGGTGTAGCTTTATACAATTCTATCACCTGTAAGCGTACACACGCGCTAAGCAACAGCATTCTCATTGGTTAAGCTATAGTGTCCATGCATAACTAGCTTGCAGCTGGCTGACATTCCTTTCCGATGCTCTATTGCTGGTCCTCCCGGATGCTTATCTGGCTATGGCCGGCCTAGTTCATTAAAAAGTTGCTAACGAGCGTTATCTTCTCCGGGTGGCCTTGGTTCCCATCGCTTCAGTTCCCGGTTCTCACCGCCTCAGCTCCTCGGTTCTCATCACTTCAGCTCCTCAGTTCTCATCACTTCAGCTCCTCGTATTCCTGTAAAAGTGCTAAGGCCCCAACAGGAACACAACTCGAAAAAGGCACAAGTTGAGCGACACGGGTACCTTTGGGAATGGTTACTGGGGGATAGGGAGTAGACATCATAGCACAAATTTGCCCAGTATAATCCGAATCAATAACACCTACATGAACAATTAATCCACTCAAAATACTGCTAGACCGTTCAATCAATAATGCACTGAGTCCTTGACCTATAGGCCCCTTTGCATCCAGAGGCACTTTAACAATATCCGTAGTTGACAGAGTTACTGTGTCGGTAGTGGATGCATCCATGCCTGCTGATCCACGGGTTTTCCCTGTGAGACGGTCGCAGAAGGATAAACCCATCGGAGGTGCTCCCATGCATGGAATCGCTGTGTGAGGTACTTGTGTCCCCGCGCGCCTCCCTGCGCTTGTTTCCTCGTTTCCCGTCAAAGAATAGCCATTAATGTGGAATTTAGATCGACAGTGTCTGGCAAAATGCCCTAGCCTGCCGCATCAATTACAAGTATTGTCCACAGGCTTGGCAAAATGCCCTGCCGCTTTGCCTTTTCGCTTAGCAGCTGCGCTCTGAAACGGGCAAGCAGCCTTGATATGCCCCTCCTGACCGCACCCAAAGCACTTGGGATTGGGATGAAGAACTGCAGCTAGAGCAGTCATTTTATGTGTTATTGTTCCCGCTCTTGAGCAAGCTGTTACCATATCAGGAATAGTTGGGTTCCCTGGCATTGCTTCAGTTATTTTCTGACAATCTTCATTAGCATTATCTTTAGCTAGCTGAGTGCACAGTCTCTCTCTCAAGTCATCATCCTCTACTTGTTTTTCTAATGATGTAGCAATCCGTTCAACAAATTGTAAGAATGGCTCTTTAACCCCTTGCTTGATTGTTGTATATTTAGGACGGGGCGATGCCAGCTCCATAGTTCGTATCAGAGCTGACATACCTAAATGTTGCGCCTGTTCAAGAATACTAGGGTCCCACTGACCCTGAAGATCAGGGTTAGCAAAAAGACCCGTTCCCATCAAAGCGTCAACCCCAACTCCCTGCCGCGGATCTCCTTGCGGCAATCGCATGTTATCTAGTGCAGCCCGCTCAGCTAACCTCCTCCAGTGTGCCATAAACACTTGATTCTCTACAGGCTGGAACAGAATCTGAGCAAGATGGGTTACATCATACGAGGCTAAAAGATCCGCATTAATAATTCAGATCAGCCGCATTACCTCTGAAGAGTTAATACCATATTTTGATGTAAATGTCTGCAGGTCTTGCACTACTTTCCAGGCAATCGTGCTGTGTTCATCCCTTCTTCCAGAGTTGGGGGCCGCCTTAAACACAGGAAAAGCTCCCAAACCACAGCCGACAACTTGAGTGGAGGCCTCTGAGGGGCAACCGATCTTATCTAACAAATCCCATTGCCCCATTTCGGCTGCCTTTTTTCTAACCTGATCCCAGAATTTGCCAGGCTGTCGCGGCAACACAGTCACCATGGTGGGGGGGGAGAGTCCAGGGTTCAGCTGCTAATCTCAAGGTCCGACATTGAGAACTCCCTATAGTCTCTTTCACAGAAGGACGAACAGCAGAAACCACCTCCTCCTCCTCGTCCGAGGAGTCTTGGGGGCAGGGGGGGGGAACGTTTTTTACTGCGGATTTCTTCATCATTTTCCTTCTCCCCCTCTCCAGGAGGAGCAGAGGGAAGCACAGGTTTATTCAAAGCCTCCCACTCGGCCAACTGTTGCGCGGGTGTCTTATAGAGGGCGGGGGGCAAAAGCTCACTGGGAGACTTCCCCCGTCGCCGCATCTTAACCAGCTCATCAGGCGAGGGGTACTTATGACTTGAGTTGGTTTCATGTTTCAATGACCCAGAGGCGCCCGTGGAGCACTGCAAAACGTCCATTTGCTCCGTAACAGACTCTATAGGAGAAGGATGCTTCTCCTGGTCCTCTCTGTCTTCCCCCAAAAGAGGGGAACTTTCGGGCATCACCGGAATGCTCTCCTGGTTGTGCTCCGCTTTCCAATCCTCCAAAGTCTCCTGCAGCAGTCGCCAAGTAGTAGGTAAACCCTCTACCTCTTTAGAGCCTCTAGAAAGGGCATCCCACAGCTTATCACCCACCTTCTGCCAAACGCTCACACTAAATGCAACAGCTGAAGTGGCTTCAAACCCCTGTCCTCGGCACCAGAGCAACAGGCGGCGTAACGCATAGTCAGTAACTTTAATACCTCTCTGAGCAAGTAAGGCCTTCCATGTAGATAAAACTAGGGCTTCCTGCTTTGTCAGGTTTTGCCCCATCTCTGTGTATTTCTGCTCTCTGCAGCGCACCTTCGAGAGGTGACAGTCCCGCTCGCACCTTTAAGAGGTGTCAATCCCGTTCCCGGCGGCTCACCTTCACAAGGAGTCAAATCACAGGTCCGGACCAGGCAGCTTCCCCGCTGTTCTCAAGTTCCGCCGGGTTCCGCCACCACCGCCAGTCGCCAGGCGGTCCACTTCTTATTATCACGTCGGGGTCACCAGTTGTTGCAGTCGTGCCGGCCAAAAACACAAACAACTGGGGTAGATGCAACGCAAACTACCCTTTATTGTTTTTCAGGTACATTATTTATACCGAGCTCTCCTCATCGTGGCTGCTGCTTATTGGTGAGGACTACAAAGGACAGTAGCTAGTGACAGAGTTATGATTGGATGATTCTTAGCTTGGCCAGTTTCTGCTCCATGGCCAAACCTCCTTAAACTTGTTAATAACTTTCTGCTGTGTCCGTGTGAACTCCCTATCTCATAGATACACTCTAATCTTTTCAAGGTTAACATTCTCTGCTAAGGGAGCCAGGGATTTCACAGACCTGCTGCAATCCCTGACAAGAGGAGGGTAGCAGTCAGTCAGGAACAGAAGAAGATGATGGGGTGACATTGCCTGTCTCCATAGCAGGCTACACTAAAATTGGCTGACATCAGTAGTTGGACTGCAGCCTAAATTGAAGGCACTTTCTTGCTGCTTTAGGAAATATCTGCTAAAAGTTTCTTTGGATGGACTTTCTTTCCATTTTCTACACAAAGTCCGTCTTGGTTCTGATACTTTTTTTTTAAATTAAATTTTAGTTTAAGTGATTATTATCCTATTTTGATGGATGCTCTAATGAGCATAATGTGTTGCAGAAATGCTCCTGCAGTGTGTTTCTGAAATCACTAATCATTTCCTTTGTAATGAAAAGATTTTTTTTATCAGACTGATAACTGTAGAGAGCATTGTTCAAACCTGGTTAATGGAAAAAGGACATAGCCAGACAGAGCTGATACGGAGGGCCTAAGTAAGACAAAGGACAGAGTGTCCCTGAGATAAAGAAGTTGCTGCAGCTGCACAAACAAAAGCAAGCAGGAACCGGTTTGATACCGCAAGAATGAAGAAGAACCACAAGTACTGATTTCGCAAATAGCATTTAACCAATCATGAGCTCAGGTTCTGTAATATGCATGAGGCTAATTAAGGAGTGTATAAGAAGCAGTCTAAAATGATTAATAAACGAGTCTTGTTGATGACCAACTGGTGTCAGCAGTCTCCCTTTCTCCTACAAATGGTGACCCCGACGTCGCCCTCCTGATCTAAAAGAAAACGGGGGAGGACGCGCCACGGTGGAGAAAGTAGGAGTTGGGTCCTCAAGCAGCCGGGACGGTGCAGAATCCGCTGAAAGGATGGCACCCCTGAAGATCATATAGGTGATTTCGGGCCATACGTGCCACCGGAGCCTGGAGAGCTGCAACAGCGCTGACGCCAAAAATGGATAGGCAAGTGGCATATGAATTATTTACTCGTACCTTACAGCAGTATAACGTGCAGGGAATTGACTTAAAGAAAGAATTACCGTGATTACTAGCATGGGGCTATGCGAAGGGTTGCTTTATTGTCCCACATACGGTACATGAATTATCGGAGTGGCGTAAATTGGGTGATAAGTTATGGGATGCAATGTTAGATGACGATAAGACAGCTAAAAAACTAGGGAAACTATGTAGGGTGGTGCATAACGCACTGTTACAACGGGTGGCGGAGAAAAAGGCAGCGGATCAGGCGATTGAGGCTCATAAAAAGAATTTACATTATGGGCAGGAGGATGAGCAACCGTGGGCTCCAGCAGTTAGAACTGTGACAATTCCGCCCGTAGTAACACCCAGTGAGGGTAGCAGTTCGGAGGCGGGTACGGTCCCCTCAGCGCCCACTCTTGAAGGATGGGAGGAAATCAAAATTGGGGATGGCGACACACCGCGACCCCCAACCCCCCCAGCTCCACCCACGCCACGGCAGTCTCTTGGGGCACTGGAGTCTGTCCCGGGAGATGAAAATGGCCGGATGGAGGACATGGCAAAACAAAGGAGAGAGGCCTGGCAGAATGTGGCGCAGCAAGCGATCGCTGAAGGGGATAGTGCAATCCTGCGAACTTCTGGTTACATGGCGTTTCCAGCCACCTTTACACCCATATATGATCAACAAGGCAACCCAGCCGGTATGCAGGGTGAGTTTCACCCATTGGATTGGAAGTTGTTAACGCAATTGCGACAGACAGTTAGCCAATTTGGACCTAAAAGCGAGCCCGTGAAACAAATGTTAGATTACCTGTTTGACACACAGGTGTTACTCCCAAATGATTTGCGAGGGATATCACGTCTTATGCTTACGGAGCATCAATTATTACTCTTTGGGGCACATTGGCAGGCTCTTGTCAATGAATCGGTAGCCACACAAAGACAGCCAGGAGATCCGTTGCATGGGATCACTGCAGATGAACTGATGGGGCTAGGTAATTACCTTAGGACCAAAGCACAGTTTCTGATGGGACCAGAAAAAGCAAGAGAAGCAATGAGGGTGTTCAGAAATGCTCTGGAAAGGGTAAAAGAGCCGGGAGGGGTACCTCCGTATATGGGCATAAAACAAGGCAGAGAGGAGCCATTCGGTACATTTGTTGACCGGGTAGCAGCAGCAATAGAAAAGGCGGGGGCTCCAAGCTGGATGAAGGGAACACTTTTGAAACAATGTGCATTGCAGAATAGTAATTCTACCATACAAAGGCTGATTGCCACGTTACCTGGGAATTGGGCAATAGAGGAGCTGTTAGAACGGGCGGCAATGATACCAGCGGGATCTCAGGCATTATTGGTGGAAGCTATAAGAGACCTTGGGGAGGGACTGAAAAAGCAGGCTGAAGCCTCACAAACTCAGGTGTTAGCTGCTCTTGCACCTCTCCAAGCCTCCGCAGTCACCAGCAACGGCCGTTTCCGATCTAATTTGTCTACAAAATGTTATCGATGTGGAAAAGGGGGTCACGTACGCAAGACGTGCCGAGCCACCGGGGTCTGGTGTCAGACTTGCCAGTCTGACTCGCACAATTCAACTGCCTGCCGTCGCAAGTCGGGAAACCGCCAGCAGAGCGCGTCCGGTCGCGCTATGACACAAATGACCGGGGAAAGAGCAACAGCGCCACCTCCTGTCTCCAACCAGCAACGGCAGGGTCCCTCGGCTTGGACCTGACAGCCGCAGTAGACGTCACCCTGTATACCGATCGACCTACGAAGATACCTACAGGAACCAGAGGACCTATAGTAATCGACGGACACACGTTCGGAGCTTTGTTATTGGGGCGCTCCTCAGCCTCTATAATGGGACTCTTTGTGCTCCCCGGAGTGATAGATGCGGATTATACTGGAGAAATACAAATTATGGCCCACACCCCTTACCCACCGTTAAAGATTGAACAAGGTCAACGTATAGCTCAGCTTGTTCCACTACCGCAGATCACTGCAGGACTTGTACCAGAAGGAATGGACTCCCGGGGTACCAAAGCCTTTGGGTCAACGGGACTTACTTTATTGACCCTAGATTTGAAAGATCGACCGAGGAAAACCGTTAGAATCACTTACAAGGGGGAAGGGATCGCCACCACTGCACTTCTTGACACCGGAGCAGATACCAGCATAGTGAGCCCTGACGCTTGGCCCAACCATTGGCCCTCATATGCGTCCGTGCAAACAGTGACTGGGGTTGGAGGATACACCTTGGCCAGAAAAACGCCAATGGTAAGCCTGCAACTTGATGAGCAGCAATTAACTGTGGTGTTCTCCATTGTGCCACTGCCCCCTTCAGTGTCCTGTCTAATTGGCCGTGATGTACTGGCTCAACTAGGAGTAGTGTTAACAAATGCTCACCCTTTGGGGGTAACCGCCATCGCTTGGACTTTCCCATTGCCACTCACATGGACCACCCAAGAACCAGTGATGGTTAAGCAATGGCCGTTAAAAAGGGAAAGTCTTGAACAAGCTCATCAGTTAGTGCAGGAACAATTTCAACAAGGACATTTAAAATTGTCCACAATCCCATGGAATACGCCCATCTTTGTAATAAAGAAAAAGTCAGGGAAATATCGGCTGTTACACGATTTAAGAGCAGTAAATAATCAGATGGAGCCAATGGGAGCCCTACAGCTGGGCCTTCCCAACCCAGCCATGATACCAGAAAATTGGCCCATTTTGATCATTGATCTTAAGGACTGCTTCTTCACCATCAATCTGCACCCCGATGATACAAAACGCTTTTAAAACAAAACTTTAAAACTATTGACAGCATTTGGTTAGCATTCCTCTTTTTCATTTTTTTTTTTTACCATTTTTTTGGAATCCCCTCCTAAGTTTCTTTCAGGCATATACTCCCATACACTTACTTGAGAACGCAGTACTGGATTTAACAATGCTAATGCTAAGGATAAACTCCTCCTTTTATGCTGACATCTTTTGAATTTGCTCTGCTTGAACCTCTTGATCCAGCTGCTTTACCTCTGATAATAGACAGGTATTCTTTTGTATGTGGATTTTCTCTTTACTTCCAAACCTGTCTGGCAAGCACGTTAAAGGGACCACAGAGCAGATGCTACTCTCTTTTCCCATCACTTCTCTACCTGCAGGATTCACACCATGCCTGGGACTCCAATCATGCTTATCTAGAGCTCTTTCACCATCCCATTGCTGCGCATCACTGCTGAAAGTGTTATAGCCCAGTCTGCTGACAGACTGTAGCAGTTAATAAGTATTATGACTTGGGCTAGCTGCAGTGTTTTATCCTTCCTTCAATCCTTCTGCTCGTTTCTCACTTGAGGAGATGATTCTTCAATTATTATTGAGCTATTCCCATCGGGGGTGGTGTTGCAGTGGGGGACAGCAGTTGTACATCCTCTTGCTCCTCTCCACTCAGAATTTTTCTATTATTAGCACAACCCAAACAACACCTATTTTCTTTTTTTCTGGGCTATCACAGCCATTATCGGTTCCTCTTTACCTTTCAAGATACGTTTATTTTGGATTTCTGGCTTCCTATATAATAACATAAAGGCATCTACATAAGGTACCTTATCCCATTTGCCTTCCTTGTGGCAAAACAGCATGGTATATAATTAATTCGCCAGCATAGCTGATACTACAACTACTATGAAAGCTATTTAAGACAGTATTTGGAAAAGAAAAAATTACCATGGCCTCAGATAAAGACTTTATGATCTTTGAAAATAACGGTAATCTCATGATTGTCACAAGTGTCTTCATACAATTAATTCACCCACATGTGAAAGGGAAACTTGCACATAGCCAGCACTAGTACCTTTGTAAAGAGAAACCTGGAAGACTGAAGAACACACCTATCCAGCACCAGAATATTTCACTTTGCATTTTATTTTAACATTCTACCCTGCTTCACACTGTAACACCTTTCCTAAATGCTACATTTTAGCAGGTGAAAAATAAACCTAAACACAGCATCTCTGCAGACCCCATTTGCTTTCTGTGCCTGCCTTTCAGATGGAGTGAAAGAACTTCATTTAATTGTTTAAGAACTTTAGCTTGAATAAAGTGTGTATATGTATGAGCATGTCAGTATTTTTTTAATGTGACACCTCAAGCTGTCACATTAAAAAAATACTGACATGCTCATACATATACACACATTTATTCAAGCTAAAGTTCCTTAAACAATTAAATGAAGTTCCTTTCACTCCATCTGAAAGGAGGCACAGAAAGCAAATGGGGTTGCAGAAGATGCTGTGTTTAGGTTTATTTTTTCACTACCTTTGAGCATTTAGGAAAGGAGGAAAGAGGAACAAGAGTATAATCTGAGCACGGCTCTGAGAAGTTTTTTTACAAGCTGGTACACTCTGGTACATGAAATACTGCAGAACACTTCTCCCCTACGAGGAGAGGCTGAGGGAGCAGGGCCTGTTCAGTCTGGAGAAGAGAAGGCTGAGAGGGGACCTGATCAGTATCTATAAGTACCTCAAGGGAGGCAGTGAGGAGGATGGTGCTGGCCTCTTTTCAGTGGTGGCCACTGACAGAACTAGAGGTAATGGCCACAAACTGAAGCACCAAAAGTTCCACAGGAACATAAGGAAAAATTTCTTAACAGTGAGGGTGACAGAGCCCTGGAACAGGCTGCCCAGAGAGGTTGTGGAGTCTCCTTCTCTGGAGATCTTCAAAACCTGCTTGGACGCAGTCCTGTGCCACGTGCTCTAGGTGACCCTGCGTGTGCAGGGGGGTTGGACTAGATGACCTCTAGAGGTCCCTTCCAACCTTAAGCATTCTATGATTCTATGAAATAACTTTTGCACCAGGAGGTGCTAGTTCTTCCCAGACCACACCAAGAAAAGCACAGATGCTTTCAGGATGGATAACTACTATTCATTACTATCACTGAAAAGGTGATAGCAAGTCATAGAAGCTTATGTCCCCTCCAGTGTTGGGAACCCTGAGATGAGAGAGCATCAGACAGACCTCTGTTCAGGGCATGGCATGATGTGCAGATCCTGTCTGTGGTGAGACTCATCAGCTCTGCGTTCGCTTGCTCTCTTAGAGTCTTGCTTACAATGCTCTCTGTGATCGATTAATCTGTAATTGGGTCTGAAATGTGGACTTAGTTCTGAAAAGTCCCTTGGGCAATATGCCCTAATGTTTTTATCTCATTAACAAACATACAGTTCCTGAACAGGTCCATGTAATATTTCAGGTGGACAGAGCAATGCAGTACGCATATGCTGCTGATTATATGCACACTGATTACAGTGGTTAGCTATACATTTGCTAGGATTAAGTAGTGGTTGCATGGTGTTCAAGATACGGTGGCATACACTTGGACTGGGCATTATGTGGATCACTAACTCCTTGTAGCATAGTCTTCCGGGCCAACCACTTTACTCCACCCTTTGAACATATGTAGATAGTTGCATGTGTGCCAATTTAACGTTCATGCCTCTAGGCTTTCTGGCAATGTATAGGGGGTTGACATACAGAGTAAATGTATATATTGGTCAAAAACAAGGTAAAGTTATTATAGTTGGAGTAAGAGGTGAAACAGTAACAGCAGTTTGATTAGCTATCCAATACAATAGTATCTAATACTACCCTTTAGTCTTTGGTACAGTTTTCAATTGCCTCTTTACCAGTGTGATGTAGGGTCAAGTTGTTACCCTGTGCCCTTGTAAGGCATCTCGAACCATTCCTTTTCCCCTGTCCTCTGAGACATTGATCATGTAGACTCTATCACAAGGTCTAAGTGCCTAGCTGGTAAAACAGATAGCAGGACTTATCCAAGTGGGTGGTATTTGAGGGTACTTGGTACTTACTCCTTGTTGATACGGATGGTATAAGGCACAGAAATAATAACAGCATAGTGATAGTTCTGTAATGAAAGAGCACAAAGCTACATAATTGACACAGAGTGCACATTGCAGAGCATACTGTTGGGTTTCTGCTTCATCTTTTGAGATAAGGTCGGTCACTCTTGGGCTAGGACCTCAGTTGGGACTAATTTCCCCTTGGGGTGGGTTGTTACAAATGGTTACACCCAATTTTAATCAAAGGCTTGCTGCCTGTAAATGAGCCTTACTAGTCAGATTCATGATGGCTTGTGACAACATGGTTGGCCAATTACATAGAGTATGAGAAAGAAAAAAAAAGTAGGCATGTCTGTGTATTCAGCAGAGCATTAGTCCATTCAACCAGATCACAACTCTGGGATGATGACTCTATGATACACCCAGCTTGCTTCATGTTCGACAGCTCATTGCTGGACCATATGGCCAGCAAAATGTGACCTGTTATACAGCTTGTTCCGGATGGGCTCGGGATTCGGCAATAATCAGCCAGAACGAGGTGACTACATCAAGCATTTATTCAGGTGAAAGCACATAAAAGCAGCAAAGTACGGATAACTACTCATGAGGTGATACCTGCTGATCTGGACCCAAACATCCTCTCGAGCTGGCAGAGCAGAGAGAGAGAGTTGCTGACTGGCTCCCGTGGAGACAGTGTAGGCCTAAGAGTTAGGAGTTTCTCCTCCTCCTCCCGCTCTCTCCGCACTGTCCTCTCTATGCCCAGTGCATCCTGGCACGTAGGGTCAGTACGACCCAGGAGGCAGGCCAGAGGGGCAGACAAACTCCGCCTTCAGTTGCGCAACTCTCCCCCGCTGGGTGCGCAGGCGCGCACACCAGTCAGGGGTCCCAGCCCTCAATTCGAGGGTCCTGCCTTCCTCATCTTCTTCCTCATTTCCGGGTGTTTGGTCTCTAAAGCTAGTTTGGAGGATGTCTGCGGTTAAGTTGGCTACAAGCCCAGCCAAGCAGACGCCTTCAACAGGTTTCCAGGGGGGCTGCCTGTGGACCGGGCTGAGCAGCTGCCTTATCGCTCAGCCTAGGCAGGCAAACAGCCTTTTTTCTCAAGGTCTGGCCTCTGCTTCCCATAGGAGATTGTTATGACTCTACAGATCACAGAAATTTTCATCTCCAATACACAGCTGCGGGACCCAACCACTGGCCAAGCAGATGGAGGCCCTTAAGTGTCCCTTGGATGAGTGGACAGTGAAGTGGATTGAGGACTGGGTAGATGGCAGAGCTCAGAGGGTGGTGATAAATGGGGTCGAGTCTGGCTGGAGGCCTGTGGCCAGTGGTGTCCTGCAGGGGTCAGTACTGGGCCCGGTGCTCTTCAACTTGTTCATCAATGATTTGGATGAGGGCACAGAGTGCACCCTCAGCAAGTCTGCAGATGACACCAAACCGGGAGGAGTGGCCAACACTCCCGAGGGCTGTGCTGCCATTCAGAGAGACCTGGACAGGATGGAGAGTTGGGCAGAGAGGAACCTCATGAGGTTCAACAAGGACAAGTGCAGGGTCCTGCACCTGGGGAGGAATAATCCCAGGCACCAGGACAGATTAGGGCTTGACCTGCTGGAAAGCAGCTCCACAGAGTGTCCAGCGGAGAGCCATGAAGATGATTAAGGGACTGGAGCATTTGTCATATGAGGGAAGACTAAGCGAGTTGGGCCTGTTTAGTCTGGAGAAAAGAAGGCTGAGAGGAGATTTGATCAACATATTCAAGTACCTGAGGGGTGATTGTAGGGAGGATGAGGCCAGGCTCTCGTCTGTGGTGGCCGGTGACAGAACAAGGGGTAACGGGTGTAAGTTGAAACACAGGCGGTTCCACCTCCATGTGAGGAAGAACTTCTTTCCTGTGAGGGTGACAGAGCCCTGGCACAGGCTGCCCAGAGAGGCTGTGGAGTCTCCTTCTCTGGAGATCTTCAAAACCCGCCTGGACGCCACCCTGTGCCTCGTGCTCTAGATGTCCCTGCTGGAGCAGGGGAGTTGCACTAGATGATCTCTAGAGGTCCCTTCTAACCTTAAGCATTCTATGATTCTGTGAGTCTTTTTGGTCAATATGTCCTTTGAGTTTATGTGGTAGTTTTATTGTGGTGGATCACTCTCTTTTTGTTCTTGCTTTCCTTGCTCCTCTTAGGGGCACAGCTAGCGAGCATTAAGTTTTTAGAGGTCTGAGAGGGACTGTCTTGGCTTCTGGGAGCTGCAGAGCTTTGTTTTGTAGGTCGTAAGGGTTTCGGGTGTATAAACAGTGGTCACTCATGTGATCTTTGAATCAATGCTGAGGCTTGATGTACATAAAGCAGAATTCTTTAGCTTTTTTGAACTTCAGTAGTGTCAAACTTAATTGTTTATATCATTGTATAGACTTCTTTCTTTTCCAGATGACTATGGATGATTTATTGTTTAAAAAATAGTGCCAGTATAATATAAATGCTCCATTTCTAGTTTAGCAAAAAATATTTTGAAATAGCTTCGATAAGTTTGTTTAAAAGTGTATGTAATAGAAATTAAGTGCAAATAAACAAGTGCCATTTTGTACACTCAGTAATCTAGGACAGCAAATATATTTTTGGAGAAAAGAGAGTCATTCAGAAACACATGTAAAATTTCACATAGGGGGCAAAGTCCACTGGTGTGTGTGTGTGTGTGTGTATGTTTATAAATACATATGTGTGTGTATATATATGTGTGTGCATGAATATATATGTATATCTACACACACACAAATTTTACTTCTTCAGTTATGTTTTTTTAGAATTGTGCGGAAAATCTCACTGTCAAGAACCGAATGTCCACAAAGGAGACAGAGGAGTCCTAAAACTTCCTAAAAGAAAAAATTAACATTCCTAAAAGAAAAATCCCAATCTTTCCAAGTGTACCTATAGTACCTATAAAATGTTTCAGTATTCAAATATTTTCTGATCGCTTCTAGGTAACTCTTGTTTCAGCGTGTATGTGCTCGATGAGCAATTCAAATACAGCATAATCCATGACATGCAAAACTGGGCAGGTTGTTTTGATCCTGAGCTGTTCATGTCATTGGGGTGCATTTGGCTGCAGAATCTATGCATTAGCAAAAGTGTAAGGTGCTCCAGAAATGTAATTATAGGAAAAAATCATGAAAACAATTATTTTGATGGAAATATGGTTTAAGAGGACATACACTATTGGCAGGAGCAAGGCCATGTTAATCACCTTTTGAATTAAGGTTGTATAATGTAAAGAATGGATTATATTAGAAAATATTTAAGTACTTTTTGTTTTTTTGGAAGCAAACTCTTCTTGGGGAAAAGAATATTAAAGTAAGCCTTCCTGTCATATGTTATGGAATAGATTGTTAAATAATCTATTTGCCCCAAATTGGTAGGTTTAGAATAGTCATTTAACTGCCAGACACTGTCATCTGTATGTTTTAGAAGCCTGTACAGGAATTTTTGTCCTCACACCATAAATTTGCCTTTGCTGATGGTGGTGGTTGTTCTCCACTCTGCTGAAAAATTGCATAGCAATTAAGGAACAGGGAATGCAATTGTTCACAAAGACTCTGCAAGAGAAGGCCCTGACCCAGCATATGACTTGGTGCTGGCCAAGCCTTGGACCAAGAAGGTGCTCCAGCTCAGCATCATGTGCACAGCACGCATATTCTGTGTTATCGGCACTGAAGGTGGGATGCAAGGGCAGAAGGCAAAATTATAATAAGGTGGTGGTTAGGAGACGAAGTGAGAACAGTTGAGCAGGTGCTCATAGTTTTCTGTGAGCTCATGGGAGAAGACGAAAAGGAGGACTTACTTAATGCAATGCTCTCACCATCTCCTCCCATGGAGGAAAGCATAATATGACCAAATGAGAGCTTGAAAAAAGGAAAAGCAGAGAGAATGGAAAAAATGTGGTCATCTAAGAAGGGGTAAAAGCCAAAGATGTCTAGCCTAGAGTGAGATGCATAGCCTTGGGGCAGAGCCTTGAAATTGAGGTTTCTGAACTAAAGGTATCAGAGTTGGAAGCAAGAGGAGGCATTCTGTGGCTGCGAAGGGACATCCCGTTGGTGTTCTTGTAAGCAGGTAAAGAAAGAATAAATTGGAATAACACTTCTACACCAGTGAAACCAAAGGAAGTTGGTTCAAACCACTGCATAGCGGTTAAGACATGATATATGATGGGCAGAGGCGATAATGTGCTGGTCTCCTATTCTTCAAAAGATCCCATTTATTAAGTGCTTATAACTGACATAAATGAAGCCCGACTTAAGGATTTAATAAGTTGTAATAACCAGAAATCCTCTCCTTGGGTATCTTTCCCAAATCGGTAATTTCTTTACAGCTCTCCTAGTTTGTTTTTTGTTTGATGAATTGAGCTAAAGAAAGAAACAGTAATCCGTGGATGTAACTTCTGGAAGTATATTCAGAAGCATGGCATGTTTTATAGTTACTTGTCATTATTAATGGTTTCTTTTTTTCCTCTGGATATAATGGAGTAATGTTGTCATTAAGGTATTTGTGAACTGTAATTTGTTAGGAATGAATCTCCCCAACCTTTCACTATAATAAAAAAATATATGTTTTTTTTTTTTAATGGCAGAATCTCTACAGTAGGGAGAGTTTTTGCTGTTCATCTTGTTCATTATTAGAACCCTAGTGTGCATCTTGTTTATTTTGAGAATACTAGTTTGAAACTCCAGCTTGTAACATCCAATGATTTCAAATAGAGCTGAGGGACTATTAGAGGGGTTCTCTTAGATGTACCTTTTGTTAGGAACTAATTTTTTTTCCTCTGTAAATGTAAAAATTCTCAGTGGGGGGTTATGGAGAAAAAGATAAAAGTAAACTAGTAACTTTGTTGACTTCTGGAAATGGTTTCTGTAAGTTTATTAGGTAGAAGTTCATATGCCCTGTAGCATGTAGCACCCCTCTAATACTTGTTAGGTTCCTGCTTCACTTCAGCTGCTGCTTTTTGGCCACTGTATTAAAGTAAAGTTCATCCTCTATAATCCAAAATACCCAGAGATTCGAGTTTTTGCCCAGCTGAAATGGGCTGTCAAGGCTGAGGAGAGCAACATGGGATTTGGACACCAGAGATGATGAACTAGCATTGGGACCTCTCAGTGTTACCGGGAAATGAGTTAAATTTGTGATTGCCAAGAGTTTAGATAATGGGACATGTTTTGGGGAATTGTCTAGAGTTTTTATAAACACTGTGTATACTGTTTATAAACACTATTACAGAGACATTTTCAGTTTTGGCATTCAGGTTTTCAACTTTTTCTCTTTTTTGTTCAGTAGTAAGTGCATGCTTCCACTCTTGCCTGAAATAATACATGTTTTTTTTCCTTCAGTTACCAACTGACTTATTATCATCCTATGGAAAGTTGCTATAACAAAATACCAGACCAGAAAATTGTGTCTATTTTGTCTGTTTTACGGTTCTGCCTCATCAGAGTCTCCTTGTCAAACCAGTCAATTTTTTGATTTTACTTTGTGATTTCTTGGGCAGGGGGGCATTATCTATTAATTTTAGACAGTATATCTTAAGTTCCATGCAGTCCTTTTTATAGATTTTCAGTTTGAAGTGTATATTTGCATTTCATGTCTATCAACTGTTATCAAATCTGCCTGAAAAAGAAGGAAAAAATACAATTATTTGGATGATTGTAACTTCTGATGCCATGTTTAGGACTGAGCATTTTTCTGCTTAATGGATTAGGTTATTAGGCTGTTTCATGTAAACAAGGTTTTATTTTCACCTTTTAACTGTGTAACTACATCAGCTCTTTTGAGCTTCTCTAATAAGAAAATGGTTATTTACAAGATGTAGAACTTCTGTACTAAGAAATGGCAGTTATTTAATTTTGTCCAGCTGCAGAAGGAAAATGTATATATGTTTTAAAATTATGAATATATACTTTTACGAATACACGTGTGAATACCTGTTGCTTTATTTCTTCCTCCAGCCATTTGTTTGTTACATTTATATATAGTTCTGTTTGCAAGCCTCTGTTATTTTTCTATTAATTAGCTGTGCTTTCGCTTATTAATTATAACTGTACAAAAACCTCTTACCTAGTATCTTTTTTAAATAAAGGAATGTAATACTTTGTTGAATATTTAAAATAGAAATATTATATGACACTTCCAAAAGTGTTTTATATAAAAAAAAATGGATGATTGCCCATGCGAACTGAAAACTTCCTTCATGCCAACATCCACTGCGCGTTCAAAATATTACAAGTGCAAAGTATTTGTTTTGTCTACATCAGGCAAAAAAGAATGGAGGGGGGGAAGTAGGTTGGGGGGGGAGTCTTTTTAGTCCCTAAAATGCAGCTAATATATCATTTGGTTTCAAAATATGTTATTTATAATGACTTCTAAACTCTTCACTTTAAACACCATATTTTCATTGCAGTTATTTGCATATATAAAGTGAGTTTTATTTCAGTTTATTAGTAAGGCAAAAGAGTAGGCAAAAGAGGCAAAAAAAGAGACAAAAAAAAGCCACTTAAATATTTTGGTTTTGAAGTGAGGGTTCCTACCTATTGCAGAAAATACAGTAAAACCATATGAAAAATACAATGGCAATGATGTGTATTTATTTTTTTCTTCCAGTGATGAAATACAGTTGCAGGCAATGTTCATATAGGCTATAGATACTGCTTTTTCATTTTTGTATTCTGAAATAAGGCATTTATAACAAAAATGCTTCAGTAATTCTGTTAACTTGTCCCTTCTGCAAGCTGAATTTTGTCAATATTTTGGTTTTCTTTAAATGTTTTTATTGTCACATCTCATTTAAATGGCATTAGTAACTCAAGCATTTGCTAATGAAAAACCCACTGTAATGAGTGTGTTTTCAAAAAGATGTTGCCAACATTTAAGTAAAAATCTTTCATTTTTTTTAACTCCATAACTCATACGATGAGCATTACCTTTCTTTAAAAGCACGCCTGGGATGCTTTCCCTGGAGGAGTCTTCTCTCTCTTTTTTTTTTTTTTTTCGTTAGTCTTAAATGACTTTTGAGAGCTCTGTGTTATTCAGTAGTCTCTTTACTTTTGTGCTATGTTTAGATGTGTTAAATATGGACCAGTGGATGCCAAGCTGAGTATGAGCCAAAAGTATGCCCACATTGCAAATAAAAAGAGGCCACATATTGGTCTGCATTAGGAGGATGTCGAGAAGTGCAGCCTAACAAGAAGGCTGCTGAGATGGTGAGGGGCCAGTGTGGACAGACTAGGGGAACTGGGCTTGGTATTTAAAGTAATGGTAGCCTACAAATACTTGAAGGGTGGTTACAAAGGTGATGGAGCTATGCTCTCCTCAGCAACTGTAGGCAGTGGAACAAGGGGAAGTTGTCACAGGTGGTGGCTTGGGAGGTTCAGATTGGATGTTAGGGACAGAGGAGGGCAGGGCAGCAGTGGGACGGGTTACCCAGAGGGATTGTCTGGTCTCTGTTGGGAAGGTCTACAAGTCACCCTTCCATTGAGCAAGAGGCCAGACTAGGTGATCTCCAGAAGCCCCATCCAGTTGACATTACTATGAACAGGTGGTGCTCTGGAAGCGTTTGGAATGAGCAACATGTGCTTGGGGTCCAGGTCTGCGCCACAGCCCACTGTTATGGCAGCTTTGAACTGTAACATACTGGTCCTTAAACCGCTACTGCTACTGCAACACCTAAAATAGTCAGAGCCTGGAGAAAGGGATGATGGTGAGATACATGGAAATTCTCAGGCCTGTTTGTATGTCTGCAGCTTTTGGAATAAAAGAACAATAACCTCCTATATGTAAAATCAGAGCAGATGCCACCTTATATAGTCATGTGGAAGTGGGATGATAATTTCAAGCTCGTGTTCTTTGAATAAGAACTTCAAAATTGGTGTTCAAGAAGGAATGACTGTGTGGTTTCTCCGCATCTCCAGAAAGCAGACTTCTTCGAAAATCTCGGTGAAAAATATGTTTTGTAAACTCTTCTTGTAATGGCAATATTCAGTCTCTGCCAAACATTTAAAGCGAGATGGGTTTACTTGGCCAAAAGATTTAAATGTGGGAATTTAGGTCCCTGTATAGAAGGCAGCTAATCTGGTTTAACCACTGCCATGTTGGTCCCCAACTCGTGTTTAGTCTACAGGTATGTGTGGTCTGTAGAGGCAACATGTTTAAAATGGGGGAAATTGTGTTATGGTTATCTGCTTGCGTCCACAGTAATGATGTAGCTGTAGGGAGTAAATTCACCCCATGTGGAGTAGTGTTGGCAGTGGGGGGGAACCAGACTTGCTCCGTGTTCCTGAGCGATGTGTGTGGGGGTAAAACCAACACAGCAAGGACAAATTTTGAGGAAGCTTGGTTTATATGTCCTGTTTGAATGGAAATGCTCTGGTTTCAGTAGCACTGACAGCCTGTGGCAAGAGTGTTGTGAGATGTTTTGTTGAGGATAGTGGTGGGCCTATCCATTAAAATAGGTTTGTGCAGAGAAAGTGGACAAATTTATCAATCTACAGTTTTAGAATTTGGGGGTTTATGTCTACGAGAAAACAGTTTGTGTGTATAAGAAGTAATTTGATTTGTACCAAAAATGTACTAAGATGCTGCTCCTTGCCAGTAATAATCTAGGATGCAGTCTGGTACTAGAAGGAGCTGTCAGAGTTGCAAATTGTTCAAATGAAGGATCATAACACCAAACTTATCTTTTGCATGACTCCAAATTCCCACACCATGGTATAGAAATAACTGCGCAATAGTAGACATGTTCCCTTTATTATTATTATCAGTTATTAAAAAAATAACTAATGAATAAAACAGGAATTTACCTGAACAGAAAATAATGGAAAAAAATGGGTAGTTGTAGAATATGGGTTGATTTCATGGTTGCTAGTGCTTTATAAAAATCATCTTATGGCAGTAGTATTTCATACAGTGCTTAGAAAAATATATTTTTTGGCATCTAATATCTGAATAGAGACAAAAATGCATGTGAATTAAATTTGACAAAGTTAGAATGTTATAAGTCAGTAGCTTAAGTATTGTTTTTAACCCAAGTGGACTGTTGTAAACCCAGTATGAGAAATGTTTAGCTTTAGATTACAATTTTAAATGGCACTTCTTGTTTGATTGTACTGAGAGGACATTTTAAGTTTTATAAACCTGATTCAGACATAAAACAGGATTGTGGCCTTTTCAGTACCATTCAAAGGCTCAAATATTCCACTGAGACTACTTATTTTGTAGTTTTATCTCAGATTTTGCTCATTTTTTCCTAATGAAAAATTATGCTAGTTGTACAAAGTCTTTGACTTATACATTATAATTATAATGTAAAATTTTTGCGATATTTTGTCTTTAGGAAGGTGAAAAAGGATTTTTCTTTATCATAAAGGATTTTTTTTATGTATAATCCCTAAAATGTGATACCTAAATGTGATACCTAAACGAGCTTCTTTCTCTAATGACAGTCATTAGTAATATGTAATTGCAATTAAGGCCTGTGGTCCTGTAGTATTGATAATCACAAATCAGGCTACTAGCTGTTGTCTGGTGTGCTGTTTTGCTGTTTGAGGCTATTGATTTTTGTGTTTTTTTTTTCTTTTTTTTTTCCCCTTAATTTTTAAAAAGAGACACTAGCTTTCCTTTTCTTCTGATTGGACCAGAGTTTAGGTTAGCTAAAGAAAGTGGACCAGATGATAGGACTGGATTAAAACAAAACAAAAAGCTCACAATTTTATGGAAGGATAGGAAGGATAACTCTGAACCTAAAACATTTTCTTTAATTTTTATTTTTTAGCAAATTTTGCATATGCTTACCATAAAATTATAGTGAACTTCTAAAAGTGATTTCTGTTCTCCCTCCTCCCCTCTGTTATATTCTTGTTGACATAATCCAAATATTTGATTTTTGACTGAATATTGTCTTGGCTGACATCACAGGGAGACTGTGTATACCACAGGCAGGCACCTTAATTAAGTGCAACTTAACACACAGAGAAGTATTCATATGGTCCTTATCAGTAAAGGATTCAAGAAAGACACCTGAGTACTTCTGATCACATCTAGTTCATGACCCAGACAAAAATAATGTGTGAGTTGGACAGTTCAGTAAAAAAATATTTCTTGTTGTACGAACAAAATCTCCAAACATTAAATAATGTGTATGCCTGGTTTTAAAATACATTAAGAAAAAAAAACTCACTTGCCTATTCTAGTTCTCTAAATGTAGAAGCTGCAGTGCTCGTTTGTTTACTTCAAAGCTCTTTCTTCTAAAACAAGAAAGCGATTTTGCAGGCATAATTTATAGGAATGATATATTGTATAAACCGAGGTCTGTTACAGCTTGATTTCAAACATTAAATATGCTTATGAATTTGCAAGGCTTTTGACGGGTGAGCAAGCAAGAAAGCTGAGCTTGTAGATGAGTCAGATTGTTTTATGAAAATGTCTCTGTTATTTAAATTTATGCATATTAAAAATTAGAAGCAAAGACTAAAAACGGCTTTAATCTGAGCCGAATGCTCAAGTTTGTGTATTCACCAATAAGGGGATTCCCCCACAGTCTGGCTGAAGAACAGGACAAAGTGAGGGGGGAGACTGAGCAGAGCCATGAGTGAGTGGGACAAAAGAGCATCTGCCAAGAGGTGGGGGCCTTTACAAAGGAAGGAAATAGGGGAATTCCCCCACATTCTTCAGCAAGGGGGAAAAAGGAGTCGGGTGACCTCAGGTGAGAACAGATGGCCGGAGGCCGGAGTTCAGTGTAGGCGGGCCGCGAAGGCTGTAACTTCTGAGTACCTTGGCCAATGGGGAAAAGGAGAGGGCGTCCCTCGGTCGGGAAATTAGGATAAAAGGGGGGCTGCATCCTCCAGCAATTGTCGAGACCCCACAGGGATATGCCCAGTGGACTCTCCCTTTATTCGAATAAAGTTTTAGGACTCCTCTGTCTCCTTTTTGGACATTCAGTTCTTGACAGTGAGATTTTCCGCACAGTATCTAAATGTCACTTTATGGTTATCCTGCGTGTGACCAGAAGGGTCCTAAAGAGGTTATAAATAACCTGCATATTCAGAATAATCTAAATTAAGAGTTCAAGGTGCAATAAAATCCTCAGAGCCCTGCTGAGGGCTACATTTATTATTTAATTCTACCACTTGCTGATTTGAAAATATATATATATTTATGCACAGAGAGAGATGACTTTCAAGATGGCGTTTTGCTCCCTGGTGGCAATGTTTAGTCACCATCAACTGTGTGTGATGAGACTTACCTTTTTAATGAAGGCTACTGGAGGTAAATGTGGGAGAGATGCTTTCTACCAAATGCTTGGTGCTAGATGCCTTCTGAATAATTTTGAATCACTTAGGAAGAGTCCACTTACACAGGGAAGTGCTCCTGTTTCCCATATATTTATTCATTAGATGTGTTCAGCCTTTAATGATGTTTGAAAGGGGAGAAATTTGGATGCAGTCGGCCCACGTATGTGGACCGTTGTTTATTTTCCACATGTTGGAATAAGCTGCAGAATTTGCATAGCTTTATCTAAATATTTCCTCTTAAATGCCTGTTTATTTTGTTTGTTGCATGATGAACCTGCATATTATATGTTCATCTGCTTTGAACTTTCAAAACCATCATAGCTTTGACAGGTTGATAAATTTAAAGACATTTCTATAGGCATATAATGGGCAGACCTTGCTGGCAGCGTAAAACTAGAGTGCTGCAGGTCTGTACATCTCAAAGGTTACCTGAGTTAAATCTTCATTATTTCTCTCTGTGTTCAGTTACACTGAGTTGTGCTTCAGATCATGCTGTAAAAGTTAGCAGAAAATAGGTATTGATTGTGACAGGAGAGTATTCTCAAATGGCTGGAGCTATCACTTAAAAAATCAGCATTTTCAAACATTTGAACATTTATTTCCACTTCAGGGTTCCCTCTGTATCCTACCTGAAGCTATTTAAAAAAAGAAGAAAAAAAAGGCAAGCTTTTTGAGTGAGCTTGTAAGAAAAACATTATCCAAAAGAGTTCAAAAACGTGAAAAATACATTCTTGCATTACCTTGTATTCAAGGTAAACTTAAAGGTAGTTGACAAGGTTAGAGTTTCTTTCTTTTCTTTTTTGTCCTGTTTTTAGGTGTGCTCCCAGCAACCTTTAAAACCATGCAACCTCAAAGGAGTGATTGATTATTAGCACTCTCCTTTGGAGTGTAGGGTGATGTTTCCACCAGGCTGACAATGTGACATCTGTTACAGTTTTAGTGCAAGTTGGAAAGTTAGCCATAAGGTATCCCTTATATGTGGTTATATGTGGTTAAATGTGGTATATGTGGTTAAAAAGCAGTAAAATCTTCATCAGTTATGTCAACAAATAAAATGACTTGAATGAATAGTTAGGGAAGCCTGTGAATAGTTGGGTGATATGCTACCTTAAGCTTGAAAGAACATTTGCTGGTGTTTTTATTAGACTTTCTCTATGGCAAAAAAAAAAATGGCAAAGAAGTGTTTTTTTTTTACTTTCTTTAAAAAAAAAAAAAAAAAAAAAAAAAGTAGTAGTAGAAGGTAGGACACTTCCTGCCCCTCATCTTCATTTCTTTAAATAAGATGAGGGCTGGACACAGGAACTCTGGTTTGCTCTTTCTTTCCATATTGTAAATTTGTAATGATTTTTTTTTTAAATGCCATTTTCTAATTGTGAAATATTCCCAGAGCTTTCACCCCTGCTTGAGTTTTTGGAAGTTTGTGACTCTTAAACGTATGAAGATTTTTTATGTGATCTTTTTTGTTTTTCGCCATTATGGTTCCAGTGAGGATAATGAGGAAAGGGAGGAAGAGGCCGCCGCTAGTGCCGATCGGACCCATCACACAGGAATCCACTGCAGGCTTTGATCTGTGGAGACAGAAGCATACCCTCGCCCCCATGTTATCAGTGGTACTGCTTTTCCCACCGGTCCATCCCTGGGTCCCGCACCTCCACCATGGCTTTACTAGGTTGGGATGGTTCTTTTCCCCCAAAATGCCACAGCACTGGCGGGGCCTCGTCCGCTTTCCTTATCCTCATGGCAACATATTTGCCATAGCAAAATTCGTACTTCCACCAACCAACCCCCCACCATGGAAAGAGTAGGAACCACTAAGAAACTCCTTTATAAGTCGGTCATCAGTCAGTTTGGAGATATGGGTTGTTCTCACAGTCAATAGTTGGTGGTTTCTAACAGCAACTGGTTTATGGATGGAAGATTTCTTTTCTTTTGTTGAATGCATTTCTTCCTCCTTAATTCTTCTAAAAGGCATCTTCATCAATTCTTGCTGTTTCTCCAGCTGTTCCAGGTTATGGGGTTTAAGTGGCGATCCTGATAGTGGCTGGCAAAAGATGTCATTCACAGGGGAAGCCCTGAACCTATATTTAGGATGGCTGCATAACAGAGGTGTCAGTATAACCCCTTCATATTCACAGGCTGTGATTTCTGCTTTGGAGAAGATCTCATGCTTAGCTTCTGTATGGCAGGTGTACATCACTGTGCTTGATCCGGGTAGGTTTTTTCTGAAGCTACAAGGTGTGCCACTTCCCATTTCTACAGGATAGTATGGAGTCATTTGCTCTTCTATATTTTTTGTAGGTATCTCTTTTGCACTTTCCTTTTCTTCTTGATCTGGTTCTGACAGTGGGTTTTTTATCATCATTTTCCCAAGACAGTATTCTTGTTTATTTTCTGATCAGTTTCTTTCTCTTCTTAAAAAGGTGTTCCAACAGTTCTCCAGGAGTAGGACTGTTGTAGTCCTTTTCTTCACTGCCACTGGACATGAGCGGAAGGATATCCGCAGCGGTCATGGCGATGCAGTTACACAGAGCCCCACTCGCGGACAGGCTGGGCTCGGTGCCAGGCCGGGTCGCCCTGCAGGGGGCGCTGCGGCGCGCCCCGCCCGCCGCCCACAGTAGGATCCCGCCGAGCAGCGCGGCCGCCCCCGGCCCTGGCCCGCGCCGCCGCCGCCCCGTCCTGGCGCCCGAGGGCCGGGCCGCGCCGAGCCGAGGCGGCCACGGAGCCGCCGCCACCAGCCCCCGCCACGTCTGCCCTATCCCGTAGTATCACCCCGACCTTATCCCACGTTGGTGGGTCGTACACTGAATGAGTATTTAGATGCGGTTCTTGCTCATGCGCCCTCTGTTTCAAATCAGCTGCCTCTCCCACAATCTTCTGCTCCTGTGTCATGGAGTTCCCCATCGTTCTCGACTGCTTACCTCCGTCCTGCAGGAGGCACTTGTGTGCGCGCAGCTTCTTTTCAGCCTTCGTTCAGTCGAGCTATGCCCCGGTGCGACAAGCGCGTCTGTCGCCTATCTCTGTCCCTGTTTGGGCACCATTTGCTGCACCTTGTGAAGGAGCAGACTCAGTCCTTCTGTTCCTTCCTTAGGTATGAACCCGTAGTTCCCAACCACTTACATCTTTCCTTTCAAGAGGCTTTTAGTGCATGCACAAAGTAAGCTTCCTTTCAGCTTGATCCTTACGCTTCCTTTCAGCGTGAATTCTGGAGTTCAGCTGGGTGGTGCAACTGGAGAGACAGCTAGTCTTCAAGCCCCACATTGGGCACCATTTGCAGGCGTATTGAGAAGCAAGGTCTCTGTAATGGCGAGCCAAAACACTTATTTAGGGTTAAACACAACTTATATAGTTTCCGATCCCAGAGCAGTCCCCGCCCTGCCTGGGCAGCACGCGGAGCCCAGCAACCCAACCAGCCAATCAGCTAGATGATCACATGCTGACCATGCACAAGGCCGCCCAATGAGCTGCCTGGTCACGTGCTGGCTGCGTGACTGCAGCTCCCGCCTCTCCTGCTCAGCTTCCCCATCTGCGGAGGAGACATTGCCCGTCACCCGCCCCAGGCTGACTGCAACAGGAGAAATTAAGAAAAATCAGATAGCAAGGACTGACTGACACTGAGAAAAAGATCATTCTGTTACAGAAACTTCAGCAGGTCCTTCCTGGCATATCAATGCAAAAGCAGTGCACAGCTGAAAAGTGTTTAAAAATCTTCAGTATGTCAGAGGTGGGCATATGTGTTTTCAGTCAAGCAGTTTAGCCACAAATACACAACTTAAATGGAATCAAAACCGATGTGGTTTTCTTTTTTTGGGTGAGTTAACATCAGTTTTACTAAGTTAATTAAACTAGTAGGAAAAACACCCTCCTCCACTCAAAATCAGCGAGTTGCAATGTTTCAGTTTCTTGGCTTCCCAAATAACTATGTATTTGGAAACTCCTGTCAGTTTGTTGTAAAAACACTTAAAATGTACCCAAAAGTTTTCAATGAAACAAGGTGTCATTCAGTCCTTACTGTCCTTGATTTATTGCTTGTACAGCAACCCAGAACTTCCGTTGATCCCAAAGTCATGGGGCAGGCACAGTGCTTCTTCTGAAAAATAATGTGGCAACTTGTCTTGACAAATCTATCTTTTTGAAAGTCTGTGGCTGTTGTCCAGTGTTTGCTGTTAGTTTGGTATTCACCAAGAAGATCAGGATAAGACTAAAATCTGCATGATGGAAGGATGGTATCTCTAAAGAAAATAAATCAAAGGATAAAGAATGACTGCTTTATTGTTTTATTATTGAGTTGTGAGGACCTAGTCATTGCCTTGTCACCTATAGCAAAATTAAGACAGATTAATGACAAGTAGCAAAGTAGTAGATTAATAACAAGTAGTGATTTATTGCAATATACTATAGCTGCTTGAACTGCGTAAAAACTACAACAGTAAGTTATGTCTATTAAATTATGATTGACTACAGAGGAAGTAATAGTTACATCAGTTAAGAGCGAGTAGCAATATTGGACACCACAGTACCTGGGCACTCCAGTTGAGATGGCAGAAAGATTACATTTTTAAGCAAATGCATGCATATATGCTGATCTGATTAAAAATTTGAGCCATTGCAGTCATGAAGAGCCATTATGAAGATCACTTTATATATTCATATATTTATATATATTTATATACATACATATATACATATGTTTACATATATTTATATACACATATATATGATGGGGAAAATGTGAAGTGTATGTTTCTGAAAATACTGTATTCCATAAAAAGTAGAATCATACACTCAGGGTAACTAATTTAGCATATAATACATAGATTTAACATTAGAGAGCAAAGATGGTGAGAGTCGTGCTCTCTTCCCCCAGAGGCGGAATTATTCTCTCAATATTTTCTAATATATCAAATCTAGGGAATTTTGTTCAGTTCAGTGTATTGGTTTTAATACAAATATTTTTGTTCAAATCACTTTTAAATTGTATGAATATTTAGGTACTTTGTTGCCAGCCGCTGTCTCCGGTCTCGGCTCGTAGCCGTCTCCGGGCTCCAGCAACAAAACGTGTTCACCCAGAGGTTGGGCTCTCCAGGGCCATCCTACCCCACTAGGGGACAAACCACGTAACACCAATATGGTTGGAGTGCCGTTTATTGCTTGCTGCTCACTACAGTTATACTCCTTTCAAATGCAGAAGCTTGCTCTGCTACCAATCAGCAACAATGCCACCCCACATGGCTAGGTACTGATTCTTCAAAGTAAGACAGCTGACTCGCCTTAATTTCTGTTAACCCTTTGCTTTCCGTAACATCGCAAGATCTTCCGAGCGCCAGGCCCTAAGCCTAAGTTTGGCCAAGTCATCTTATGTCAAGCACGAAGCCATATTGCTATATCTATATAACCGACCACATTTCCCCCTCCCCATGCAAGAGTTTATTCAGTGTCTGCTTCTTGCGTTGCAGAATTAACAGAAATTGTAATATGTGGATGGTTATTAATTGTCTTATACAGCATAAAGCACAGCTCAGCATCACAGCGCCTACTATTATGATAATACAGATCATGATTTCTGTCTTAACTATAGATTTTAGCCATCCCCCTAGTCCGAAAAGGTCCGTGAGTCCATCCAGACCAAAAACCCCAGATCCTCCTGTATCTTTTTGGTGTGATCCATCAGCTGTTGGATTTGCTGATGTATTGCCTTAGAGTGATCGCTGAGGTCCATGCAGCACATTCCTTCAAAGTCTTCACATCCATGCCCATGCGCCAATAACAAGAAGTCTATTGCTGCTCTATTTTGTAGTACAGCATGATGAACTTGCGAGAGGTCAAGCGCGAGCTCAGAAAGAACCAGGCTGCTTGCATTACCTTGCTTTACTGTCCAACAGGCCAGAGTGTTGAGGTTTCTTGTGTGTGCGCGCAGCTGCTGCTCCTGTCCAACTGTACATGGCCCTCCAATTGTTTTGGTGGGGTCCCCATTCCAAGCTCAGTTACCACAGATGAGGAAATAGCCCAGACATTCTGTTGTTGCACATAGTGACGGTTGTACAGTCTTGGATCTTTTTAGGACCCTCCGTCAGTCATCTTGATCATTATTAGAAGGAAGGTTATCATCACTCCAGCGCGCACCCGCACCTTTGGCAGTGGTTTTTTTATCTTTTTCTCCTTGTCCGAAATGAGCGCTTATAGGTGTTACTGATTCTTCCCCACGGCAATGGTGATTTATCACATAAAGGGCTCGACTTAAAAGTTTTTGCTGTTCTTTCTGAGGTATGCCACCTGTATATCCTTCCCCCTCCCCAAGCTGAGTTAACTGCTGTTTAAGAGTGCGATGCGCACGTTCAACAATAGCCTGCCCCGACTATTGTAAGGGATTCCGTGTTTCAATCGGATGCCCCATTTTTCCGTCCATGCTTGTGTTTGTCTGGATCGAAAGCAAGGGCCGTTATCTGTTTTAATGTGCTCGGGCGAGCCCATGACCGCAAAACATGTGGTTAGATGCCTGCAGACATGTAGGGCCCTTTCGCCGGTCTGCACCATGGCCCACACAAACTTAGAGTAGGTGTCTATGGACACGTGGACATACTTGAGGCGTCCAAATTCAGGTACATGCGTGACGTCCATTTGCCACATCTCTAATGCCTTTTTGCCTTTTTGATGGCTTCACCAAGCGCTTCCATTCGAGTTTGAACACTTTTTTGGTTGCATTGCTAAAAATACCCATTCCAGAATGATAAAGCGATGAGTGTAATGATAATTGTCTTCTCCCCTTTTTTCTTTTGCCACTGCATGATGAGGGCAAACACCGAGATTGGGTTGGAGACGACCATGAGGCGTATCGGAAGCTCAGAGCATCGCCGTCCTGCCCACCGGGTGGAGATGAGCTGTCCTAGGCAATGGATGCATTGTTCCTGGATATCGAGGCACACGTTTACATGATTGGCCCGCACACAGTCTCTATCCTGCACTGATAAGCTTGTTCACAGGTTCTTCCTCTCCTACTTCTGTGTTCTTGCAGCTGGTGACTTTCCCACGATCTTTTCGCCTTGGTCTTAGTCCGGCTCATTGTATCCGTCTTCTATCGGGAAGTCTCCGTTACTTAGATATGCTCCCACAATTTCCCCTTTTTTCACTGATATGATGTATTGAGTAGGCTATACGGATTCAGGTCTGGCCAGTTGCTTTGAGGAATACCTAACACCAGTGCATCAAATTGATCTGCTGTCCCACAAAGCCAACAACTCTTGATTTGGGTATAATTAACAATCCGCCTAAGCAGCATAACATATCTATTAGCGTTAAAAGTAACATCAGCTCCTATAATAGCATTAAAAGCAACATTACCTCCTAAAAGCCACAATATACAGCTAATAATAACAGTAACACTTCTTCCTCCCATGTTGTTCTTCTGCAGGCTCACACTTTCCACAGCTAGGGTACCAGCTGCTTGCCTGCTACGTCTGATGTATGCGAGTCTGCTTCCAGCCAAGGTCTCACTCATTTTTCTGGCACCCATCTGGTTCCAGTATCTGTAACAACACAAACATACCCTTTTTCCCCAGGTTATCAAGTCCAAAGTTTCTGTCCATTTTCCCGTGTTCCAGTCTCTCAGCATCAACTTACACGGACCCGATTTTACTTCTGTCAGGGCTCCCCTTAGCCCAGCCCTGTGTTTGACCATCAGAGGGACTAGGCTATCCTGGGGTAATCTCAAAAAAATTAAAACATATACTGCTCTTGCCAATTTTTTGTTTTTTGTAGCTGGCGTTTCAGCGTTTGGTTCATATGTTCCACTATGTGATGGTCCTCAGGATGCTATGGTATGGTGAAAAAACAATCTTTTAAATCAATTATTAAGATGTCCCAATCATTTTGGAAGGTTCTCTATTTCCATTTCTATGTATGTTTGCATAGCTTCAATTTGGTTTCCTCTCTTTCCAAGGATACAAGTCAGAATACGTCTCCCAGTCCTCCACTGGTGGTGGGGGGTCTGAGTTATTCCTGGCTTTCCCGCTTTCAAACTCTGCACTTTCTTGTTGTGCTTATTTAGCCCTCTCTGCTGATATATATTACACAATAAAGATCTAAAGACCACACACACAAACAGCACAAACACAACTTCCATCCAGTGGCACGACCTCACGTAGCTGTGCACTCCACTAGTGAGTTCCACTGGTTGTCGGCAGGATACTGAGACTGAACATTCTCTCAAGTTGGCAGATTAGAGGGTTGCTGATAGGCTCCCAACTCGGCGGGCGTCCCCGCAGAGACAACGTGGGCCTCACTGTTAGGAGTCTCGCCCCAACTCTCTCTGCACTGTCTGTTTATGCCCGGTGCATCCTGCCACATAGGGCCAGTACGTGCCAGCAGGCAGACTGGGGGGCGGACAAACTCCGCCTTCAGTCACATAACCTTCCCTCCTGGGTGCGCAGGTGCGCATACCAGTAAGTGGTCCCAGCCATCAGTCTGAGGGTCCTGCCTTTCTCATCTTCCTCCCTCTCAGGTGTTTGACCTTCAAACTAATTTAGAGGATGTTTGCAGTTAAGTTGGCTACAAGCCTGGTCCAGCAGCCGCCTTCAACTGCTTTCGGAGGAGGTCAGCTGTGAGCCTGGCTGAGCAGCCGCCTCCATGCTCCTTATCTCTCAGCCTGGGCAGGCAAACATCTTCTTTCTCAGGGTCTTGGATTCTGTTTCGCCCAATAGCTTTATGACTCTACGGATCATACAAATTTCCAGCTTTCAACCATACCTCATGTCAGCATCAATATACAAAGGATACAACACATAATAGAGATGAACATAGCAAATAGAAATAATAGCCCTAATAACGGTTTCTGTCCTCACTTAAAGCATTACAATTCTTCAACCCCCACTTTAAAAGACAGATCAAATTCCCCTGCACCTCCCTCTTGGCTGTTGTCAAGCCCTCAGCAACATAAGTTTCCTTGATCTCATTTGCCTTCTCTTCCCTGGCCCCCCTTTCTCCTTTTTTCAAGGCGATTTAACAAGTCCTGGACACAGCCAGGCCGTTCTTCAGGTGCGACAGGGGGGCGTCCGGAAGCGGGGGCACAGACGGTGTAGGCACCGCGGGTGCAGGCACAGAGGCAGGCACGGGTCGGGGGGTTGGCGATGGACCTCCAAACACCAGTGGTTTTCGGTGGCGTGGCGGTCCTGGTCCTGAAGTGCTCGCAAAGGCAGACGTGGCTCCGATGGCCACTTTCCTTTTGGCTTTCACATCAGATTTGAATACTAGGTGGGGCTCAGCTTTGAACCCATTCTCTCTGCACCAGATCGAAAGCTTGCAGAGGGTCTGTTCATCAGTAGCTTGCTCCAGGGATTGCACGAGCCTATTCACCAAATTTCCGTAGGACTCCTGCAATCCCTGCTTCACCATCGTAAATGGTGGGGCCTTTCGTTCTGACGGCACTAAAAACAGCGCCTGCACCATTTTTGAATCTAACGGTTCCCATTGAACCCCTCCCCCCTGAATGGTTCATACCGGAAACACATTATGTTGTAAGCGAATACTATCAAGGGCACATTCTTTAGCTATGAGGCGCCAGTTTGTGAGTGGGAGATCTATTTCATTAGGCTTTCCTTTCGGTGCTTTCCCAAGATCTTTCAGGGCCAGCCTTTGGTTTTTCAATTGTTTTTTCTGACCCTGGATTATTTGTTCTGCTTCTGTTAGTAGCTGCTGCAACTTCCTTGCCCATTCCTCCCTCCGATCGGGACTTTTCTGAGTACTAGGCTCCGTTGCGCTTCCCTCCTCAACTTCTCCCTCCTCTGAGGAGTCTTCCTCTATGGTTGGCGCTGTAGGACGCCAGGTCCACTTATTTTTCTCTTTATCTTGCAACCCGCCATGGGCTCCAGACATTGTGGCTGGAGGCGGCGCAGCGGTCAAGGGTTTTTCTAACAGCATTTTTGCCCCTCCCTGCTCCTCTGCGAGCTTCAGAAGAATTTGTCCAGGTAGCCAGTCCAGCAACAACTCCCGAATCCTTTTTTCTTGATCCTCCCCAGACTTTCCCCGCGATTTACGATCCTTTCTCTTTCCCAACTCCCGTAGTTCTTCCCATGGATACATAGATGGCGGATTACGCAGCTCTCGCTCATGGCGTCCTTTTTTCTTGATCCTCCCCAGACTTTCCCCGCGATTTACGATCCTTTCTCTTTCCCAACTCCCGTAGTTCTTCCCATGGATACATAGATGGCGGATTACGCAGCTCTCGCTCATGGCGTTCCTCCTCCCCACCGAGGGCCCTTTCGGTGGGAAAGGCAGCGACCGACCCTTCCGCTACCTCCTCGGTCTTTTCGTCCTCCATCTCAGACAGGACAGCAAAAGGATCAGGGTTCCCAGACTGCCCGTGGGAGTTAGGACCCAGAAACGCTCGCACTGTACGCCAGCCCTCCCGGTCCTCCCTGGCAAGCTCTAGGATAGCTAGCATCTTCCCGAATATGACTAGCTCTTCCGCCTTTCCAGCCATAGCCCATTGCATTAGTTCTGCTTTAATTTTATCCCAATTCTCCTCCTTAAATATCTGTATGTGGGAGCCAGTCACTCCCCGCCTGATTAAAGTATCCAGGCACCCTCTTATGGCAACCGACTTGATACAAGTCCTATATTCTTTGCCTAGGGTCTTCATCACCTTCACCGCAGTCTCCATGCTGCCTGCAGCATCCTCCTCCGCCTCCGGGATCACGTTGGGGTCACCACCTGTTGCTGGCCGCTGTCTCCGGTCTCAGCTCGTAGCTGTCTCCGGGCTCCAGCAACAAAACGTGCTCACCCAGAGGTCGGGCTCTCCGGGGCCATCCTACCCCACTAGGGGACAAACCACATAACACCAATATGGTTGAAGTGGAGTGCCATTTATTGTTTACTGCTCACTACAGTTATACTCCTTTCAAATGCAGAAGCTTGCTCTGCCACCAATCAGCAACAAAGCCACTCCACATGGCTGGGTACTGATTCTTCAAAGTAAGACAGCTGACTCGCCTTAATTTCTGTTAACCCTTTGCTTTCCGTAACATCGCAAGATCTTCTGAGCGCCAGGCTCTAAGCCTAAGTTTGGCCAAGTCATCTTATGTCAAGCACGAAGCCATATTGCTATATCTATATAACCGACCACAGTACTTGTTTTATCGAATAGCTTGTAAGTTTTGGAACCGATAAGATGATCTGTATGTTTCCCATGGAAAGTAATGCTGACTTCCCATAAAAGCTATGTGCGAATGCCCATTTCAGTGACCTTCGAGCAAATCTTCAGTGGCCAATTTAATCTTCAGAGAGAAAGAACAGGTTTTCCAAAGATATGCTTTAGGAACATTTGAAGGGGACCATGTAGCTATTGTAATCTTGCAGCATTTCAGCATTTTCCCATGTTGAACAGAAATGATTGGCACTTGATAGCATGCTCCTTGTTTGTAGTATACCTCTTTGTAGCTCAAGCTTAGTTCTGGGGGAAAACAGAACTAGTGCTGCATCCAGTTGCTATTAAAGGAAGATGCTCTAAAAACAGACAACCAAATAAGAGGTTTGTCTGCAAAGTGCTGGGTCAACAGTTGGGTGCTCTAAAAACAGGCTTGGAGGGTTGCATGAAGCTTAGTTCCTTTTATTAATAATTTCTCAATAATAATTTAAAAAAGGACTAAATTACTTCCTGTTGATGTGATGAGACAGAAAGCTATACAAGATTTCCAACTAGCAGGTAAGTAGATCTATGGTCAGATTCCTTATTTGAGGCTAGAACAAGATGAGCCAAAGGTTTGCTTGGGCTGCTAGGGAAATATAAATATTTTTATAAACATCCACAATTCTGAAGGAGGTGCAGGCTAAAAAGGAGGGATTATTCTTAGCAAATTTGGCTTTTACCCCAATACACCACTTTTCTCAAGTTATATCCCTGAAGTAGACACTGCAGGGTGGGCTGGCAGTTTGACTCAACCTTCGAGTGTACTCTGATACAGCATACTTAAGTACCAGTTTGAGCAGTAATACGAGGATACTAATTTGAATCAACCCAACTTTTAATTAAGGGTAGCCTTTTGTAGATTGGATGTCTTAAAATTTGAATCAGACACCTTGTTTTACTCCCCTCTACATTTGCACGAGAGAAGGGTTCTTGTAGAGTGTACGTTGTATAACATACTAGTTTACTGATACTAATATGGGCATATAAATATACATATGTAATGAAAAGTATAGTGTACAGCAGCATTCATGTTAAATGATCAGAAGCCTGTAGGGATAAATGTTGAGGCTGAAGCCGTTCCAAAACTAACTGGATCAAATTTGTGTTGCAAGAGGCTGTGGCATGGCCGCGGCTGGGGAACTATTGCATTTTGCACACTGCAAGAGCACTGAAAGATGCAGTAAAGGAGGGTACCACCCTCAGAAGAGTTAACGCACATCAAATCTACCGTAGAGGAGCGTATAGCCATCATTTTTTGACTGATTTTTTTCTATAGTAGCTGAAGCAATATAAAAATACTGGATGATAGTTTGATTTCAGTTCTTGTCAATTTGGGTTGTAGAGAAATGCTGTGCTGAGAATCTGCACTGTGCTGGGAATCTGCACTGTGCTGGGAATCTGCACCACCTGCGCCTTGCTGATAATGTACTGGGGAGTGTTAGTGAGTTGTCCTTGGCCGGCTGGGAATGGGGAGCTATGTGGGAAAGAGTAGTTAGCCGTTTTGGGTAAACAACTTTGCAGAGCTGGGAAAGAGCCTATGCGGCCGGGACATAGCAACCTCCCTAGCAACCAATCGTAGCTAACCTGGATATCCCTCAGATGCTTGTAGGTATAAATATATGTGCACTTCCGCTAATAAACGGAGCAAGATCTAAACTCATATTGGGATCGTGTCTTGTAATCCGGCTCGGCTCCCGTAAAGGCCTGTGCAGTTGTCCTGCACCTGGTTCCAACATCTGGCGCCCGAACAGGGACCCAACGGCAGGGTCGTCGGGACCTGGCGGCAGGAAGGTGCTGTGGCAGGCCGGAGATCCTGGATAGCCACGGCTGACGGGGGAAGATCCGCGGGCGGAAGATCCGGGGTCACCGCGGCTTGACGGAGGATCGCGGAAAATCCAGGGTCACCACAGCGTGACGGAGGATTGAGGAGCTGGGAAGCGGCGTCCGGTGTGAGGTACCCACACCGCCGGGACAGTGCTGGGCACAGGGTCTAGGGGCGGGGGCGGTTGAGCCGTCGGGGCCCCTCCGCGAAGACCGCCTTAACCATGGACTGGGGGGCGGCAACACAGCTGCTATTGTATATTCTCGCCAAGCGAGAGGCGGCTGTGAGTACAAAGAAACTCTATGAGTTGTTACGATGGGCACAAGAGACGGGACATCTGCAGACTCTGGAACTTATGTATAGTGCCACTGAGTGGCAGGAGATAGGGGACTCTCTCTGCGATGCCACCATTGGGGGTAGTAAAACGGCTAAGGACTTGGGTTGTACGTGGCAAGAAGTAATGATAGCGAAGGTCCTCCTCACTCCCGCGCAATATCTGTTATGGGAACGGGAGTGGGAGAAACAAATCCAAGAGGTGGTGAACGCACGTAACATCTCGGGAGATCCGTTGTGTGGTGTGACTGGGCAGATGCTTATGGGACGGGATCTCTATGGTGACCCCGCGACTCAGCTAACCTACTCGATGCCCATGTATAATGCTTCACGGAAGCAGGCGCTGTTTTTAGTGCCGTCAGAACGAAAGGCCCCATCATTTACGATGGTGAAGCAGGGATTGCAGAAGTCCTACGGAAATTTGGTGAATAGGCTCGTGCAATCCCTGGAGCAAGCTACTGAAGAACAGACCCTCTGCAAGCTTTTGATCTGGTGCAGAGAGAATGGGTTCAAAGCCGAGGACCACCTAGTATTCAAATCCGATGTGAAAGCCAAAAGCAAAGTGGCCGCCGGAGTCATGTCCGCCTTTGTGAGCACTTCAGGACCGGGACCGCCACGCCACCGACAACGGCTGGTGTTTGGAGATCCATCGCCAAACCCCCCGCCCGTGCCTGCCCCGGTGCCTGCACCTGCGGTGCCTACACCGTCTGTGCCCCCGCTTCCGGACCCCCCCCATCGTGCCTGAAGAACGGCCTGGCTGGGTCCAGGACTTGTTAGATAACCTCAAAAAAAAAAAAAAGAAGGGGCGAATAAAGTGCAAATGAGATCAAGGAGACTTATGTTGCTGAAGGCTTGATGAAAGCCAGGAGGGAGGTGCAGAGGAATTTGATTCATCTTTTAAAAGTGGGGGTTGTAGAACTGTAATGCTTTAAGTGAGGACGGAAACCGTTATTAGGGCTATTGTTTCTATTTGCTATGTTCATCTCTATTATGTGTTGTGTCCTTTGTATATTGATGCTGACACGAGGTATGGTTGAAAGCTGGAAATTTGTATGATCCGTAGAGTCATAAAACTGTTGTGCGAAATAGAATCCAAGATCTTAAGAAAGAAGATGCTTGCCTGCCCAGGCTGAGAGATAAGGAGCGCGGAGGCGGCTGCTTAGCCAGGCTCACAGCCGACCTCCTCAGAAAAGCAGTTGAAGGTGGCTGCTCGACCGGGCTTGTAGCCAACTTAACTGCAAACATCCTCTAAATTAATTTGAAGGTCAAACACCCGAGAGGGAGGGAGATGAGAAAGGCAGGACCCTCAGACTGACGACTGGGACCACTTACTGGCATGCGCACTTGCGCACCCAGGAGGGAAGGTTATGTGACTGAAGGCGGAGTTTGTCCGCTCCCCGGTCTGCCTGCTGGCACGTACTGGCCCTACGTGGCAGGATGCACCGGGCATAAACAGACAGTGCAGAGAGAGGGGGGGTGAGACTCCTAACACTGAGACCCACGTTGTCTCTGCGGGGACGCCCGCCGAGTTAGGAGCCTGTCAGCAACCCTCCAATCTGCCAAATCGAGAGAATGTTCAGTCTCAGTGTCCTGCCGATAACCAGTGGAACTCACTAGTGGAGTGCACAGCTATGTGAGGTCGTGCCACTGGACAGAAATTGTGTTTGTGCTGTTTGTGTCTGTGGTCTTTAGATCTTTATTGTGTAATATATATCAGCAGAGAGGGCTAAATAAGCACAACAAGAAAGTCCAGAATTTGAAAACGGGAAAGCCAGGAATAACTCAGACTACGGCGTCACCCCCTACCTCCCCTGCCCACCCCCCCCACCGATGGAGGACTGGGAGCCGTACTCTGACTTGTATCCTTGGACAGAGCTTAGGGGAATACTTACTAATTGATTTAAAAGATTGTTTTTTCACCATACCATTGCATCCTGAGGACCATGACATAGTGGAACATATGAACCAAACGCTGAAATGCCAGCTACGAAAAACGAAAAATTGGCAAGAGCAGTATACGTTTTAAATTTTTGAGGTTGCACCAGGGTAGCCTGGTCCCTCGGATGGTCAAGCATAGGGCTGGGCTAAAGGGGGCCCTGACAGAAGTAAAAACGGGTCCCTGTAAGGTGATGCTGAGAGCCTGGAACACGAGAAAATGGACGGGAGCCTTGGACTTGATAACCTGGGGGAAAGGGTATGCTTGTGTCATTACGGATACTGGAACCTATGGGTGCGCTACAGCCGGGGATTCCATCCCCTGTCATGTTACCTCAGGGGTGGGATCTATTGATTGTGGATTTAAAAGACTGTTTCTATACCATTCCCTTACATCCAGAGGATTCCTCGAGGCTCACCTTCACGCTACCTTCGGTGAACCATGCAGAACTGGCACAGCGTTTCCAGTGGGTCGTCCTGCCTCAAGGTATGCGAAACATGTGTCAGATGTTTGTCGCTGCTACCTTACAGCCTCTCCGACAACGATGGCCTGATACCATCATCTACCACTATATGGACGACATCCTGTTTGCCCGAAAGACTCGATTCACGACAGAGGATGAGGAAGCGATCGCCAACACACTCAGCAGCTCCGGTCTGGTCATCGCTCCGGAAAAGGTACAGCATACCAGCCCATGGAAATACCTTGGCTGGGTTATTACAGAATCCACAGTCGCTCCTCAAAAGGTTACCTTACATGTGAATTTACGTACATTAACTGATGTGCAGACCCTAATGGGAGATCTACAATGGGTGCGTTCATTGCTGGGTATTTCTAATGAGGACCTTGAGCCACTACGTCCTTTGCTCAAAGGTACAGATGCTGGGAAGCCGATTTTGCTCACGCCAGCGCAGCAAGCCTGTGTCGAACGATTAGGGGAGTTAGTAGCTACGCGCTTATGCCCGCGGTATCTTCCAGAATTGCCTTTGCGCCTTCTCATTCTTTCACGGGAGAATTCCCTTACGGCGGTAGTCATGCAGTGGCAAAAGAAAAAAGGGGGAGAAGACTACCTTGCAGTTTTAGAATGGATTTTCTCCTCAGTTCAACCGTGCAAGAGTGTGACCCCTCGGTTGGAAGCGGTGGCTCACATGATCCGCCGTGGGAGAATTCGGGTGCTGGCAATCTCGGGGGGGTGAGCCGGCGGCGATCCACCTTCCCCTGCAGGCGGCAGATTTGGAGTGGGCCCTGTGGCACTCCACTGCGCTGCAGCTAGCGCTCCTGGAGTTCCCTGGGGAGGTGACTTCGGAAAGGCCTGCAGGAAAGCTTGGCCACTTCCTAACCAGCTATTCGTGGGTAGAAAGACCAAAGTGTGTAGAAAGACCTCTGCGTGATGGCCTCACGGTGTTCACAGATGCAGGAAAATCTTCCAGAAGGGCAGCCATCACCTGGAAGGAGAAAGACCTATGGAAAGCCCACACCCTACAAGCGGTAGAAGGTGACTCGTTGCAGACTTTAGAATTGGCAGCTGTCGCATGGGCACTGATGCACTGGAAGGACACCCCGTTGAATATTGTATCGGACTCCCTGTACGTCCTCGGAGTAGTACAGTGAATTGAGGATGCTCTTTTGAAAGAAACTTCTAACCAGCGATTGTTCCAGCTGTTTCTACAAATCGAAAGAGCGGTGAGGTGGCGTTCGACAGCATTCTGTATCATCCACGTCCGGAGTCATCAATGGACACTAGGTTTGGGGGAGGGTAACGATCGGGCTGACCGGTTAGTGAGCTTGGTGCGTGAGCATGGGCCACTGAGTTGTTTTGAAATCGCCCGTATTGCTCATGAACAGTTCCACACTAATGCCAAAGGCCTGATCCGGATGTATGGTATAACTATGTCCGATGCCCGCGGAATTGTGCAGGCCTGTCCCCAGAGTAGTCATCATGGGCCAGGTCTGGGCATTGGTGTGAATCCCAGGGGCCTGAAGGCATTAGAGATATGGCAAATGGATGTAACACATGTTCCGGAGTTTGCTCGACTTAAGTATGTGCATGTGTCTATCGATACTTACTCGCATGTAATATGGGCAACCGCTCAGCCTGGGGAAAGAGCCCTTCATGTGAAAAAACATCTAACCGCTTGCTTTGCAGTATTAGGAGTCCCAGAAGTGATTAAGACAGACAACGGTCCGGCATATGCCAGTGACAGTGTTCGTCAGTTTTGCGAAAAATGGGGTATTAAGCATGTCAGGGGAATTCCAAATTCACCCACTGGCCAAGCCATGGTAGAACGGGCTAATCACACCTTAAAAGATTACCTGATGAAATTTAAGGAAATGACAGACCCAAAAGAACGGTTGTCCTATACACTGTTTGTATTAAACCATCTTTGTGTGTTTGGAGATGACACGGAACCCCCCATGTGGGTGCACGCGCAGCGGGTCCGTAGTCAAAAGATACAAGAATCATCTATGAGCGTGCACTACCGGCACCCTCGGACCGGGTTATGGGAGGGTCCAGCAGAAGTTGTATTCAATGGTCGAGGGCATATGTGTGTTTCTACACCCACAGGTCCACTATGGGTTCCCAGCAGATGGACTCGCCCTGCGAAAGGACCCACGGATACGAGGGACCGTCCTGTCGGAAGGGACATGCAGGACAGTGGTGGGCAGCAGCGTTGCTGATGTTCTGGGTGCTGGGCTCTGGGACATAAGGGGCTCCAGGGTACCATCCAAGGTTGTTTGATCCTCGACAGAACATCTGGGTGACCTTAGCTCGAGAGCTAAATACCACGCGCTTCTGTGCTAGTCTGGCCACCCCTAGTACCTCCTTTGTAACATGTCTAGTTGGGGTACCTGTGAACGAGACCACGTGGAAGTATTTCTGGAATGCAGTAAAGGCAATGCCGTCTTTGGGAATCCTCAAACTTTGAAAAGATTGACAGTACTCGAGAACTTGGCAACGGGAATCAACCGTTTCGATCTTTGGAGCCACAACCTGCCTGCAGGGCCTGAACCACAGGAGATAGAATTAATAGATTCTCTTAATGCTTCTATTTGCCTTTATATTAATGCATCGCATAAGGGTTGCGCTTCGGGTTATAATAATAATTGTCGCAGTAGCTCTCAGGCGCCCACCTGGTTGTACCCAATCGGCAACGGGAGTCGTTGGAATAAATGGTGTGGTAAGATGTCCCACAATTCCTCACATCCGGGATCCAGCCCTGTAACCCCTCGAACGTTGCCTGCAGGATATTTTCTCATATGCGGCAACCGGGCTTGGTCCGGAATTCCATCAAAGCCCATAGGGGGTCCATGTACAGTAGGCCAAGTAAGTATGGCTTTCCCCTGGGTCCATCCTAACAGCACCAGGGTCAAAAGAAGAACTCAACGAATGGCACGTAGCATAACCCAGACGGAGGACTGTAACGACAACGTCCGACTCTGGTCCAAGTGGGAAGTAATTTTGACATCCTTCTTTGTACCGGGGGCGGCAGCGGCGCGAGCTCACAAAGTCTTAGACACCCTATCTTGCTGGGTGGTTAAACAAGCAAATGTCACCAGTCATGTCCTCTCTAATCTTGCGCGAGATTTATCACAGGTGCAACATGCGGTGCTACAAAACAGAGCAGCCGTCGACTTCCTGCTGCTAGCCCATGGGCACGGATGTGAAGACTTTGAAGGAATGTGCTGTATGGATCTGCAAGACCACTCTAAGGCAATCCACCAGCAAATCCAACAGCTGATGGAACACGCCCAGAAGATACAAAAAGATGTGGGCTTCTTTGGACTGGATGGGTTAACTAATTTATTGGGTATTGGTGGGTGGCTGAAATCCTTGCTTAAAACAAGTTTGATGCTTTTGATTATTATGCTTTTAATCCTAGGCTTAGTCAGCTGTGCCTTTGCATGCTTAAGGCGAATGCTATCCTCCCTTACTCATAACGCCTGGTTAATGCAAAAGAAAAAAGGAGGACTTATAGAGGAATGGCTTGGAGATCGAGGACACCTTACGGCTCCAGGCGGTTGGTAAAACCTCGGCGATGAAATGATTGAGAGTCCTTGAACTGCCCATCAGCAGATCAATAGACAACAGACGCTGCTCAGCAGGACGTCGGACTCTTGACTGGAAAGACCTTGCAGGCCAACACGGACTTGGTGATGGGTGCATGTATTAGTAAATCGCGGCTAATGTTACTAGTTGTTCTATTGCTTATGCCTTGTAGTTTTTGGCTGTGCTTTTGCATGTATTAGACATAAGGTATTCTCACTTACCAGCAAGGCTTGATTAGTGCAAAAGAAAAAAGGGGGAATTGTAGAGAAATGCTGTGCTGGGAATCTGCACTGTGCTGGGAATCTGCACCACCTGCGCCTTGCTGATAATGTACTGGGGAGTGTTAGTGAGTTGTCCTTGGCCGGCTGGGAATGGGGAGCTATGTGGGAAAGAGTAGTTAGCCGTTTTGGGTAAACAACTTTGCAGAGCTGGGAAAGAGCCTATGCGGCCGGGACATAGCAACCTCCCTAGCAACCAATCGTAGCTAACCTGGATATCCCTCAGATGCTTGTAGGTATAAATATATGTGCACTTCCGCTAATAAACGGAGCAAGATCTAAACTCATATTGGGATCGTGTCTTGTAATCCGGCTCGGCTCCCGTAAAGGCCTGTGCAGTTGTCCTGCGCCTGGTTCCAACATTGGGTAATTTCAGTTTTTGAGTGATTTAAATAAAATATAACTGATGTGCAAGGGAGTGAAGAAATCCGGAAATGAAAAGCTATGTTTTCAACTAACGCATAAAGTTCCAGGGCTTTTGGTACATCTTTGAAATCAGATTTTCTCATACTTTCTAGATATAATCTTGATTTTTTTCTAAAACCTCCTGAAATTTTTGGTTCCTAACTCAAAAAAAAAAAGGCAAAATCTTAACTAGAAAATCATTATACTAATGAAATCTGCCCCCCCTCCCTTTTTTTCTCCCTTGCGTATCAAGATTATGCACAAATTCCGTTTGGAGAGAGAAAATAAAACTGTTTTTGGTGACTCAGTATTGTCTAAAACCACTATACTGATGTAATTAGTTCCTCTAGACTTATTTAACTGCTAACATAATTCCTTGCAAATTGTATTTATGTACTGCAAGAGTATATTTTCTCCGGCCCTCTAAATTACCCTTATTGTTTTATTTGTTTTAGCTTTATCTGACATTGCTTACTCCTATAGAGAAACCTATGCTTTTATTTTGGAGAAAAGAACCTTTTTTTCCCCAGAGCCATTTTTTGAAGTTGATTCTTTATTGCAATCTCAGATGAAATATATTGTGTTTATCACAGTATATTATTATTTTATTTCTATCAGAGACTGGCATGTGGGAAGAGCTGTTCAAAGTCATATTTTAGGTGTTCTTTCTTCATTCACTTTCATATTTCTATTATGCATTACTCTCCTTATTATGCTCTGTTTATTCTTATATTTCACAATTATTCTTTCTATAATTTCTTTATTATTATTATTCTTTTATACACCTGCTAGTCTCTTTTAAATCCTCCTTGGTATTCAGGGTTTTGTGACTTCTCTCAGCTTTCTTTACCTTGTCTTTTGGTATATTTTCTTTTCTGGGGAAGTAACAATTTACCATTTTGTGTTATGGTGCTGTTTCTTCTGTTCTGTGTCAGCATATACTTTGCTTAGTTCAAATCCTGGAAGGGATTCAGTCTTGTCTGGTGGCAATGTCAATGCACCTCGAGTTTCAAGTTGGGGAGCAGAGTTGGGCTACTTCACATGTGTGATTTTTTTTTTTTGTACTTGATAAAAGGGGAAGTAGATCGAATATAGCTATTGAACAATATTTCTCAATTTCTCGTCCTGTATACTAGCTGAGAGTGCCTATATTCTTAGACTGTTTTTCTTCCATGTTTTCTTAAATGCTCTATGCTTTCCACATAATTTCACACTATTTTTAAGATCGATTCTATTTGTAATTTCTTATCCCCTTTTCAAGGTTTTTATTCCTACCTAGGATTCCTTGTATTGGTCAAGTCATTGATGTCCTCACTGGAGGCAGGGGCTGTTGCAGTCATGGTGGCCAAAAACACAAACAACTGGGGTAGATGCAACACAAACTACACTTTATTGTTCTCTAAGTACATTATTTATACCGAGCTTTTCTCGTTGTGGCTGCTGCTTATTGGTGAGGACTACAAAGGACAGTAGCTAGTGACAGAGTTATGATTGGATGATTCTTAGCTTGGCCAGTTTCTGCTACATGGCCAAAACCTCCTTAAACTTGTTAATAGCTTTCTGCTGTCTCCGTGTGAACTCCCTGTCTCACAGATACACTCTAATCTTTTCAAGGTTAACGTTCTCTGCTAAGGGAGCCAGGGATCTCACAGGCCAGCTGCAATCCCTGACAGGGGCTATTTTGTCTTTTGTTTGTTGAGTTAGGCCAAGGCTGCTTCTTTTTGACAATTGCCTTTTAATATGCATGTGAAGCTATTTCTAGTGCCAAGCACGTATGCATGTGCCACAGCAAGTGGTTTGGTTTGCCTCTGCCTCTTTAATCAGCCCTAACCTACTGCTGCTCAAGGGGGGAGCTGTTCAAATAAATCATTTATAGACTCATAGAATCATAATGGTTGGCAAAGAACTTCAAGATCATCGAGTCCAACCGTAAGCCCCTCAGCACCATATCTGTTAAACCATGTCCCTAAGTGTCTCATCTACACATTTCTTCAGGACTGCCAGGGACAGTGACTCCACCACTTCCCTGAGCAGCCTGTTCCAATGCTTGGCTACTCTTTCTATGCAAAAGTTTTTCCTAATATCCAACATGAATTTTCCCTGGTGCAACTTGAGGTCATTTCCTCTTCTATTTTCGGTAGTTATTCTGGAGAAGAGATTGACCTCCATCTCACTAGAACCTCCTTTCAAGTAGTTGTAGAGAGCAATAAGATCTCCCCTGAACCTCCTCTTCTCCAGACTTAATAATCCCAGCTCCCTCAGGCGCTCCTCATAAGGTCTGTGCTCCAGCCCCTTCACCAGCTTCGTTGCCCTCCTTTGGACACGCTCCAGCACCTCCATGTCTTTCTTGCAGTGAGGGGCCCAAAACAGAACACAGTATTTGAGGCGCGACCTCACCAGGGCTGAGTACAGGGGGACGATCACTTCCCTGGTCCTGCTGGCTACACTGTTCCTGATACAAGCCAGGAGGGCATTGGACTTCTTGGTCACCTGGGCACACTGCTGGCATTTGCAGTGATTTGGTAGGTGCTTGGCATTGTTTTATGTCGTACCTGGTCTTGTTTATTACCCTGTGCAAGACAAATGTAGCTGCAGGAAAATTCTGTGACTAGTCATGGGAAAGTAGTTCTATTAAAAAAAAAATCGATGTATTGCTATTCATGACTGGTTTACTGAGAACTGGGAGAAATTTGCAACTTTATGAATGAGAGTAGAAAGCAAGTTGCCTCCATGAAGCCTAAGTTTCATGCTATTTCCTACTCCCATCTCTCCCTTAGGTTTGCATCCCTGAAATATTTTGATAATTAATGCAGTTCACAATTGCACTGTTTAAGTAGAAGAAGAATCAGGATGAAAAAAGAGCTGTTTCAAATCTCCTTCATTAAAAATGTGTTGAAAGCATATATGTTCCGCTGAAATGTTTTGGTTTTGATTTCACAGCAATTGATTGAAAACTATTTTACTGAAGAGCTCTTTAAAGAGTTTTGTGATTTTAATTGGTCTTAGCCTCAAAGTTTATGTTGCCTGACATTGGCAATCGACTCCGTCTGCCGAGGCGGCCAGGCACGTCCCACCCGTGCCTGGGCCAGAGAGCACAGACACCAATATGAGGATGCTGCAAATGGCGTTTAATATACGCAGGCTGGATCTTATAAAGGTAGCAAAGGCGGAAGCATGCCTATATAGCCAATAAGCGTTGCTCTTTACCTAATATGGCATATGCCTTAGTTCCCTATTCTTCCCGTACATCGCGAGATCTTCCGAGCGCCGTACCCTACATCTCCCCCCCCCCAGGTTAATCTAAGTATCCTAAATATCACTACTTTGAACAAGCTGCTAATAGCATACATTGTGACTGCCTTGTTTCTGTGAGCGTCGTAGCTGATGCAATACATAGTGGATTATACATGACAAAATAGGCATGCTGCAAAAGACACCAATCAATACCATAATGATAATCAACCCAAGCTTCCACAATCAATTCAATTGAGCCAGGATAGTAATCATGTCCAGATACTGTTGCCTATGGTCTCAAGCCATCTCCAGTTTCCTGGGTTACATCTTATCACCTGTAGCAGATCTGATCCTACGTTTTGAATGGCCTCCGACCTCTTGCCGATCTTCTCGTAGTCTTTTGTGGTCAGGCAACAAAATTTTGGTTTTTGAATGTTCTGGACCGGCCTGCCCCCACCTGGAGAATCTCGAAGATTACGTTGATGGCCTCGTGATGTGCTTTGAGTATCTGGTTGACATCCCTAAAATGCCGCTATCTGTTGAGACAATGTGTTTACTGCTTTATTCGTCCGCAACAAGTGACAGGTCGAGCTTTGAATTTTGTATAGCCCTGTTGATCCTAAAATCGGGCCGAGGCAAGTAATATTAGCATTCACCAGGACGAGGAATGGTGCCTCGCTCATATTACCCGGTAAAAAGACACCAGGTGACATGGGGGCAAAAAATTTTACAAGGGTTGGGGGTATTTTGTCTGGTGGTAGGTATGCAGCAGCCAGCAAGCATAGCGCGCTAGAGCAGGAAACGTTTCAGTTGGGGAGAATTATAGTACCGTTCGTCCATCTTGTACCTGAGTGTCTAACAAGTCTTCGGGTATAATCCACTCCCTGTTTCCTTCATCATCCCCGTAGCTAAATCTTCCCACACCTCTGTCTATATTTATTGTATTATAACTTTCACAGGTGGCAGAGGGGTCTGATGTAATCTTTCTCTCCCATTTCTGAGCCTTCTGAGTGACTATCTCTAGGTACCCTGTGAAATTCACATGATGGGAGCGGTATGTCACATTAACATATGACCCATATGGTGACCATGATTCCCCATACACTGTCCCACTAGGCAGTATTGTGAGATTTGCTGCTCTTCGTGCCATTAATTTGCATAAAGCGTTATCTGTTAGCGAAGCCACAAAACTTACAAAAGCAAAGCATGTTAGTGGATTGTGTGGAAGGAGCGTTTGTAGAAGAATTGTTTGAAAGCAGGAACTGAGAGGAAAACTAGGGCCTCACATAGCTCTGGCATTACAGAGGCCTGCTTGGGGTGCTGCACAGTTGCCACTTCCAGGATGGTTGGTATGCACGGACTCTGCTCCTCCACGGTTCCCTGGGCAACGCAATCTGCCCTCCTCGCAGCTGCGAAAGGGAGTAACGGAGGATGGAGCGGGATGAAAGCTCCACGGCCAAACTCTGTTGCACTCCCTTTGCTGGGCTGCTGATAAGCTGCACAGTGGCCGTCTAATGAGAGATATACGATAACAAGTCCGGTGCTGTGCCAGCAAAAGTGGCAAATGATGAACTTTGCTTAAACTTTGCTCATTATAATGTGAAAACCGTACCTCCATCTCAGAAGTTACCCGCCTCCGAGGTACGACCACCCCTCACTGAGCATGCGCTTTAGATTTTCGGTTGACTGTACCTTTAAATGAAAGCGAGAAACTTTTCCACCAATCAACAACAAGGTTAAGTATGACTTTAGTCACTCAAGCTCCACCTGAATGTAAAGAAAAGTGTAAAAGGTGAACTAAGGATGAAAAGTCTGGAGGGAAGAATTCATCGTAACTCCTGGGTCAGTCGAGAGGCTGAGCCCCCTTCCCTCCCCCTGCGCCGGGACGCTGCCCGAGGAGACTCGAGACTGGACGTCTTCTCCCATTTTCTGGGGTGAGTGATGATTGCACATTTGTACATCAGAGCTAGCTAAAAACCCCATGCTCTAGTAGAGAATTTCCTGTACTAACATCCGAAACCTGCTTTGTAAATGCTGCACTTGAATAAATCATACTGTTTGTGAACTCGACTATTTGTTTGAGGGGGGGCAATCGGACCTACAGTTGACAGACTGTTCGTGAATCCGATACCTTTTTTGATACCTCCTTCCCCCCCACCACCACCATTACCACTACGGCTTTCAAACTGCAACATTTTCAACACAGGTTGAGATCAGGACTTTCCCCTTTTTCCACCCCGGTGGGGAGGCAATAATGGGATGCGCCTCTCGCCCATTGTCGGGCCTAGGATTCTGTGTTTCCTGGTCGACTCCATACAACCTGTATCAGCAGGATAATGCAAAGAGACCCTTTCCTCGTCTTGCCATGTCGATCGTTTGTTTTGCTGTTCTCCAATATTTCCTTTTCAACTGGACAAGGTGCTTTCTTAGTAGGTCGGGGTCCAGTCGAATCCTCCATCACTGAGGTGTATGGGTTGTGAGGTCATCCACCAGCCGTTCCTGTAGGGGGAAGCTCATAGTTGCCATGAGTTTTGAGGTTCGGTCTTATCCACCTTGCGGGTACCCATTTCACTACCTCCTGTTGTCTTACGGCCGCGTAGCCCCTTCCCTGGGTTACCAAGTTCCACCCAGACTCCCATATCCCTTTCTCTGGGAACCTGACCAGAACTGGGGGCCCATCCTCTATAGCTGGGACCGCCCAATGCTTATCCACTGGTGCCTTGTTCTCATTTCCACGAATGAAATGATTCAGCGAATATAGCGCTCGCATCAAAATTTCTGGTTGCTTCATACTGGGAATTCTTTGGGTATGACCTTCCCCCTCCCCAAGGATCTTGATTTTTTTGTTTGAGGGTTTGATTTGCTCTCTCTACAATTGCCTGTCCTTGGCTATTGTGAGGAATTCCGTGCTGCAGTTGAATTCCCCATTTGTCAGCCCAGTCTTGCGTAGATTGGGCTGTGAAGCAGGAGCCGTTATCTGTTTTGATTATTCGCGGAACGCCTAACCATGCTATAGCCGTTATCCAATGCTGGTGAGCTGCACGTGCAGTAACCCTCTGGTGTTGTGTGGCTATGATCAGTCCACTGCATGTATCCACTGTAACTGCTAACCAGGGTCGTGGTTTGAATAAAGGGCATAATGTGAAGTCTGACTGCCAGATTTGATTTGCCTTTAGGCCACGGGGATTTACCCCAGCACCCCATAGAGTCGATCGTTGGCAATACGGGCAAGTGGCTACCACATCCCTGGCTGCTGCAAGGGGAATGTTGCAATGCTTTGCGAGGGCTCTCGCTCCTATGTGGAGGTGCTCGTGTATAGCACGAGCTTGTGTTATTGTCCATACACCCTTGGCTGCTGCATCAGCTTTATTGTTGCCTTCCTGATAATATCCCTGTATACTGGCATGACTTCTCACATGGACTATGGAGGCTGTGGTGCTGCGCTGTTGCAGCGCCTCCTCCAGCATGATGGCTATTGGCGTGCCCGCCCATACATTCTCCTGTGTGCACTGATATGATGTATTGAGTAGGCTATATGGATTCAGGTCTGGCCAGTTGCTTTGAGGAATACCTAACACCAGTGCATCAATTGATCCGCTGTCCCACAAAGCCAACAACTCTTAATTTGGGTATAATTAACAATACGCCTAAGTAGCATAACATATCCATTAGTGTTAAAAGTAGCATCAGCTTCTATAATAGCGTTAAAAGTAATATTACCTCCTAAAAGCCACAATATACAGCTAATAATAACAGTAACACTTCTTCCTCCCATGTTGTTCTTCTGCAGGCTCACACTTTCCACAGCTAGGGTACCAGCTGCCTGCCTGCTACGTTTGATGTATCCGAGTTTGCTTCCAGCCAAGGTCTCGCCCATTTTTGCTGGCACCCATCTGGTTCCAGTATCTGTAACGACACAAGCATACCCTTTTCCCCAGGTTATCAAGTCCAAAGGTCCCATCCAGTTTCCCGTGTTCCAGTCTCTCAGCATCACCTTACACGGACCCGACTTTACTTCTGTCAGGCCTCCCTTTAGCCCAGCCCTGTGTTTGACCATCAGAGGGACTAGGCTATCCTGGGGCAATCTCAAAATTTTAAAACATATTCTGCTCTTGCCAATTTTTTGTTTTTCGTAGCTGGCGTTTCAGCGTTTGGTTCATATGTTCCACTATGTCATGGTCCTCAGGATGTAATAGTATGGTGAAAAAACAATCTTTTAAATCGATTATTAAGATGTCCAAATCATTTTGAAAGGTTCTCGATTTCCATTTCTATTTATGTTTGCATAGCTTCAATTTGGTTTCCTCCCCAGAAATTGCTTGGGATTTCTGTATATTAAGGAGGCACCCGCTCCAGTAGCATTGAGGCTTTTACAATTTGTAAGGACTGTTGCAGGTCCTTCCGTGTCAGTTGCACTGGAGCTTGGCCATCGCTTCATTCTTGTTTCCCATGCTGAAGTACTTCCCTAGTCTCTTTCCAAGGATACAAGTCAGAGTACGGCTCCCAGTCCTCCATCGGTGGGGTGGGTGGGCAGGGGAGGTGGGGGGGGACGCCGTAGTCTGAGTTATTCCTGACTTTCCCACTTTCAAATTCTGGACTTTCTTGTTGTGCTTATTTAGCCCTCTCTGCTGATATTACACAATAAAGATCTAAAAACCACAGATACAAACAGCACAAACACAATTTCCATTCAGTGGCACGACCTCACGTAGCTGTGCACTCCACTAGTGAGTTCCACTGTCTCAATTGCCTAATCCCATCCTCGCTGCCAATTAGGTTGCGAATGGGTTTGGGATTCGGCAATAATCACACAGAACAAAGTGGCTACGGCTATTCAGGTGAAAGCACGTTAAAGAAGCAAAGTATGCCTAATTACTCGTGAGGTAATACTTGTCGGCAGGACACTGAGACTGAACATTCTCTTGAGCTGGCAGATGAGAGGGTTGCTGACAGGCTCCAACTCAGCGGGCGTCCCCGCAGAGACAACGTGGGTCTCAGTGTTAGGAGTCTCACCCCTCCTTTCTCTCTGCACTGTCTGTTTATGCCCGGTGCATCCTGCCACGTAGGGCCAGTACGTGCCAGCAGGCAGACCAGGGGGCGGACAAACTCCGCCTTCAGTCACATAACCTTCCCTCCTGGGTGCGCAGGTGCGCATGTCAGTAAATTGTCCCAGTCGTCAGTCTGAGGGTCCTGCCTTTCTCATCTCCCTCCCTCTCGGGTGTTTGACCTTCAAACTAATTTAGAGGATGTTTGCAGTTAAGTTGGCTACAAGCCCGGTCGAGCAGCCGCCTTCAGCTGCTTTTGGAGGAGGTCGGCTCTGAGCCTGGCTGGGCAGCCGCCTCCGCACTCCTTATCGCTCAGCCTGGGCAGGCAAACATCTTCTTTCTCAGGGTCTTGGATTCTATTTCGCACAATAGTTTTATGACTCTACAGATCATACAAATTTCCACCTTTCAACCATACCTCGTGTCGGCATCAATATACAAAGGATACAACACATAATAGAGATGAACATAGCAAATAGAAATAATAGCCCTAATAACGGTTTCTGTCCTCACTTAAAGCATTACAGTTCTTCAACCCCCACTTTTAAAGACAGATCAAATTCCTCTGTACCTCCCTCCTGGCTTTCATCAAGCCTTCAGCAACATAAGTTTCCTTGATCTCATTCGCCTTCTCTTCCCCAGCCCCCCTTTCTCCTTTTTTCAAGGCAATCTAACAAGCGGAAGCGGGGGCACAGACAGTGTAGGCGCCGCAGGTGCAGGCACAGAGGCAGGCACTGGCGGGGGGGTTAGCGATGGATCTCCAAACACCAGCGGTTTTCAGTGGCGTGGCGGTCCCGGTCCTGAAGTGCTTGCAAAGGCTGCCGTGGCTCCGATGGCCACTCTGCTTTTGGCTTTCACATCGGGTTTGAATACTAGGTGGGGTTCGGCTTTGAACCCATTCTCTCTGCACCAGATCGAAAGCTTGCAGAGGGTCTGTTCATCAGCCTCTGTCTGCACTCCCACTGCTTCGCTCTTCCCGAGCGCCTCCCGTGCTGCCCTCCAAGTCTCCCTCTCCTCCCTTGCTCTCTGGAGGACCTGCCGTATCACTCCCCACGTCTTTAGATCTTTCGCACTCCCTTTAGACATACCATATTCCGTTAACGCGGTGGTACATCTCTGCCAGTGCTGGGGGAATAAAACTTCCCCGGCACTGTTAACCGCCCCTTCTTCAAGGAGCCACTCAGCAGCTCTTAACTGCGTTCGATTTCATAGAAATCCCCCATTCACGAGCACACGATAATACGACCTTGATTATCCCTTCCATGATCCGGATCCCTCGACCGCCTACGGTCCGCCGCCTCGGAGTATCACGTCGGGGTCACCACTTGTTGCCTGACATTGGCAATCGACTCCGTCTGCCGAGGCGGCCAGGCACGTCCCACCCGTGCCTGGGCCAGAGAGCACAGACACCAATATGAGGATGCTGCAAATGGCGTTTAATATACGCAGGCTGGATCTTATAAAGGTAGCGAAGGCGGAAGCATGCCTATATAGCCAATAAGCATTGCTCTTTACCTAATATGGCATATGCCTTAGTTCCCTATTCTTCCCGTACATCGCGAGATCTTCCGAGCGCCGTACCCTACAGTTTATCTGCAGAGTTTTCAAAAGTGAGGCTAATATTGAATGGAGAAGAATCTCATAGAATGTATATATATATTCTATATTTCTATTCTATACATAGAATTTACATATTTATATATTTTGTTATAGATGTAGTTTTGAATGCTGTAGTAGGTGGAACTTGGTCCAATTTTTACTTACTTTTTTGATGGCTATTGAGATGCAGTCAGATTTTCTTTTTTTTTTTCTTCCCACTATGATTATTTGGTTGGTTATTTTCTATGATTATCCTCGAATAGCTTAGTTGGCAGCTGTGAGGTGCAAGACAGCAGACATAAGGGTCAGCACTCAAAACAAGGAGCATATTGTTCAGGTAGGTAAACGCTGTCAAGGGAGATGAATGTTAAGAATTTTCCTTAAACAGTATGTGATTCACCACGTAAGGTTGTTAGAGCGAAGCAATAGGTTGAGATGCTGCTGGGCAGCTGAAAAATCAAAAACAGTGGACAAAGCTGTATCACACACTGTCGCTTTGCTCTTCTTAGGTCTTAGGTTTATCGCTATAGGCCAGAAGGCTCAGGGGAGCTTGGTTGGCTTCTTTTGGGTTCAATATAGAGGACTTGGAGATATTCCTATGTTAGACCTACGTAAAGAAACCATTTAGGTCAGTCCTGATGTTTCAGCCAGACTCCAATCAGTGGATGTTAGGGGTTCAGCCCTTTGAAATCCAAATTTAAGTTGCCATGTGAAATGTGCACATGCTTTTAATGTGCACATGCTTTATTGAATGAGTGCCAATTTCTTGAATTGGTAGCTTCTTTAACAACTATTCTTCCTTGAACATCAGATTTTTCAATACATTAAATGCACTTTCCTATTCATGAAGCACCACTACTTTTATCCTTTTCATCATTTTAAATTGTGAGCGACACAGCCTTTTCTGAACCTGAAGTAAATTATTCTCGGTAGCTCCCTCATGAACAGTGATGCCTATTAGCAAACTGATTTCTAAAAGTATTGCAGAAATTAGTCTCCCTCAAACTACTGCACAGGCCTGTTATGGAAAATGTAGTATCAGACTTTAGGTGGAATTAATCAAGAAACTTGTAGAATACCTTAGAGAGGACAAAATTAAATCAACTGAAGTTCCAAGTGAAGTCAGCTTAAGAGAGAAAGAAAAAAGGATCCAGGGATTTGTTAAAATGTTTGTATTTCTCTAGTGTTCTACAGAAATATTCTTAACGTAAAGAGAAAATGGAAATGCTACCTTGCATGGAGTCATGGCCAGTAATTGTAAAATTTTAAATGAGCTGGTTCATATTCTATTCATTTATTCCATCTTCCACAAGTCTGAATTGCACTGCTTGAACTAAAGATAAATAGTAATGATACATTTCTGCCCATTTTATCCTTGCACTTTTCAATTTGCATCTCAGTTAAATGAGAGATTTCTGTTCCCCTCACTTAGAATGCTGCTCTCTTGAGCAAATTGCGAGGATGCATAAGAAACTCCTGCAGCTAACTGCAAAAACTTTTGCTGGCAACAGGACTGAAATTTTATACAGTTGATCTGCAATATTGTATCATGATTTCATCCTCTTAAAATGATCTACAGGTTTCACTGTTACACACTTGCTAAGTTAAAATTGTGTTTTAAATTTGCAACTGCAGAACTCTGGAAAACTCTAAATGCTCCCTGAGTAGGTAGCTTAATGTAGCACGCTTCTTCATGTCATTACAGACCACATTTCAAAAACCATTATGAATGGATGTATTCTCAGCCTCAATAACATTTGTTTTGTATTTATTAAAATGATTAGCAATAAACTTGATAGATTTCAGATTGATTACTTTTTCAGGCTTTCTTGAATTGGATAGGCCTTTGCTTTGTAATCTTAAAACTGCCAAAAACAATTTCATAGGGTTGTGTTTGGTTTGATATATAAAATATATAAGAAGAGATTTTGCAGAAGAATTTTAAGTTTCAAAATGGTCAGTAGTATTTTTACTGTGTATGTATAATATACTATATACATTTTATTATGTGATTAAGTAAAAGGAAGGTTAGTTTGGAAAGTTTGTGCAAGAAACCTGTGCATAAACTTTCTGCATTTGAATAATTTGCAATTTGAAGCTTTTGAAGTTTAGTTTCAGTTATTTCTCAGAGATGAGCTGCTGCTATTTGAATAATCAACTTCATATGATGCTTAAGTTTATATATTATTTTTAAAATGTAGAATGTAGGTATTTTAACTGTAATCAGTGTATGTTAAAAATCCTTATCTAGAATTCTAGGAGTGGAATTATGATTCCAGATGGATTTAAGGTTCACTCTGAGGCTGAATTTAATCATAAATGCCAAAGATGCATGCTCAGCAGACACTTTTAATACTCTTAGAGCTGATTACACAAACAAACACAGCTGTCAGGTCAACTCACATGCTTAAAGTTGAACATATTTAAGACTTTGATCTCTTTATAGAAAGACATAAAGAAACATGGATTTAAAACATTTAAAAGCATCCACTGTCAACACTGTTATGTGTGCCCAATAATAATTGGTAATAATAAGTACATAGGCTGCAAGATTTTTTCTTTCTTTTTCAGTTGTGTAAAAATGCACAGAATAGAAATATGCTAAATAATATAATAATTTTCTCCAAAACTTAACTGTTGTCACACTTTTGTGAGACACCATCCTTAAAGTAATGAAGAAAGACAGAGAACAGGACCTTGAGCAAGAGTATTTCTGCCTCTTCCTGGCCCCTTCTTGAGTGAGAACCTGCCCAAGTATCAGATACCAAGAAATAAAATTTGACCTGAATTAGGATAAGTAACTTTAAATGCAATCAGAAGAGTGTAGTCTGCATTGCACCTTGAATTTGGGAGAAGTTGCATAAAATTGATCCATTTAATCTCATTTCAGGCTAATTCATCAGGTTCTGACTAAACTAAGGGGACTACTTTCATATTTGTGAGGCATCCAAAAGGAGGGGAAAGACATATGCCAACACTGTGTCTGAAATCAAGTTGCTTAAATTTGTTCAAGAAGCCAGTAGGGCCCAGCACTGTTTTAGTTCATGGTTATTTTGCATTAGGAGAGAATCTTCCATTTTAAAACTTTGTTCCTGGCTTTGCAAAACCACCCTGGGCCATTTTATTTATTTGTTTATTATTATTATTATTATTATTTATTTAACCTATTGGCCCAGAAATTATCTGTATCAGTAATTATGCACAGCTTAACACTTGTCCATGCAGGGTCCTTAACCCCTGAAAGCAGAGTCCTTTCCTCTTTTTCGTTAATTATATTACCTTGCTCCAGGAGTTGCTTGTTAAAGAAAAGGTGCTGGGTTCCTTACAGACTTCACTTATTGGCTTGGTCTGACCAGTGACTTGGGGCTAGAAGTCATTGGCTGTGATGAGTACTTTGCAGTGATATTGCTCTCACCAGGCAGAGCCACCTCAGGAAAAGTAGCGGGATTTAAACCTAAGAAGCCACCCTCCAATCACCAAATAATTTGAAGTTTTTTTTTTGTTTTTTTTTGTTCTGTTTTGTTTTGTTTTAAAGGGGAGGGGGATAAATATATACGTATATGGAAGAATAAAGGTTTGTGCTTTCTAAGAGCAACTAAGAATCATAGTTGCTAATTTCTTCATGTTAGAAGTAGTCAATCTGTCAAGAATTTCAGACTCTCTTAAAGCTTGTTTAGCATTTAAATGCTTTTATAGACCAAAGTGTTGAATAAATTCTGCTGAGAGACATGAGGTGGGGCTTGAGGTCTTCCCTTGCTTATGAGCACTTGCCATTTAGGGGCAAGCTAGATGATAAGTATTTTAAATGTGGAAATAACTATAGTCTTCTCGCTTAGCCAGGTGCTGTAGGATGACTTAAAAATGAAATGGAATATGAAATAATAGGAATAATAAATATCACACTTAACAAATCAAATCCCTGCTTGCCATGAAGCTGTTTTTGCATAACTGGTAGGTGAGAATGTTGCTCTTTTTTGCCATTGTTATAAATTAATATTTGCTGTTTAATCTTAAGCATGCATTCAAGCATCTCATTGCTTATTTTTCTAACAATTTATTTAAAATCTTTGTATAATCTGATTGTTAGCAACTGTCATCTTGGATGTAGTCCAGTGGATTGCTTAGATTTAAAAATATTGTTGAAAGTTACATAGTCTCTTGATTTGGCAATTAGCTCGGATGGTAATTTTGATAATAAATGTCTTGTGGATTCTTATATATGGATATAAATTTTTCTCAAAGTTGAAGAGGATCTGATTAGAATCAGCACTATTGTTTTTTTATTAACTATTTTTCTTTATTGTGTGGTATTAATAAGCCCAAAATGTTTTTTTGCATTTTATGCTACTTCCCTTCTATCTTGCTTGTAGTTACGTGACATCTTGCTTTTATCTCCATACAAACGAACAAAGAAAAAATGGAGCTTAAATAGAGTTTTAAATGTTGCTTAGAAAAATTGCAATCATGGAACAGGTTGATCTCAGAGGGTAGTATTGCCTATTACCACCTTCCTCTGTTCTTCTGGGAGGAACTTACACATCCTTGTCAAAGGTGGTTTAGCTCTACATTTTCAGTCTTATAAACAGGCAAATTGAATAAAAATACATTATTTGTTGCTCTAGTGTAGGGCTATAGTTGGTCTGGCAAGCTGTGCTGAGGTAGTTGACTTTTGAAATGACTCCCCAAATTGTGTTCTTTTCATAGTTTGATAGCCCCGTGAAGCTGAAACATTGAAGGAGATTTGTTAATTCTAATCATAATAATTACAAAAAAAAAAAAAAAAAAAAAAAAAAAAAAAAGACCGTTTAAGGTATTAAAAAGGCTCTATAAATTCAAGTGCAAAAGTTAGGTCATAAAACAGCTTTCTAATTTAAAAGGAATAAAGCACTTAAATACTAGGAGAAAAAAAAAACCAGCTACTACTACTATCTTCACTTGCTACTTGCTTGCTTCTGCTTTTGTAAATGACATTTTGAATTTAGAATTTAACTTGGAATTAAACAAAACAGGAATAGAAATCAGTGCTGGCTCTCTTCTCCACTGTAACACCTGGTTTATTCTCTTCATGTATCAACTGCTCATCTTGGATCATAGGGAGAGAAAGCCGAGTAGATTGCTCTCGCTGGGTGAAGGAAGGAAAGGCTTATTCTTACAATATTCTTTAGTTCTTAACGTAATTTCTATGTTTGTTACATGGTTCATTGCTGTGGCCTCAGTACTCTTGTGGTATTAAGTTAAGGTTGTATTTTTATCCTCCTTGGAGGAGAGTTGCTAGGAGGTGCTTTTTCTATCAGGATAGATGTGCAAGTTTGGAGTTTTGGGGTTTTTTTCATATCTAGGATGGTTTCTCCAAAGCTTCTGAAATGGCTAACTACATCATCCTGATTTAAATCATAAAATCCATGCAATTTCTTTTGGGAGGGGGGAAGCATTAAAAAAGACAATTGCAGTTTTTTCTCTGGAACAATCTTTCTGTGTTTTTCTCTTTTATGAAAATACTTGTTTTAATGGCAAACTACGGTAAAGATGCTATTCCTCATCCTTCCAACATTCTGTATAGTTCTGAGTTGGTTTGGGACAGAAAGAAAAGGAAAGTGAGAAAGATAAATAACAAAGCTGCAGTTTGGCTGAACCTTATTTTTCCCTCTGTAACTGTAGTATGAAAGAGACTGAGAGTGCCAAGCCAGTAACCACTTGCCCCTTTGTTTTAAAGATTCTCATGAGCCGCATTGAAATATGGTGATTAAACTGCTAGGAAAAATTATGATTCTCATGCAGAGAATTTTGATTTTAGTTTCACAGTGATTGCCACAAGGGTTCTGTGGAAGTTTTTTTTCTTTTGACTGATTTTCTTGCTGTGTGTTGTAAGTAAGTAGTATTTGGGTAGTGCAACATTTTTGGTTAGCTCATGTGCAGTATTTTGCTGATATCAATATGTTTATTTCTCAGAATAAATATCATTTCTTGTTTTTTTTCATGTATTAAGCATATTAAAAATAATATCATTTATTTGTGAACCACAAATTAGTCTGATTTGGGATAAAGAGTGGATCATATTAAATCATATTTGGGAGTGCATCATATTAAATGAAAAAAAAAATGTTTGGGCAGAAAACACACATAAACACTGACTTAGAATAGAGCATCAAAAGATGCTGCATGCGTGACTGTGTGAAATTGCAACTAGAATATCCTTCCTAGCTCACTGCACCCCTTTAATTAATGAATTCCTCAAAATTCTGATGCATCATGTCAGTGTTGCGATGCTACCTTTATATGCTATTCAGCTTCACTGGGAAGTCTTAGGCTAAAATGAGGTTGCTTGTGACTCTTGGATTATATAAAATTCCCTGCACTGTGCTAAGTGGCCGATCACAGCCTTTTTAACTTGATATAAGTTGTTATGTTATGTCTCATGTATTATTTACCTGATACTGAGGTAGGGCTTGCTGTGCCGGCAGGTCACTTGGAAACAGTTCAGCCCTCTTCTCCTTGGGGTGCTATGGGCTGGTCTCCTTTCTTCTCTTACCTTGGTATTTATCCAATGGAAGCAAGTGGAAAATATTGGAATGCAAAAGGGATTTGATCATCTTTCTCCTGTTGGCTGTTCAGGTTTGCTTTGCTTTCAGCCAATGCAGTCATTAATTCCAGCCATCGTTCCCTGAAACATTTTTTGGTCTGTCTGTACCATGCGCAGTGCTGATGCTGAGTCCTGTTGTGGGTTTCTGCACACCACAGCAACAAAAAATATGATTTTGCCTTTTATTTTACTTACACTTCTCTGTGTAATAAAAATATATTATTATTTATTTGTAATATATTTTTAAAATAAAAATATATACTGATACAGGTTCTAATTAGGCCAGTTTTGCAGAGACAGCAATCTATAACATGATAGCCATTAGCTCTCTCCCAAGGTTTAGAAACACTTTAACCATGGAAATAGGGGAATGCATATTACAGTAATTTTGATCACTTCATAGTAACTTCCAATTGCTTTCCATTAGGTATAAATACTTCAGTCACTAGAAATGCTAAATAACAAAACAGATATACACAGGCCTTTGCAAAGCAATGCATGTATTCTAGCCATGCAATTCATATTAAAGTCAATGAGTACTGCAGCTAAATCCCCTTGCAACTCAAAGTTTAATTGAATGGTTCTGGGTTTAGAAGCTTGAAGCCAGAGCATTCAAAGGCTAAATGCATATGTCCCAGAAAACCATTCTCTGTGTCTGCTTAACAGAGACTTACCCCTGCTGCTGGGTAGATCTCCCACTTTAAAAGCCCCTCGACCAGGCAATTAATTTCCTCATATAAAAACTTTGCACACTTTTGTCTTTGATGTCTCTTGCATGGAAAAGAGAGAAACAGTGTCAATAAGAAGTAATTGATTTTAGTGGACCAAATAAAAAAAAAAAAAAGTCTTGTCAAGCTTGCCTATAAATAAAGTCACAGTCCCTTTGAGCATACTCATTTTGAAGTTGTCAGTTGGAAGTTGTCCTCAGAGCAAAATTTGTGTTTGCAGCTGTATCCAGTCACAGGTTAGGATTTTGTCAGGCTGCAGCGAGCAAAGTCTACCTCCCTTCATCCATTCATTATAAAGCTACAGCCTATTCCTGCAGACTGCCTGGCACGGGCAAGCAGGCAGGGACATCTGATGCATACCTGGATGCAGGCAGCAGAGAACCTGCTAGGGACCTGGCATGAAGCCCACTACCAGGTCCAGACAAAATGTAATGAAATCACCACGTGGATCTCTTCCCTTCCCTCCCACAAGTGCTGGATGTTGGCCTCTCTTCAACCTGCATCAAAGCCTTATCTCCTATAATAACTGTGCTAAAGAAAGACATTGAGGTGCTGGAGTGTGTCCAGAGAAGGGCAATGAAGCTGGTGAAGGGGCTTTCCAGTATAATTCAAAATCTATTTCCAACCTTCAAGCTGAAAAAATACTATTAGTATACTAAGTAAAAAAACAGTGCATTGATTCTTGTTACTAATTCTTCCCTCCAAAGATGTCAAACAATATTTTGTAAATACTAGCTCTCCCCAGGGTTCTATTGCATTTTAAAGAATGCCCACTTGGAGGTGAGATAATGGGTGACAGTTGGCCTTTAAGGCTGCTAGACCGAAGGTGGCTCTTTTCCAGTTAAAAACACAGAAGACGAGGTGGGGGAAATCAACATGAGGATGCCTATTTATTTCAGTTGTCATATCTTATTGCCTCATTCTGTAAATTCCACCACATCTGAAACACTTTTTCATAAAATAGTCTATAGTTATTACCCAGAACATTTTAAGGGCAGCCCATTAGAGCCCCAGGCCCCTAGGGATAAGAGAAGAAGCCGGTGGAGAGGAAGACTTGCCCTGGGTAGAGGAAGATTGGGTCAGAGAGCACCTAAGGAACCTCGATACCCACAAATCCATGGGCCCTGATGGGATGCACCCCAGAGTGCTGCGGGAGCTGGCAGAGATCATAGCTAAGCCGCTCTCCATCATCTTTGAAAGATCCTGGAGAACAGGGGAGGCGCCAGAGGACTGGAAGAAAGCCAATGTCATGCCAGTCTTCAAAAAAGGCAAGAAGGAGGACCCAGGCAACTACAGGCCAGTCAGCCTCACCTCCGTCCCCGGAAAAGTGATGGAACGGCTCGTACTGGCCATTGTCTCCAGGCACATGGAGGACAAGAAGGTGATCAAGAGTAGTCAGCATGGATTCACCAAGGGGAAATCATGCTTGACTAACCTGATAGCCTTCTATGATGAAATGACCGGCTGGGTAGATGAGGGGAGAGCGGTGGATGTTGTCTATCTTGACTTCACCAAGGCTTTTGACACCGTCCCTCACAACATCCTCCTGGGCAAGCTCCGGAAGTGTGGGATAGATGAGTGCACAGTGAGGTGGATTAGGAACTGGCTGGATGGCAAGGCCCAGAGAGTGGTGATCAGCGGTGCAGAGTCTAGTTGGAGGCCTGTGGGTAGCGGGGTCCCCCAGGGGTCAGTCCTTGGTCCAGTCCTGTTCAATTTATTCATCAATGACCTGGATGAAGGCACAGAGTGCTCCCTCAGCAAGTTTACTGATGACACGAAACTGGGAGGAGTAGCTGATACCCCAGAGGGCTGCGCTGCCATCCAGAGGGACCTGGACAAACTGGGCGGTGAAAAACCTCATGCAATTCAACAAGGCCAAGTGCAAGGTTCTGCACCTGGGGAGGAATAACCCCAGACACCAGTACAGGCTGGGGACTGACCTTCTGGAGGGCAGCTCTGCGGAGAAAGACCTGGGTGTCATGGTGGATCTTAAGTTGACCATGAGGCAGCAGTGTGCCCTCGTGGCCAAGAAGGCCAATGGGATCCTGGGGTGCATTAAGAAGAGCGTCTCCAGCAGGTCGAGGGAGGTGATCCTGCCCCTCTACTCAGCCCTGGTGAGGCCACATCTGGAGTATTGTGTCCAGTTCTGGGCCCCCAAGTACAAGAGGGATGTGGAGCTGCTGGAGAGAGTCCAGCGCAGGGCCACAAGGATGATCAGGGGCCTGGAACATCTGCCCTATGAGGAGAGGCTGAGGGAGCTGGGCCTGTTCAGCCTGGAGAAGAGAAGGCTGAGAGGGGATCTAATAGTCTATAGTTATTACCCAGAACATAACTGGACATGGTAGCTAGCTCACAGAATTTCTCAAACATCCTTTAGAATTTATCTGGGAATTTATTTCCAAAGCAGACAGTCAGATGTTGATTTTCTATTTCAATACTTTTGATTATTTCCACTAACATTTCCAAGAGAAAAATAAATATAAACAATTCATATCCCCCAAAATCATCATCATCATCTACCTTTTCAACTCATGGGCCCAAACACTGGGAACGAAAATAGAGATGTTACTATAAAAAACTTTTTTTTTTTTTTTATGGCTAGTCTCTTTGGGAATTTCTTATTTTTACAGTAAAGGCAGGTTGCCCAAATTTGGTTATTAATCCAATAAACTGTTACAAGCTTTAGCACTGGAAAGCAGAAAGTAAATACCTTTTGTTTCTCAATTAATGCAGACATTGAATTAATATTTCCTTTCAATAGTCCATAAAACAGTTATTTTTTTTAACATATGACACCTTCAGTATTGTGTTTTCAATTATTATTTATAGACCATGTGTCTCCAGTAGGTCGAGGGAGGTGATCCTGCCCCTCTACTCAGCCCTGGTGAGGCTGCATGTGGAGTATTGTGTCCAGTTCTGGGCCCCCCAGTACAAGAGGGATGTGGAGCTGCTGGAGAGAGTCCAGCGCAGGGCCACAAGGATGATCAGGGGCCTGGAACATCTGCCCTATGAGGAGAGGCTGAGGGAGCTGGGCCTGTTCAGCCTGGAGAAGAGAAGGCTGAGAGGGGACCTGCATGAGCCCTGGTGAGGCTGCATTTTCAAACAAATTTGACAGATTTGCAGAGGAAACTCCAGGAGAAAAGCTCTTTCAGGGAGATGGAGAATGGCAAACAGCCCATGCATTTCTCTGCCACAGAGCCTGCGAGGCTATGGAGACACCCTTGGAGCAGCCTGCTGCAGAACAACCTCCTTCTCTGACGAGAGTATATCTTCCCAGATATCCATATATCTTCCCTATCTTTTTCTTTCTCTCTCTCTCTCTCTCTCTTTTTTTTTTAACATGAAGTTTAAAATAATTTAAAAACTGTCTTCTTTTATAACAGCTGTGAAAAACAGAATGATTTATTTTGCTTCATGTACAAAATGAAGAGCAGAAGACATTCAAAATTTGTAAAAACCCTCCTTCAGCACAATTGAAGGAACCTTTTACCAGAAAAGCCTCAACAAAAATAAATTAAAATGGAATTTTTTTTATATAACATTTTATACATCCCAACTGCTTCCCAAGGTTATTCTTATCCTTCCCAGCAGGGCAGACTATGAAGGCTGGCAAGAGGTAGGGTATCTATCTAAGTTGATGTGAAGGTTAACACAGACTGGTTGAGGTCACAAGATGCACTAATTTAAAGGACTTAAGGGTACTTAGCTCACAGGACTAACAACAAGCTTTAGAACCATAGAAGCATAGAATCATTATGGTTGGAAAAGACCTTTAAGATCATCGAGTCCAACTGTAAACCCTTCAACACCATGCCTGTTAAACCATGTCCCCAAGGGCCTCATCTACATGGTTCTCGAACACTGCCAGGGACGGTGACTCCACCACTTCCCTGGGCAACCTGTTCCAATGCTTAACTACTCTTTCCTGCACCACAGTAAAAATGTTCTTAAAGCAGTTTTATCATACTTGATCCCTCTTTTCAGCATCATGCGATCCCAAAGATGGCTTTGCTCCCATCTTTTAGTCCCCGGTAGCTCACCTAGTCACAGTCTAGCTGCGACGCAACTGCCCTGGGCTCTTCGGCTCTTCCCTCTGGAATTCCTTGGTTCTCCTCGCCGGAACTCAGCTACCAGGCTCCATCCCCGCTGAACTCCCCTCAGCCCTTATTTACAATATTTACAAGATCCCGTCGGGGTCACCAGTTGTCAGGTCGGACAGGGATGCATGCTATACGTAAGCTTTTATTGATCAAGCAGGTACAGTACTTCAGACCCCATGCTCGTGAATGCACATGCATGCGCTCTCTCCCTCTCCCGAGTCCTTCTTTTATATCCTTCATCCTCATCATGGCTGCATGTTGATTTGTGATTGGCTGTTCCGCTTAGTTCCTCTTTGTTGGCAACTTCCACGTCTTCACTTCCTTTAAGTTGTATACTTGCTGCGGTCCGGGTTTTTTCAATCTTGTTCAAGGGCATGGTAACTTGAGAAGATCCCAGCTCTCAGACAAGCTGAAGGCCATCTGACCAGCTCTCAGTCCCCACAGTTTCTGATTTGTTTTGGGTGCATAAGTCTTTGGTTGCTGAATTTAACATGTGGGTCTGATTTTTCAGGGTTATTTTGATACACAGAAATAGAGCTTCAGTCATCTCAAAACAGGTGATTGAGGTCCCTGGGGCCTACTGAAGTCTACTTAGCTCATCCTTTGCCTAAGTTTGGCAAATCTGTTCTTGAAAGCCTCCTGGAGCAGATTCTAGCATATTCTATTTAATGATGTATCACAGAGTTTCGCTGTCTGTGTAGTTAAAATACCTGCTTCTAATGTACAACCAAAATAATTTTGCTGCTAATTAAATCCCATTTCTCATATCCTTTGCCTGGAGATCCTATGGACATGAGGAAAAATTCATCACCATTTTCTTCATAGTGATGTTTTGAATATTGGAATATTGCTACTTTATTTTCCCTCGTTTTTCTCTTTGCAAGCACAACTCTTTCATTTTTTTTTCCAGCTCATCAAGCTGCTCTCAAACATCTATCAGCAGTCCTGATCAATAGGGGAGGTCCCAGATGACTGGAGACTGGTGAATGTGACACCCATCTACAAGAAGGGTCAGATGGAGGATTCGGGGAATTACAGGCCTGTCAGCCTGCCCTTGGTATCGGGGAACGTTATGGAGCAGATCGTCTTGAGGGTGATCACACAACATGTGCGTGACAACCAGGGGATCAGGCCCAGCCAACATGGGTTCATGAAAGGCAGGTCCTGCCTCACCGACCTGAGCTCCTTCTATGACCAGGTGACCCACCTAGTGGATGAGGGAAAGGCTGTGGATGTGGTGTGCTTAAACTTCCATAAGGTCTTTGACACCGTCTCCCACTGCCTTCTCCTGGAGAAGCTGGCAGCTCATGGCTTAGACAGGTCTCACTCTTCTCTGAGTGAGAATCTGTGGAGTTAAATCCAGCTAGTGACCGGTCACAAGCGTTGTTCCCCGGGGGTCAGTGTTGGGGCTGGTCCCCTTTAATATCTTTATCAACAATCTGGATGAGGGGCTTGAGTGCACCCTCAGCAAGTTTGCAGATGACACCAAGCTGGGAGGAAGAGTTTATCTGCTTGAGGGTAGGAAGGCTGTACAGAGGAGTCTGGACAGGCTGGATCGATGGGCTGAGACCAACTGTATGAGTTTCAACAAGGCCAAGTGCCGGCTCCTGCACTTCGGTCACAACTACCCCGTGCAACGCTACAGGCTTGAGGCAGAGTGCATGGCAGAAAAGGATCTGGGAGTGTTGGTTGACAGCTGGCTGAACATGAGCCAGCAGTGTGCCCAGGTGGCCAGGAAAGTCAGTGGCATCCTGGCTTGTATCAGAAATAGTGTAGCCAGCAGGACCAAGGAGGTGATCATCCCCCTGCACTCAGCCCTGGTGAGGTCGCACCTCGGTCCCCTCACTACAGGAAACACATGCAGGCCCTGGAACGTGTGTGTTGCACCTTGCGAAAGAACGGACTCAGTCTGGGATGCAGAGTGAGACAACTTTATTCTCAAACCAACTTCTTTTATACTCTCTTAACACAAGTGTTGCAAAGATTACAATCAATCAGCATCCTGCCAGCCATGCAGTTGTGGTTATCTTCTTTTCCTTGCTTTGTTCCTCATCTGCTGACAAGACATTCCACATGCGGTTGTTGTCCTCCTCCTTTTCCTGCTTTGCTCCTTGCTGATAAGACATTCGTCCTTGTGGTCAACCGTCCACTACCAAGGCATTCAGCACTTCCGTCTCCAAAGCGGGCCTCCACACCTGTGCAAAGAAGGGCAATGAAGCTGGTGAAGGGGCTGGAGCACAGACCTTATGAGGAGCGGCTGAGGGAGCTGGGGTTATTTAGTCTGGAGAAGAGGAGACTCAGGGGAGACCTTATTGCTCTCTACAACTACCTGAAAGGAAGTTGTAGTGAGGCAGGGAAGATCTCTTCTCCAAAATAACTACCAAAAATAGGACAAGAGGAAATGACCTCAAGTTGCACCAGGGGAAGTTCAGGTTAGATATTAGGAAGAATTTCTACACAAAAAAAAGTAGTTGAGCATTGGAACAGGTTGCCCAGGGAAGTGGTGGAGTCACTGTCCCTGGCAGTGTTCGAGAACCCTGTAGATGAGGCCCTTGGGGACATGGTTTAACAGGCATGGTGTTGAAGGGTTTACAGTTGGACTCGATGATCTTGAAGGTCTTTTCCAACCATAGTGATTCTATGATTCTAATTAAAATGAGACAGGAATATATTCATAGGATGTATAGAATACATTCATCTGATAAGACCTTACCAGGGAAGTTTGACTTGCATGATAACCTTTAGCTGTAATATAAGCAGTTCTTCAGAGTTCACACAGAGTGATTACAAGAGCAAATTCTAGTAGACAAGCAGGTCCTGGTACAAAAGGTCTTCTCACTTTCCTGCAACTCCTGTTATATCAGAGGAATCACTTGTGTTAAATAGTTCATCATGTAAAGCATAAACTGAAAGTCACAAAAAATTGAATATACTCTTAAATTGTCACCAGTAATTTAGGGCTCACAATTGATTCACTTTTATAACAGGACACCGCTGATTCATCTATAAATTCAACTTTTCATTTTTTTGGGCTGAGAAATACAGCATTACAAAAAGGTGGCAAGAGAATACAATACTACTTATCTAGATTACCTTTTACTGCACTTTATATAAATACCTCTGAATAAAATAAACATATATAAGTTGAAGGAAAAAGATAGTATGTTCAAAAGATAGCATGTTCTAAAGATAGTAAGTTCTCAAACTTGCATACAATGATCTTCAAAAAAACCCAAATCAAACACGTTCACTAAAAATGTATTTTTGGAAGGGATGAAAACACTGTTGTGTTGTTCAGCTTATCTCCATTTCCAAGGGAGTTGTCAAGATTGAAGGCAAATGTATCATTCTTGACTTACCCTATTCTTAAATGCAGAACAAGATTATTTAGGGTAATATCTACATCAATTTACCACCAAATGTTCTCTCTGGCCACAGTCTGTAAATAAATCTCCTTGGATTTTAAAAAAAAACAAGATAACTGATCTCAGTATCCAACAGGTATAGACAGCATAAGGGAGTTCTAACGCACATTTCAAAATATTTTATTTAATTTCAGAAAACTTGACAACAAGTAAACATCTACTGATTCTATTTCTAATTAATATTTTACTTTACTGCACTGACTATTTATTAGTACCACTGCAAACAGTTGTTAGTTTGACTGTTTAACCCAGATTTGTTTCAAGGGAATTTAATCTTTATATAATCAGATGCTTTTCCACATTGGTTAGATTTCAGGCTCTAAAGGATTAGGTTATACCTTAACCTTTCACCTTACCATGCAACCTGAGTACACTAGAAGCATTCCATAATAATGACATAGGTAATATTGTAAGAAAACAGAGAAGAAAAATCCTGAATTTATGGTAGAATTATTAGGTAGTACAGATTCAATTCTCAGAGGGTAAAAAATAATAACATATGATCCTCTTTTATGTTTCTTCTCTTTCCAGAAGCAAGAACTCCTAGAATCCTGCACATATATTTACAATTATACTTGCAATTTCGATACTTTAACAGTAGTATTACAATATATTACATATAAGTCTCATTGAAAGAAATGTCAAATCAATTCTCTATATTCTTTTTCGATCAAAACATGGATAATAAGGTCTGTTTTGCTGTCAAATATACAATGCACATGATACTTGCCACTCGTAAAAATGAATTATTTTGCAAGCAAATGATTTAAGCAGGCAAAAGAACATACACTTGGTTACATAGAAACCACAAAACATCTGTGGCACACACAGCTCTGCCAGATAACTCCTTATGCAACAGATAGGCAGCAGCTTCTCCCAGATGTTTTTCATTTCTGCACTCCCAGGTCCAATGTAGTTGGCTTGGGTGAAAGGAGTCGAAATTCTCATGGGTTAATAAACATGGCTTAAATAGCACGTAACATCCACCCACCCTACTAGAGATCTATGACATTAAATACATCTGTCTGAACACACATCATAGGATAGGACTTGCTTCGTTATGCTGCTATAATCCTGTTATGATGCTTTTTCAAGCATCTGCTACTCTCAGTTCTCCTCTGTCACAAGTTCATTCATCTTGGCTGGCAGCTCTGCACAAATAACTAGCAACTACTACATCAATAGAACCTGGCACTAGATGACAATATACTATAACGATACATGGAGACGCATGTGCTACTTGTTTCAGTTTCCTCTCTACAGGCTTCTTATCCAAAAAGAAAATAAGAGTCAGCATACAAAAAATCAATTATTTAAGTGAACTAAAATAAAAAAATGAGATCAAATGAAGTCATGCTCTTCCTTCCAGCACAGGCAAAAGCTTTTCAGTGCAAAACAGTCACTCAGCTCCTTGAAACATAGCGCTCTAAATCACGTCACACTTGCTAACAATAGTTGAAGTTATTAACACCGCTTAAAAATATCTATCTTAAGAAATAGGCTTGCAGAGTACTTTATAGATGGTAACACCAGAAGAGAGAGATCCACCTCTAAACAAGCCCTATTAGGATTATTAGTTATTGGTAGAGAATATTCTGATAATAGTCATCCCACTGCTAGCAATATGCCCACAAGTGCAAATAGATTTACTTGAAGAAAGCATGAAGTCGTCTAAAGCAATTAATAACCTACATGTTAAAGAAAAGCAAAGGTTTATTTTTGCTTATATTTTAAGCACACCTTCATAAAGAGAAAAGGTTTTTCTTTCTTCCTCTCAACATATTAGACTCTTTTCCTTCATTTCTTGTTATGAATAAAAGAAGTGCTGACATCTCTGCTTGTGTCCTCAATTCTTCCCAACCAAAGAACAAGTACTGAGCCAAGATGTGACAAGGAATTATTTCACTGATTCTCTTATATAACCCAAAGCAAAAACATAGGAAAAGTGAAGAGAAAAATGCAGCAAATAATACAACTAATACATATATAACAGATAGGTAGTAATCCTTCCTTTCAGCATTACTATAACCCCTATTGTCTTCATTTTTGAGCACTAAACTTAAAAATATTAAGGATAAAATAAAAGATAATAACAATAACTATGTTAACAATAACTTTCAAGGCTTAAAAGATATGATCAGTGAAAAGCGACTGAAAGAAAGGGGGTGATTGAGAAGAAATGCACTGTTTGATGCCAAGAGATGCTGTCTCCACAGTATTAATAGTTAAACTTCAGGACAAGAGAGCAAGAGAGAAAGAAGTTAGTAAAGCACAGTTAATAATGAAATAGGTTGTCTAATTTATCTGGAATGACACAGCTAACTGATCCTGAAAGCAGGAACTAGACAATGATGTGAATTCTGTACAAGCCTGATTTTTCCATGAGTTAACATTATGGGCTTCCTCTGCCAAGGCCAATAGCAGCAAATATGGATGATGATGGTCCCTCATGGAAGGCCAAGATGTTTGCTGGTTGTTTAAGACAAGGAGAAAAGTCAAGTTATTTTTTAAATTTGAGCAATTCATAGCCTAAGATGCCTTTACCTTCACAGACACTCAGAAATTCCAGAAGACAGACAATGTGATGTGCTGACCATCACGTTTAGATGAAGTTAAAGGAGCTAAAAAATGCATTCTGGGACATATTTTGCATGGTGACACCTTATCTAGAATATTAACTTCAGTTTTGGACATCATCTTTTCATGAAGATGCAAACAACTTACAGAGGTGAGGAGAAAGCACAAAAATAGATAAACACATTGGCAACACAATCTAGCTGGAAAAAAAATGAAAGAGTTGTGCTTGCAAAGAGAAAAACGAGGGAAAATAAAGTAGCAATATTCCAATATTCAAAACATCACTATGAAGAAAATGGTGATGAATTTTTCCTCATGTCCATAGGATCTCCAGGCAAAGGATATGAGAAATGGGATTTAATTAGCAGCAAAATTATTTTGGTTGTACATTAGAAGCAGGTATTTTAACTACACAGACAGCGAAACTCTGTGATACATCATTAAATAGAATATGCTAGAATCTGCTCCAGGAGGCTTTCAAGAACAGATTTGCCAAACTTAGGCAAAGGATGAGCTAAGTAGACTTCAGTAGGCCCCAGGGACCTCAATCACCTGTTTTGAGATGACTGAAGCTCTATTTCTGTGTATCAAAATAACCCTGAAAAATCAGACCCACATGTTAAATTCAGCAACCAAAGACTTATGCACCCAAAACAAATCAGAAACTGTGGGGACTGAGAGCTGGTCAGATGGCCTTCAGCTTGTCTGAGAGCTGGGATCTTCTCAAGTTACCATGCCCTTGAACAAGATTGAAAAAACCCGGACCGCAGCAAGTATACAACTTAAAGGAAGTGAAGACGTGGAAGTTGCCAACAAAGAGGAACTAAGCGGAACAGCCAATCACAAATCAACATGCAGCCATGATGAGGATGAAGGATATAAAAGAAGGACTCGGGAGAGGGAGAGAGCGCATGCATGTGCATTCACGAGCATGGGGTCTGAAGTACTGTACCTGCTTGATCAATAAAAGCTTACGTATAGCATGCATCCCTGTCCGACCTGACAACTGGTGACCCCGACGGGATCTTGTAAATATTGTAAATAAGGGCTGAGGGGAGTTCAGCGGGGATGGAGCCTGGTAGCTGAGTTCCGGCGAGGAGAACCAAGGAATTCCAGAGGGAAGAGCCGAAGAGCCCAGGGCAGTTGCGTCGCAGCTAGACTGTGACTAGGTGAGCTACCGGGGACTAAAAGATGGGAGCAAAGCCATCTTTGGGATCGCATGATGCTGAAAAGAGGGATCAAGTATGATAAAACTGCTTTAAGAACATTTTTACTGTGGTGCAGGAAAGAGTAGTTAAGCATTGGAACAGGTTGCCCAGGGAAGTGGTGGAGTCACCGTCCCTGGCAGTGTTCGAGAACCATGTAGATGAGGCCCTTGGGGACATGGTTTAACAGGCATGGTGTTGAAGGGTTTACAGTTGGACTCGATGATCTTAAAGGTCTTTTCCAACCATAATGATTCTATGCTTCTATGGTTCTAAAGCTTGTTGTTAGTCCTGTGAGCTAAGTACCCTTAAGTCCTTTAAATTAGTGCATCTTGTGACCTCAACCAGTCTGTGTTAACCTTCACATCAACTTAGATAGATACCCTACCTCTTGCCAGCCTTCATAGTCTGCCCTGCTGGGAAGGATAAGAATAACCTTGGGAAGCAGTTGGGATGTATAAAATGTTATATAAAAAAAATTCCATTTTAATTTATTTTTGTTGAGGCTTTTCTGGTAAAAGGTTCCTTCAATTGTGCTGAAGGAGGGTTTTTACAAATTTTGAATGTCTTCTGCTCTTCATTTTGTACATGAAGCAAAATAAATCATTCTGTTTTTCACAGCTGTTATAAAAGAAGACAGTTTTTAAATTATTTTAAACTTCATGTTAAAAAAAAAAGAGAGAGAGAGAGAGAGAGAAAGAAAAAGATAGGGAAGATATATGGATATCTGGGAAGATATACTCTCGTCAGAGAAGGAGGTTGTTCTGCAGCAGGCTGCTCCAAGGGTGTCTCCATAGCCTCGCAGGCTCTGTGGCAGAGAAATGCATGGGCTGTTTGCCATTCTCCATCTCCCTGAAAGAGCTTTTCTCCTGGAGTTTCCTCTGCAAATCTGTCAAATTTGTTTGAAAATGCAGCCTCACCAGGGCTCATGCAGGTCCCCTCTCAGCCTTCTCTTCTCCAGGCTGAACAGGCCCAGCTCCCTCAGCCTCTCCTCATAGGGCAGATGTTCCAGGCCCCTGATCATCCTTGTGGCCCTGCGCTGGACTCTCTCCAGCAGCTCCACATCCCTCTTGTACTGGGGGGCCCAGAACTGGACACAATACTCCACATGCAGCCTCACCAGGGCTGAGTAGAGGGGCAGGATCACCTCCCTCGACCTACTGGAGACACATGGTCTATAAATAATAATTGAAAACACAATACTGAAGGTGTCATATGTTAAAAAAAATAACTGTTTTATGGACTATTGAAAGGAAATATTAATTCAATGTCTGCATTAATTGAGAAACAAAAGGTATTTACTTTCTGCTTTCCAGTGCTAAAGCTTGTAACAGTTTATTGGATTAATAACCAAATTTGGGCAACCTGCCTTTACTGTAAAAATAAGAAATTCCCAAAGAGACTAGCCATAAAAAAAAAAAAAAAGTTTTTTATAGTAACATCTCTATTTTCGTTCCCAGTGTTTGGGCCCATGAGTTGAAAAGGTAGATGATGATGATGATTTTGGGGGATATGAATTGTTTATATTTATTTTTCTCTTGGAAATGTTAGTGGAAATAATCAAAAGTATTGAAATAGAAAATCAACATCTGACTGTCTGCTTTGGAAATAAATTCCCAGATAAATTCTAAAGGATGTTTGAGAAATTCTGTGAGCTAGCTACCATGTCCAGTTATGTTCTGGGTAATAACTATAGACTATTAGATCCCCTCTCAGCCTTCTCTTCTCCAGGCTGAACAGGCCCAGCTCCCTCAGCCTCTCCTCATAGGGCAGATGTTCCAGGCCCCTGATCATCCTTGTGGCCCTGCGCTGGACTCTCTCCAGCAGCTCCACATCCCTCTTGTACTTGGGGGCCCAGAACTGGACACAATACTCCAGATGTGGCCTCACCAGGGCTGAGTAGAGTGGCAGGATCACCTCCCTCGACCTGCTGGAGACGCTCTTCTTAATGCACCCCAGGATCCCATTGGCCTTCTTGGCCACGAGGGCACACTGCTGCCTCATGGTCAACTTAAGATCCACCATGACACCCAGGTCTTTCTCCGCAGAGCTGCCCTCCAGAAGGTCAGTCCCCAGCCTGTACTGGTGTCTGGGGTTATTCCTCCCCAGGTGCAGAACCTTGCACTTGGCCTTGTTGAATTGCATGAGGTTTTTCACCGCCCAGTTTGTCCAGGTCCCTCTGGATGGCAGCGCAGCCCTCTGGGGTATCAGCTACTCCTCCCAGTTTCGTGTCATCAGTAAACTTGCTGAGGGAGCACTCTGTGCCTTCATCCAGGTCATTGATGAATAAATTGAACAGGACTGGACCAAGGACTGACCCCTGGGGGACCCCGCTACCCACAGGCCTCCAACTAGACTCTGCACCGCTGATCACCACTCTCTGGGCCTTGCCATCCAGCCAGTTCCTAATCCACCTCACTGTGCACTCATCTATCCCACACTTCCGGAGCTTGCCCAGGAGGATGTTGTGAGGGACGGTGTCAAAAGCCTTGGTGAAGTCAAGATAGACAACATCCACCGCTCTCCCCTCATCTACCCAGCCGGTCATTTCATCATAGAAGGCTATCAGGTTAGTCAAGCATGATTTCCCCTTGGTGAATCCATGCTGACTACTCTTGATCACCTTCTTGTCCTCCATGTGCCTGGAGACAATGGCCAGTACGAGCCGTTCCATCACTTTTCCGGGGACGGAGGTGAGGCTGACTGGCCTGTAGTTGCCTGGGTCCTCCTTCTTGCCTTTTTTGAAGACTGGCATGACATTGGCTTTCTTCCAGTCCTCTGGCGCCTCCCCTGTTCTCCAGGATCTTTCAAAGATGATGGAGAGCGGCTTAGCTATGATCTCTGCCAGCTCCCGCAGCACTCTGGGGTGCATCCCATCAGGGCCCATGGATTTGTGGGTATCGAGGTTCCTTAGGTGCTCTCTGACCCAATCTTCCTCTACCCAGGGCAAGTCTTCCTCTCCACCGGCTTCTTCTCTTATCCCTAGGGGCCTGGGGCTCTAATGGGCTGCCCTTAAAATGTTCTGGGTAATAGCTATAGACTATTTTATGAAAAAGTGTTTCAGATGTGGTGGAATTTACAGAATGAGGCAATAAGATATGACAACTGAAATAAATAGGCATCCTCATGTTGATTTCCCCCACCTCGTCTTCTGTGTTTTTAACTGGAAAAGAGCCACCTTCGGTCTAGCAGCCTTAAAGGCCAACTGTCACCCATTATCTCACCTCCAAGTGGGCATTCTTTAAAATGCAATAGAACCCTGGGGAGAGCTAGTATTTACAAAATATTGTTTGACATCTTTGGAGGGAAGAATTAGTAACAAGAATCAATGCACTGTTTTTTTACTTAGTATACTAATAGTATTTTTTCAGCTTGAAGGTTGGAAATAGATTTTGAATTATACTGGAAAGCCCCTTCACCAGCTTCATTGCCCTTCTCTGGACACACTCCAGCACCTCAATGTCTTTCTTTAGCACAGTTATTATAGGAGATAAGGCTTTGATGCAGGTTGAAGAGAGGCCAACATCCAGCACTTGTGGGAGGGAAGGGAAGAGATCCACGTGGTGATTTCATTACATTTTGTCTGGACCTGGTAGTGGGCTTCATGCCAGGTCCCTAGCAGGTTCTCTGCTGCCTGCATCCAGGTATGCATCAGATGTCCCTGCCTGCTTGCCCGTGCCAGGCAGTCTGCAGGAATAGGCTGTAGCTTTATAATGAATGGATGAAGGGAGGTAGACTTTGCTCGCTGCAGCCTGACAAAATCCTAACCTGTGACTGGATACAGCTGCAAACACAAATTTTGCTCTGAGGACAACTTCCAACTGACAACTTCAAAATGAGTATGCTCAAAGGGACTGTGACTTTATTTATAGGCAAGCTTGACAAGACTTTTTTTTTTTTTTATTTGGTCCACTAAAATCAATTACTTCTTATTGACACTGTTTCTCTCTTTTCCATGCAAGAGACATCAAAGACAAAAGTGTGCAAAGTTTTTATATGAGGAAATTAATTGCCTGGTCGAGGGGCTTTTAAAGTGGGAGATCTACCCAGCAGCAGGGGTAAGTCTCTGTTAAGCAGACACAGAGAATGGTTTTCTGGGACATATGCATTTAGCCTTTGAATGCTCTGGCTTCAAGCTTCTAAACCCAGAACCATTCAATTAAACTTTGAGTTGCAAGGGGATTTAGCTGCAGTACTCATTGACTTTAATATGAATTGCATGGCTAGAATACATGCATTGCTTTGCAAAGGCCTGTGTATATCTGTTTTGTTATTTAGCATTTCTAGTGACTGAAGTATTTATACCTAATGGAAAGCAATTGGAAGTTACTATGAAGTGATCAAAATTACTGTAATATGCATTCCCCTATTTCCATGGTTAAAGTGTTTCTAAACCTTGGGAGAGAGCTAATGGCTATCATGTTATAGATTGCTGTCTCTGCAAAACTGGCCTAATTAGAACCTGTATCAGTATATATTTTTATTTTAAAAATATATTACAAATAAATAATAATATATTTTTATTACACAGAGAAGTGTAAGTAAAATAAAAGGCAAAATCATATTTTTTGTTGCTGTGGTGTGCAGAAACCCACAACAGGACTCAGCATCAGCACTGCGCATGGTACAGACAGACCAAAAAATGTTTCAGGGAACGATGGCTGGAATTAATGACTGCATTGGCTGAAAGCAAAGCAAACCTGAACAGCCAACAGGAGAAAGATGATCAAATCCCTTTTGCATTCCAATATTTTCCACTTGCTTCCATTGGATAAATACCAAGGTAAGAGAAGAAAGGAGACCAGCCCATAGCACCCCAAGGAGAAGAGGGCTGAACTGTTTCCAAGTGACCTGCCGGCACAGCAAGCCCTACCTCAGTATCAGGTAAATAATACATGAGACATAACATAACAACTTATATCAAGTTAAAAAGGCTGTGATCGGCCACTTAGCACAGTGCAGGGAATTTTATATAATCCAAGAGTCACAAGCAACCTCATTTTAGCCTAAGACTTCCCAGTGAAGCTGAATAGCATATAAAGGTAGCATCGCAACACTGACATGATGCATCAGAATTTTGAGGAATTCATTAATTAAAGGGGTGCAGTGAGCTAGGAAGGATATTCTAGTTGCAATTTCACACAGTCACGCATGCAGCATCTTTTGATGCTCTATTCTAAGTCAGTGTTTATGTGTGTTTTCTGCCCAAACATTTTTTTTTTCATTTAATATGATGCACTCCCAAATATGATTTAATATGATCCACTCTTTATCCCAAATCAGACTAATTTGTGGTTCACAAATAAATGATATTATTTTTAATATGCTTAATACATGAAAAAAAACAAGAAATGATATTTATTCTGAGAAATAAACATATTGATATCAGCAAAATACTGCACATGAGCTAACCAAAAATGTTGCACTACCCAAATACTACTTACTTACAACACACAGCAAGAAAATCAGTCAAAAGAAAAAAAACTTCCACAGAACCCTTGTGGCAGTCACTGTGAAACTAAAATCAAAATTCTCTGCATGAGAATCATAATTTTTCCTAGCAGTTTAATCACCATATTTCAATGCGGCTCATGAGAATCTTTAAAACAAAGGGGCAAGTGGTTACTGGCTTGGCACTCTCAGTCTCTTTCATACTACAGTTACAGAGGGAAAAATAAGGTTCAGCCAAACTGCAGCTTTGTTATTTATCTTTCTCACTTTCCTTTTCTTTCTGTCCCAAACCAACTCAGAACTATACAGAATGTTGGAAGGATGAGGAATAGCATCTTTACCGTAGTTTGCCATTAAAACAAGTATTTTCATAAAAGAGAAAAACACAGAAAGATTGTTCCAGAGAAAAAACTGCAATTGTCTTTTTTAATGCTTCCCCCCTCCCAAAAGAAATTGCATGGATTTTATGATTTAAATCAGGATGATGTAGTTAGCCATTTCAGAAGCTTTGGAGAAACCATCCTAGATATGAAAAAAACCCCAAAACTCCAAACTTGCACATCTATCCTGATAGAAAAAGCACCTCCTAGCAACTCTCCTCCAAGGAGGATAAAAATACAACCTTAACTTAATACCACAAGAGTACTGAGGCCACAGCAATGAACCATGTAACAAACATAGAAATTACGTTAAGAACTAAAGAATATTGTAAGAATAAGCCTTTCCTTCCTTCACCCAGCGAGAGCAATCTACTCGGCTTTCTCTCCCTATGATCCAAGATGAGCAGTTGATACATGAAGAGAATAAACCAGGTGTTACAGTGGAGAAGAGAGCCAGCACTGATTTCTATTCCTGTTTTGTTTAATTCCAAGTTAAATTCTAAATTCAAAATGTCATTTACAAAAGCAGAAGCAAGCAAGTAGCAAGTGAAGATAGTAGTAGTAGCTGGTTTTTTTTTTTCTCCTAGTATTTAAGTGCTTTATTCCTTTTAAATTAGAAAGCTGTTTTATGACCTAACTTTTGCACTTGAATTTATAGAGCCTTTTTAATACCTTAAACGGTCTTTTTTTTTTTTTTTTTTTTTTTTTGTAATTATTATGATTAGAATTAACAAATCTCCTTCAATGTTTCAGCTTCACGGGGCTATCAAACTATGAAAAGAACACAATTTGGGGAGTCATTTCAAAAGTCAACTACCTCAGCACAGCTTGCCAGACCAACTATAGCCCTACACTAGAGCAACAAATAATGTATTTTTATTCAATTTGCCTGTTTATAAGACTGAAAATGTAGAGCTAAACCACCTTTGACAATGATGGGAGCAGGTTGTGAGATGGGAGACAGTGGAGTGCTTCCCGGGGTGTGGGACCAGGATTCTCTTGCTGGAAAATGAGGGAAGGTACTCATGGACCTTCTGTAGCTCCACTGCTGCCCCTGCTTGAAGTGGCTGCAAGATTTCATCCCTAATGCTTCTCATATGCGTGGTCAATAAACCTATTAACCAGAGGAAGAGCCAGTACTTGGCCTTGAAGACACACACACAAGCATATATGTGTATATGTGTGTGCTTTTATATATAGAGATATAATGTTTATATATATATATATAAACATAATATATATTTGTAAGTTGCTTTTGAAAGATTTCTCTAATTAGAGAAAAAAAGAAAAAAAAAAAAAGCCCTCAACCTGCTTCCTTCTGAGATCTCGAATATGCCAATAACCAACTATTTCTGGTTAGGTTTTTAACACTGGTTGTCATGTCTTCCTGCCATGCCATTTATTAAACAGGGGTATTTTGTGGTTCAAGTTGGAAGAATCAGTTGACTGTTAAATTAAAAACCTCCACAAAGTGCAGCTGGATAGTGGAACTAAAGGTGTGGTGCTGTTCTGGAAATATGAGAACATGTATAAATACCTGAGGGGAGATTTTAAAGAGGATGGGGCCAAACTCTTCTAAATGGTGGCCAGCGACAGGACAAGGGGTAATGGACATAAATTAAAACATAGGAAGTTTAAAATTTAAAATGCAAAATATGCATTCCTCTGCAAAGCTGCTTAGTTTTGTAAGGTTATACAGTCAACTGTCTAGTAAAAGAAATCAGTAGCACTAGGTCTTATGGAGTGTTTATTTTGAAATGTTCCTTGAAGAAATGACTGACATAGGTTTTGTCTAGGGAGAGATTTATCACAGACTCACAGAATGGCTGAGGTTGGAAGGGACCTCTGGAGATCATCCAGTCCAACTCCCCCTGCTCAAGCAGGAACACCTAGAGCATGGGGCACAGGGTGGCATCCAAGCGGATTTTGAAGATCTCCGGAGAAGGAGACTCCACAGCCTCTCTGGGCAGCCTGTGCCAGGGCTCTGTCACCCTCACAGGAAAGAAGTTCTTCCTCACATGGAGATGGAACTTCCTGTGTTTTAATTTATACCCATTACCCCTTGTCCTGTCGCTGGCCACCGCTGAGAAGAGTTTGGCCTCATCCTTCTTACATCCTCACCTCAGGTATTTGTACATGTCGATAAGATCCCCTCTCAATCTTCTCTTCTCCAGGCTAAGCAGTCCCAGCTTGCTTAGTCTTTCCTCATACGATAGATACTCCAGTCCCTTAATCATCTTTGTGGCCCTACGCTGGACCCTCTCTGGAAGTTCCACGTCCCTCTTGTACTGGGGAGCCCAGAACTGCACACAATATTACAGGTGTGACCTTACCGGAGCTGAGTAGAGGGGGAAGATCCCCTCCCTCGACCTGCTGGCAACACTATTGAACTTAGTGAATTTATAATCCATCTCTGGAAGGTAAACATGTAGGTAATACAGATGGCTTTGACCTTTAGTACTGATATGCTTTCCTGCATGGCTGTCGCTTTAGAAAAGCAGCGTTAGTATCATGAGCTTTAAAAACAAGCGTTCTGAAAAGCTGTTTGATTAGGATGAGCAGCTTTCACCATGGTGTTTGAACCGCTGAACTCCTGAGTCCCTATATCCCTTCTGACTTAATATAACTCTCTCTACTTGCCTTAAAAAAGACACAAGTAGTAAGCTCCTGCCTTGACTTTGTGTTTGAATGTGTTAAAAATGCAAAAATACATTTCATGCACCAAAGTTTGTGATGTGGACATTTTAAAATCAAGTGATAGTAAGGAAATTGTGTGTGCACACCTATCTTGGAAAGGGAACTGTGATCCAGTTCAAGAACCCACAGTTTTTTTGAGCAGAGAGAAGAATATAAATGGAAAGTAAGAAAATAGTTTTTTTAACTTTGATACAAATACAGAAATGAAATGATGCAACTTGCATACTTCCTAATTATGTAAATGCAGAGAGATCCTTAAAGTACTAATGTTTTGACTAGATGGGTTTACTCATTATTACTGTGTTGGTAAGCTATTCTAGGTTACCCGTGTAACTATAATTCAGGCTGGTAGTGACTGAAATACATTAACATGTAGCAGCTGTTGCATAGCTAGACTAAACATATTTGAGCTTAAATCCAAGCTGTTAACAGAATTATTTTTCATTTTACAAACTGACTAAATACAACACACCTATTTGGTGAAGGAAATCACTGTAATTCCAAATGGTGCCTAAACTTTCTTTTTAAACCGTTTTTTGAAAAAATAAAAATCACAACCCTCCCACTGGTGAGAAAACAAATGTGAAGTATCTTCTTAGGGTTATTTTATAATGCTGATAAAATGAAGAGTCACAGTTCAATGTGACTTCTCCAGTCCTCATGAAGTGTATAACTCCGTGGGCTTGGATTGTGTTTATTTTTAGTGTAAGACTAAGTCTCAGTAAAGTAATGAGAGTGCATTCATGTTAATTAATGCTATATTTTCATCCCATCCAGTCAGAAAACACAGCTATGCATGTGGAAAAGTACAATGACAATATCATTAGGATTTCTTCTAAGAAAAACATTATAACAGGCATCCTGCCATGCTTATGTTAATTTAATTGGATGTTTACAGAATCACAGAATGCTTAGGGTTGGAAGGGGTCTCTAGAGATCATCTAGTGCAACCCCCCTGCTCCAGCAGCGACACCTAGAGCACATGGCACAGGGTGGCATCCAGGCGGGTTTTGAAGATCTCCAGAGAAGGAGACTCCACAGCCTCTCTGGGCAGCCTGTTCCAGGGCTCTGTCACCCTCACAGGAAAGAAGTTCTTCCTCACATGGAGATGGAACTTCCTGTGTTTCAACTTGTACCCGTTACCCCTCATCCTGTCACCGGCCACCACGAAGAAGAGCCTGGCCCCATCCTCCCTACAATCACCCCTCAGGTACTTGAACATGTTAATCAAATCTCCTCTCAGTCTTCTCTTCTCCAGGCTAAACAGGCCCAGCTCACTTAGTCTTTCCTTGTATGACAAATGCTCCAGTCCCTTAATCATCTTCGTGGCTCTCCGCTGGACACTCTCTAGAAGTTCAATGTCCCTCTTGTACTGGGGAGCCCAGAACTGCGCCCAATACTCTAGGTGTGGCCTCACCAGAGCTGAGTAGAGGAGGAGGATCACTTCCCTCAGCCTGCTGGCAATGCTCCTCCTGATGCAGGCTAGGATCCCATTGGCCTTCTTGGCCACGAGGGCACCTTGTTGACTCATGGTTAATTTGTTGTCAAACAGGACTCCCAAATTTTGTATTTCTCTATTTACATATTGGACTATTCCCTAAAATAGATGGGCTCCAAACACTGTTTACTTAACTATCATCAGATTTATATTTCTATATTAAACTAATAATCTGCCTATCTATCTGAATCATGTTTTAAAATTTTAGAACAACTGCAACATATATGATGAAGAATTGAATGACATTGAGCCAGTGAGTAGGTCAGGAATTGCTGCAATTGCTTAATTTTTAATGTGTCTATAAAATATTTACCCTGTGCTTGTCCACACGTTAGACCTCTGTGGGATCAGAATAAAGATTTCTCATGTATTTGGATATGTAATTCATATATTAAAAATCTTTCTGGATATGCCTTTTTAAAATGAAGAATAAGACATTCAAAAGAATGTCTTCATCTCCCATGTACATCTATGAAATATTCTTTCTCATCTTGTATTTAAAAATTATAATAAGCAGCTCCTTAAACAGTGATTAATGTGAGCAAGCTGTCAATAAATAAATACCAACCCTAAATAAATTAATTAGCACAAAATCTGCATTGCACAGCTTGCTCTCAAAATTGGCAAACTGAGTGCTGTACAAAAAAAAAAAAAGAGGATTGTTCTGAATTGGGGAAAAATGTCCTTTTTCAGAATATGCATATTTTAATGTGTTAAAGCAGAATGTAGAGGTTTACACAGAAATTTATAGGATGTGAAGGATAGAATTGGATTTGCTCTAGATTGCAGAGAAAAATCTTAAAACTTTTCTGTGTTTTTTTTTTTTAGGTGGAATTCAAGTGATTGGAGAGAAGGACAGAACAGGAGAGTGGGAGGGTTATAGGGATGTACCTTTCCTGTAACCAAAGTCCATAGGAAGTGACTGTAGCATGTATTGCTCGATTGCTCTGCCAACGTCTGTAAATATCACTTTCCACCAAACCCAGAAATTTATTTGCTCAAATTACTCTCCATTTGAAATGCGCATGCAGATTAGTCATGAAGGTTGTGTCTATAGACTTGGGAAAACATTTATTTTTTATTTTGAAATGTCTTTATCTTGTCAAAAGATCAGAAACTGCAATAACCTCTGAAAGCATTTTGTTTGCTACAATTAAATTGTCATCATGGACATTAACTTGTTATTGCTATTGCCTTATCAAGGAAAGAAAAAAAGACCTACTTTATAGATCTTTGAATTCTTGTCTGGTCACATTTGAGGGAAAATGAAACATATGACACTAATGGACTTTCTATTTTCACTTTACCTTACCATCAAGATATCCACTTGAAGAGCTATTACCCATTCTGAGGCTCAAACAAAATTTTCCTAAGCAGATGCCAAAGTAGCAGTATGCTCAAAAAAGTTGTCTAACTCATTCTTTATATCTTCACATCTATAAAGCACAAACCCAGTGCGGCCCTGAAGCACTTCAAGGCAATTCAACTACATCCATTAGATCTTTTTTTTTTTTTTTTCACATGTTCAATGAAAGCGAACAAGAAAAACAAAAAAAAAGAAGAATTTCTGCCCTAACACTTTCTGCATAAGCCACAGGCCACAGCAGATTTCTTCAAGATGATCAGCAGATGTTTAGCACATTAAAAATCTTGGGTCTTTTTTCTTAATAATACACATTGAATGCGAATGACTTCCTTCCTGCTGCTTATTAACATGGCCTATGTGCTCACCTACCAAAATGTCTAATTAATGAAAGATCTGAGAATGAAGTTGCTCAGCTCAAGTCCTTAATTAATCTGACATTAGTAAGTTGCTAAAAGTTTTCCCTCAGCCTTTAGATGAGATAACTGAGAGATGATTTCACTGCAGTTAGAAGTACCCTGAAAATACTGTAAGTATCTTTAAGATAGGACTACTAGCTTACGTCAGCATCATCATTTGTATTCATGAATGGAAAGGAACTAAAAGAGACAAAAAGCTTCACAGTGTCTTGGATATTTGTGATGATCACAGTAAATACTGTTGTTGCCCTCCTCTGAGCTTTTTCTTTTCTTTTCTTTTCTTTTCTTTTCTTTTCTTTTCTTTTCTTTTCTTTTCTTTTCTTTTCTTTTCTTTTCTTTTTTTCTAGTAAGACTAGTGTTTTATAAGACCCCAATATGTATTAGTAGCTTCACATAAGATACTTAAGATATCTGGGAGCTAGGGACTGTGGATTTCTATTCTATTTCAAGTAACAGTGAAAAAAAAAAAAGAGTAATTCCTATGGAGAAGGTGAATTTGGGGAAACTCAGGAAGGATGAGCAGAGTGGAGGTGGGGGACCCTTAGTGAACCAGAGCCAAGAGAGTTTTCCATAGGTAAGACAGGACAGACAGAACTGCCTGATCTGTTTGTTTGTTTTTATTTTTGAGGTGAATTTTTACTTACGTTTCTTTTATCCAGTATCTTAATTTCCACAGACACCTACAGTTTTCAAAACAATTTCCCTAAAATTGTGCTTTTCATTCTGATTTTCAAAAGATATCAGAATAAGAGAAAGCTCAAAAAGTTCTTGCGTCTTGCTCATTACCTAGCCTACCTGCCCTCAAGGATGACTGATAGACATAATTTAGGAAATGACAGCTTGTTACCTGATCTTTCTGAGAATCAGAGAGTTCAAACAGCTATAACTAACTATTTACACCCCCTTATTAATTTCCAGTACAAAGACAGTTTGCTAATAAGAATTTCAGACCCTCAGAGGGTTGAATTAATGAGCGCCGAAACAATCTGATGGGCAAGTAAAGAGTCAACAATGACACTGCTGAATTGTACTCTGAATCATACTCTGATATGGCAGAGACCTGATAAGGGAAACAATGGGTACTGTTCCCAGCAGGAAGATAGGGAAGTGGGAAATCTTGTGGAGGCAGGGTAGACTCTCTAGCAAAGACTGCAACAATGCCAAACTGGACATGCTTGCAAACAATGATAAGGAAGTGAGACCCATCATGATGACAGTGCAAAAAAAAAAAAAGGATACTCTTATAGATCTCACCTGAAGATTTTGGAAAAAGTGTTTTGAAAGAATGACCATAGCACAGTCACATATTCCTTCCCTAAGGGTATAAAAGGCAGAGTCTAGCATTGATGAGTTGAGCAGGGATCGAGAACGACACTTGACCAACTCCTCCGACTGGAGCGTGATGTGAGGATCCCTCCACTCCCCTTAACCTGGGACACTGAGCTAAGGTCACTATATTGGAGATGAAAATTTCTGTGATCTGTAGAGCCATAACAATCTCCTATGGGAAACAGAGGCCAGACCTTGAGAAAAAAGGATGTTTGTCTGCCTAGGCTGAGTGATAAGGCAGCTGCTCAGCCCGGTCCACAGGCAGTCCCCTCGGAAACCTGTTGAAGGCATCTGCTTGGCTGGGCTTGTAGCCAACTTAACCGCAGACGTCCTCCAAACTAGCTTTGGAGACCAAACACCCAGAAATGAGGAAGAAGATGAGGAAGGCAGGACCCTCGAATTGAGGGCTGGGACCCCTGACTGGTGTGCACGCCTGCGTACCCAGTGGGGAGAGTTGTGCAACTGAAGGCGGAGTTTGTCTGCCCCTCTGGCCTGCCTCCTGGGTCGTACTGACCCTACGTGCCAGGATGCACTGGGCATAGAGAGGACAGTGCGGAGAGAGCGGGGCGGGGAGAAGAAACTCCTGACTTTGAGGCCTAAGCTGTCTCCGCAGGAGCCGGTCAGCAACTCTCTCTCTCTGGTCTGCCAGCTCGAGAGGATGTTTGGGTCCAGATCAGCAGGTATCACCTCGTGAGTATTTCTCCATACTTTGCTTCTTTTATGTGCTTTCACCTGAATAAATGCTCGATGTAGTCACCTCGTTCTGGAGTGATTATTGCCGAATCCCGAGCCCACCCGGAACAGTCACTCCTTGCAAGGTTGAAAGTCCCCTGTACATTTAGGGTGTAGAAATGCTAGCATATATTTTTCACTCCTTATAAGGTTGAGAGGTCTCTGTATATTCAGCATGAAGTAACGCTATAGTAATTTTAGTTATTTTTTTATTTCATTTTGGTTTAGCTTTTTATTTTTATTTATTTTTCTGGGACGAGTAGTGCACTCCATTTAGTTGTACTAATTGCTAATTTCTGTTTATTATCTGATAAGTCGATTCCTATAAAAATCATGCCAGTTAATGGTGGATATTGTTATCACAAAGATCTTGTGCTAGTGAATAAAATCAACTAACTAAAGCCCAGTGGTTGTTGCCCCTCTGGATTATTTTGCTGTCTCCTTTAACGACAGGTAGCACGACACAATCTCACTACCAATCTCATCTGACAGGTCATTTATCATTGAAGAAGAACTCTATGTTGGGAAACAAAGCTCAGAAGAGACTTCATATTTTCTTCTGTTTGGAAATGAGTCTGCACCCCTATACGGCAATGATAAGAGGAGAAAGGTCTTCTATAAAATAATCAATTTTTATGTGATTATTTTTTTACAAGAATGAGAAATAAAATCCATCAGTCTCCTACTTAAATGATTTTGTAGGCCGACTTGCCAGCCTAAGTAATATGACACATTCTCAAATGAGTTAAGAAGCTATAGCTATTTCTAGAGATGCAATTTGCAACTCCTCTTTTTTTTTGTAACCTTTCCCTAATTTCATATTTGAATGCTCTATTTTTAAGGTCTCTCTCTCTCTTTTTTTTTTCTCTATCTCTATCAAGACTTGCACTGTCACAGATGACTTCAGTCTTTTTGCTGGAACGTCTTCCCTTATGAGCAGCACTCATGAGTCTGTCTGGGGCCCCTAACAGGTTTTTAATACTTCCAAATAAATTATTTCCTCATAATACAAATTAAATTTTTAATTTTGAGAGTTTTAGACAACCGGTCATAGATTGACACTATCCCACCTCTTAAGTTGCTTGCTAAAGTTTTGACCAGGGATATAATTTGGTGTTTTGAGGGGACTTAGGAGTGTTTCTGTGTTCAACCTTTGCCTGTGCCATTGTTTCCTGCAAGGTCAAAACCAACTCATTTCACTTCTTTTAGCTCGGTTTCACTATGTAAGAAATTCAAATAACACTCTTTAGACCATTTGTTAAATGATTTAGGAACTGATGACAGAAAAAACACTATCCAACAAAGGATGATCCCTTATTTTTATTATAAATACAGCACTTCAGCAGTCTGCATTCTGTCCCCTGTTATTTAGCATTAACTAATTATTAACTAGCATAGTTAATTAAAATTAACTAGCAATTAACTAGCATAGTTAATTAAAATTAACTAGCATAATTAATTAAATTAATTTATTTAATTCCCAATGAGGAATGTTGAATTCACAATGGTTTTCAAATAAAGACATATTAGCCCATTCTTCCCTTCTCTGCTAACTGCTGTTGCTTAGCCCAGCTTTTTCTCAGTATTTTAGATATAGACACAGAATCACAGAATCGCAGAATCACAGAATGGTTGAGGTTGGAAAGGACCTCTAGAGATCATCTAATCCAACCCCCCCTGCTCAAGCAGGGACACCTAGACCATGTGGCACAGGGTGACATCCGGGCGGGTTTTGAAGATCTCAGACATTTAAGCCAAGTAGAACTAGTGCCTTTGATATTGTGCAAGCATATGGCAATTAATCTTCTCAAAATACTTGAAAAATGTAAAAAACTATCTGTAATTTATAAAGACTTCAACAGTCAAAAATCCTCACAGGATTGGAGCAGCTGTGGCAAAAGTATTAAAATAACAAGTGGCAGTGCCTTCACTCTGTGTTAAATGGCAGGCCCTGAGGACGGTGCCGAGCAGTCCTAACAGCCCAGAGCAGCCCCACCTGGGCCTCCATTCCTCAACCCAGTCCGGGGCCCATTTTAGTCTGGCCAGGGGTCTCTGTGTTTTCCTCCTGGATCCTGAGCCTGTTTCACTGCCTTCAGCCCTGTTCCTGGCCTACCACCTCAGTTCTGCATGGGCACTGGCCTGGCCCTGCGCAGGTGGCCCTGGCTGGGCACCTTGTGATGCTTGGTGGCCATTACATGCCCACCGTTAAAAATGGTGCAAGTGCCTTTTGGTGCCAGTTGCGGACAGGCTACACATTTTGGCCAGGGTATGGGTAGGTGCCTTAAATTACCAATTTTCCTTTGAGAAGTAGTTGTAGGATGTGTGGCGGTAGTTATATGTAAGCCACATTCCTTTCTCCACTCCATGCTCTCAGTTAGGAGCATTTGTGATTTTTTTTATGAATTTTGAAATGATATTTGTGAATATTTGCAAAGCATGTAAATAAAGACAGTGCTTGGTCTTGGGCTTGATATTCTTGTTGCCTTCCTTTGTACCTTTTTAGTTCTGTTATATCCTTTTGATATGGAATAATTTGGTGGTGTAATTGTTTTGTTCTACGGACTTTTTCTCTTTATTTCTACCATTGGATTTTCCTTTGTTTTTTACCGAGCAGTGAGTAGATATTTTCATAAATATCTAGATCCAAATCTTTCTAGAGTGATAATAGCCAATTTAGAAGCCATTGAAACTTTTTAATATCTAGAACTTTTTAATAGCTACTTTTTTTAAAATGGAAGTCAATCAAAAAAGATGATGAATGTTGTGGAATGTGGAAGAATTGCTTGAAAAGGGGAAATTAGAGAAAAACTAGGGCCTAACAGATGTTAGGGCATTACAGAAGCTTGCTTGGGGTGAGACACAGTTGCCACTTCCAGGATGGTTTGGTATGCACGGACACTGCTTCCCCACAGTTCCCTAGGCAGCACAGTCTGCCCCTCTAGCAGCTGCAAAGAGGAGTAACGGAGGATGGAGTGGAGTGAAGACACCACGGCCAAACTCTGTTGCACTCCCTGTGCCGTGCCAATGATAAGCCGCACAGTAGCTGTCCAATGGGAGATATATGATAAGATGCTTGGTGCTGAACCAGCAAGTATGGCAAATCACTCATTTCAGATGAACTTTGCTTGAACTTTCCTCATTATAATCTCATTATAATACCAACACACACCTCCATCCCAAGTTACCTGCCTCCGAGGTACGACCACTCCTCACTGAGCATGCTCTCTAGATTTTCAATTGACTGTACCTTTAAATGAAAGCAAGAAACTTTTTCATCAATCAATAACAAAAGTAGGGATGACTCCAGTCACTCAAGCTCCTCCCTAAATGTAAAAAAGTATATATATAAAAGGTGAACTAAGGAGGGAAGAAGCTGGAGGGAAGATTCCATCGTAACTTCTGGATCAGTCAACGGGCTGAACCCCTTTCCTCCCTTTGGGTCGGGATGCTGCCTGAGGAGACTCCTCGACACTGAGAGCCCTCTCCCATCTTCTGGGGTGAGTGATTATTGCATATTTGTACATCAGAGCTAGCTAAAAACCCCATGCTGTAGTAGAGAATTTCCTGTATGGACATCTGAAACCTGTTTTGTAAATGTTGCATTTGAATAAATCATGCTATTCGTGAACTCGACTCCTTGTTTTGAAGGCAGTCAGACCTACAGTCGACAGACTGTTCGTAAATCCGATACTGCCAGCATCAGGCCTATAGTTGATCATACTACTTGTGAACTCAATTCGCTGTTTGGAAGGCGATCAGACCTACAGTTGACAAACTGTTCGTGAATCTGGCACTGCAGAGTCAGGCCTATAGCTACCACAGTATTTGGTATCTCCCTCTCACATACAGTTCAAACTACAACATGGAGGGGCTTACAAAACACAGAAGATCTTAACAAAAATACCTTTAGATACTTTCAGTGCATTTTCCAGTACATTCCACACCACATGCATAACTTCTATGCATAACTAGTAATTGCATCACTAACTGCCTAAAAAACATTATTGTTCACTACTTTTAGTAACTTTTTAGCAAGCATGGACTCACAGTGAGGGTGATGGAGCACTGGAACAGGTTGCCAAGAGAGGTTGTAGAATCTCCTTCTCCGGGGATCTTCAAAACCCACTTAGATGCAATCCTGTGCCCCGTGCTCTAGGTGACCCTGCATGTGCAGAGGGGTTGGACTAGATGATCTCTAGAGGTCCCTTCCAACCTTAATGATTCTATGACATGAATAGTTTTCTCCTATTGCAACCTGTATAGTACCAAATGCAATAGATGAACAACAAAGCAAAGATGACGTGTATATGTTGATTGTCTGTCAGATAAAATATATGAGTGTATTTCTCAAAAATTATGAAAATAAGTTCAGATATCTGAATATTTCTTTTTGAAAGTGACTAAACTTAAAAGATCTCCTTGTGTTAAAGAATCAAAAGGTAGGTTCTGGTTCTCTTTTATAAACATAGATCATGTGTAATGCCAAAGATTTAATGCAGCAGAAATTAGGCTTCTAAAAGTTTGTGCAATAACTTTTTAAAGTGTTTGTTTTGCTCTCAGTGGGCAGATTTTGTAGTGTGCCATAATACAGCTGAGTAGAAAAGACAGACATCGACATATAGATGTGTGTATATATATGTGCCCATATATATATATATATATATATATGTGCTCGCTCTTACTCTGGTTCTCTCACAAGCAAGCTATTTTTCATTTTCAAGGTTAGGTCAATTGGTGTTGCTAAAGCCATCTAACTGGCCTTAGTGCTTTGTTTTCATAGACCTTGTAGCAACCTCAGTTTATAGGTCTGGGAAAAAACTCAACTATGAGAGATCAAATGGTGCTGCCTTGGAGAGAGAATATTGATTCGGTAAGGCTTGCAACTGACTGGGGATGTCTCCCTGCATTTCAGTGTTGATAATCTCACATTAACTTAGTTATAGCTAAATTTAAAGTTTAAGAAAGAAATGGGAAAAGTAGAGTAAAAAAACTTCTTTAGTACATGGCTATGATGGCTCAGCAAAGCAGACAGCACTAAGAGGAAGGTAAGCACAATGAAAAGTAAACAACACTATTGAATAACAACTCTGTTGCCAACCCAGAATCTGCACTTGGAGCAGTTGTCAATAATTAACTGTTTCCTTGAATAATGAATAATGTTTTAGAACATCCGAGTGCATCTTCAAATTAATTTTGTATTTCTCATATGTGAGATTCTTCAGAAATATCTCAATAAGAAAAAGGGTTTCAGTGAAAATCTAAAGCTTTGCTACGTGTTTATATTATCAATTGAAACATTTTAGGCAACTTTTAAAACAGGTATTGAAGCTAAGTTTACAAGGCAAGCAAATTTAGGAATCAAGGAAGTATATTTTATATGCCTAAAGATATGCTTTAGAGATCTGTTGAACTAAAATATTTGAGACACTCTTACAGCTCAGTAGAAAGACTGAATTCTTGACTTGTGTAAACTCTTGCTTTCTGTAAAGTTAATGATTGAAGCCTGATTTAAAGTTATATATTCCATATATTCCCTGTGCTATTCCTTTGTGTGTGCTATACATTTCATGTCACCCTCTCCCTCAATTTTACAATTTTTGAAAAGTATGCCCCCTTTTTTCCAATCCCTAAATTTTGGAGTTAATGACATATCAATGCCTGAAAAAAATGTACACATTAAGCAAAGAAAGCAAAGTAGTGCTTTCTGTATGATTTCAGTATTCCTGGGTGGCAACTATGCACAGCTCCAAAACTTAAAATACAACCTCGAGCTCCTCTCAACAGGGGAATGAGTTGTGATACAGTCTTGCAATGCTATATTTCATATAGTGTGGTGATCAAGAAGTCTTATATAACAATATAGTCTTATATATCAATAGCTGATGTGAGCCCCTAAAATGTCAAAAAATAACAAAACTACACAGATTTTTTTGGGGGGAGAGAAGCTCTCAGACTGTTGAACTCAGTAACTGAAAGTGGTCAGACTAAAATAACTCTCCTTTTCACTTGTCTTCACTCTTCTCAAATTGTGAAAAGAGAGTGCAGGATTTGATTCAAGCAAGTTGTATTTGGACTGCCTGAATATTGAAGGACTTCCTACAAGAGCAGGAAGCCTCTTTGACATAACCTTACATTAGATGAGTGTCTCTAGGTACTTCAGATGACAAATGAGTGTGGGAGTTTCTTTGAAAGAGTAATAATTTGAGAGTTTACATCTGAATTTTTTTTACCCTTCTATTTTCTTTCCCACAACTGACCTTAGAATGCATAGATAGGAGCATTGCTCCTTTCTTAGTCTACCTAAACTTATCATGGAAGTAGTAGCCTTATTAGCGTTTTTTGTGAAATAGACATCTTCCCAAGAGGGCAAAAATGTATATTTTTCTCTAGCCTATTTTTATTTGGAATAGATAATGTAAAAATTTTGCAGGTTCTTGGATATATTTGAGCTGCTACCTAGGAAAAGGATCTTTTCTTTTATAAAGAGATTGCATTCAGCCCTTGCACTGGGACTATTTCTGGATATTATGAATAAGCACAGAATAGCTAAATAGAGAGGTCTACAGAATGGAGATAAGATGCTGCTTTTTCAATCACACTTACTCAGTTTTGCCCACCATTAGACTTTCTCCTTTGCAAGCAGGAGTCACTTGATTTATGTCTAGTCCATGGGTAAGAGGATGTAGAGTCCAACAAAATTTTCTTGCTGTTACCTGTACCTGTAATACCAAGCAACTATCACTGGTATGTATTTTTTTTTTCCTGGATCTGAGTTTGCTCTGTTCCTGGGAAATGAACAAATGACTCATTCTGGGTCCAGGTCTCTTTTCTGCAGCTCCCATGTAATGTTCTCTATCAGACTTTGCACTGGTGACTCACATGTTTTTGGTTTCTCACAAATACTTGCACTAAAAATGAACATTTGAAATATAGCTCTGGCTTAGTCTAGTGTGCTTTATTTTCTACTTGCTAAAAATTCTGATAAATATGGTAAATGTCTTTTTAGCAAAGTTCTAGCACAGATTGTCTTCACAGTCCTCAAGTTTTTACCTTGAAATAAGATACTGCATCCTCTCAATTTATGTGAAAAAAATACGTCAAAAACAAACTGGGGCACTGCAAGGGCCAGCCATTCCATGAGGGAGAGCAGCCCAAGGCAATGCTGTGACTGCTATCTCCATCCCACCACCAAGGCCAGGAGTAGGGCAACCAACAACAGGGGATGAGATGGGTGGTGTGCCTGCAGGCAGAACTGGGATATTTGGGGGAAGTCTGTGCTGAAAGGAGTGTTCTGGGCAGATGGGAGACAGGTGGAAGTCTCCTCTGACTCCTCTTCCCAACAGCTCCATGGCACTGGCAGCTGCCTGCTAAGCTTGTGGGAGGGAGCAGCACACTGCAGGTCCTGGCACCTACTGCAATCTTGTTACCACGGGTAACGTGCCAATAGATCTTCATATGTGTATATATATATATATATTTTCTAACCATCACTTCAATGTGTTGCAGGTTTCTGAAGCACTTGTGTGCCTGTGCAGTAGCAGCTCTCAGTGAGGGGGTTTGCTGGCTATCCTAAAGCTCAGAGGCAGACATGTGGCGATATTGGCTGATAACAAAAGGAGTGTGGAGGAGAAGGTTTCAATGTTCTTTATAAGATAACAGATTTTTTTTGTTTTACTACATATGGCAACTAAAAATTCACCTCACTTCTTGTTAGTTTTATCTTGAAAAGGAATAGCTTTTCTGTGCCTATTCTGTAAAATACTACACATTCAAATTCCTTTTGAGCATTATTCAAACTTTAAATTTACTGGATCTATGGTTATTTGGTTATTAGTTTAGGAATAATCATATACCAATAATATTTTCCTTCATGTTTTATGAATGCAGAAACCCATGCCATTATAAACCTTCTTTTATTTTCCTGACAGTGTATTTAACCATTAATGGACACATCTAGTATTTCACTTCAAGTAGACCTTAACTTTCAAGCCTCCGTATCTTATATCTTAAGCGTAATTGATGCCCCCATTTAAAGCATTAAGATAATTTAAGGTGTCTGATTATTAGGTGCCAAAATTTTGAGGGACACTGGCACCCCACTTGCTTCTAAAAATTGACTTGGACAGTCCAAATTTAGTATGTTTCATTGTTTCTTCTGTGTTTAGTACTGCTTTATTTACTTAAACATTTGTGTGCATCTCATGAAGACACTAATTTTGATTAGTCCTCAAAGGACTGCATAAAATTCCTGCAGTTACTGACAACAGCTCAAAGTCCTTTATTACCCTGTCATGGCCTTATCATAGAATATTAAAGTGATTGTCTAGCATTCTTTCTGCTGTGGTTCTTGTTATTGTCAATGCACAAAAATGTAATTAGCTCATGATCTTCTTTAGACAACTGTTCTTTTTTGAGCTTAATAGAATCTATTTTGAATCACATATGAAAGTGCTGCATATGCTTTGTCTTCTCATACACTTTTTATGCTCACTTGTTCTCTACTCCAAGGCCAGGCATTGTACTTGGGAGGAATGACTGCTTCCTTTCTTTTGTAATAAATAAATTTTAAGAAAACATAAACAGAAGGCACTAGAGAAGACAATTATCATCAAATGAGAGCTATAAGTCACTAAATAAATGAATGGAAATGAATGAAATGATAAATCAGATTGAAGCAGTTACAGCTAGTGCCTTATAGGAAAAGGGAACTCGTAAATTTCTGGCCAATTTCTACCACTCTGCTGGTCGGTTACAATGTTTTGCACCATTCAAGAGAAAAATATTGCGCAAGCATACTTTCATCTTTAAACTTAGTCTATTAAATGATTCTACTAAATGTTGCTAGTCCAGCATTCTTTAAAAAAATAGTAACTGTCTCACTCTCTCCATTACAAGCAGAGGAAATGGAAATGTTAAGTATCTCTAGAAACCAGTTCTAGGACTAACCATTCTAAAGTCTATGCAGCACAGACTATCAGAAACACACTTCAGTAAAGATTTTCTGATTCAGAGTTACAAGAAGATGTGTTCACATTGAGCCTCTGGTGTAGTTCATGTTACCCAGTAATGAATTTTCAAAGTTTGAAATTAAATTCCTTTTTCTTCAGAGTCCTCTTTCCTTGCCAACACTTTGCTCACATTCTTTCAACGGGGAAGAAAGATCATTCTAGGACATGATTAAGCATTTACTATGGGATAAGTGGTACCTCTGTAGGAGGAAAGAGAATAAGTACTGTGACTCTACAAGCACGTCTCTCCCCATGCTCTTCATTACCTCTATTTGTTTCCTTCAATATCCTGGTTTTAAATCTCCCTTTCATATCTTCTTAACTGTTTCTCTCCTTATTTCTGAAGCCACATCATTTTCTGTCCCATGTTCATATCACTATTTTCATCCCTTTTCCAAGCTCTTTTTCCCCGTTGTTTGTAGTCTTTCCAGTTGTTTTTCTTCTCATTGTTAATAATCCTGTACTCTTTTCATACTGTTAAAGGATACATTCTGATTTTTTTTTCAAGCAGAGTATAGAGTCATGGAAAGACAGGAATCTGTGCTTGAAGAATCTGTGCTTGATTCCTTAGGAGGCAAGCAGTAAATTATTATATACTCAGTTTCTTCATTACTTAGGTGATTTGTACCTCCTGTTCATGACATTATCAGTTACAATAAAATCCAGCAACTTTTTTTGTCCTTAGATTCAGCTAAATCCTCTGCAGTTTTGGGGTCCTATATATGACAGAGGAAAAACTAATTTCAAATCAAATACCATTTCTATTTCAGTGCCTTTCAAAAAATGAGGTCACATTGAAATTCATGAATTTTGAGATGTCAGCAAGGGGTAAAATAGAACCACATAATTGTAAACTGGAAATTTTGGTTCCGCATAAATAAATATTCCTCTTGACTCCCAGGTTATGTTTATTCACCTTACCCATTCTTTCCTGTCACTTGACAAATCACCAGGTGAACTGCTAGGGCCTGAACGACAAGCTCAAGTCATTGTTGACTTACAGATGAATACGGTACTGCCTTTTTAGAAGTACACAAAACTCGCCTGTAGAACTATTTATGCTAACCTGCACATAGGCTTATTAAACTGTAGGCTCTTGTGCAAGTGTTTTTGACCTTGAAGGGAACCCTCCCATCCAAGGCCTGGGCTCTGGCCAAGTCCCAGTCCTGGATGATAGGGAAAGTATGCCACACCAGATGTTACCGCTCACAAAGAAAGTGCAAGTTATCATGATTTGCTGATTTGGCTCTATAAAAGCTGGACCCTCTTGCCGTGACTTTGGAGACCTCACTTACAGGTGGACGCACCACGTAAGACCTCCCAATTGCCAGGAAGGTTCTCCAAATCCTCGCTGTAACAGGGGCTCCCCAGCAATTGCGGATCTGGATGATGGTAATGTATTTCGGCAACTGGTGATATATCTTTTTCTTAATCACTATTCTCTTTCTCGTATAGTAATGGTTAGGTACATTGCCTTGCTTATTTTGTCTGTTGCTAAAACTGAGTGCATAGTAAGGTTATTGTTTTGTTAAATGTATCATCCTGTATTGCCTTAATATCAATAGTGAAATAAGACCGTTCTTTCCTTTGGTGTCTGGTTCTTTCTGTCAATTGGCAAAACAACAGGTCAGCTTTGTTTATTAAAATCAGTCTGTCACCTCTCTGCAATTTTTATACCAGTGGCAGCTAGAAAAGATAAAATAGATTTAGATAATGAAGTGACATTTTTAATGGAAACATTATTAGCAAAATAACAAATACATCCACTGCTAGAGTTTGGAAGGAATTTGCATAGGTGCAGAAACAAAGTGAGACATATCTCTAGTGGAAAACTAAGTAAATGAGATAGATACACTGGGGAAGTTAATATTGGAATGCTGTATTTTTTCCTAAATCTTCTTTTCAGAAATAAATCGTTCTTGATACCGTACAAATGGCCCAAACATCTATTCAATTATTCAATAAATTTGATTAACAAAAAATACTCTGCAGAAGAAGTCTCTCTCCAGAGGGACCCGGACAGACTGGACAACTGGGCGGTGAAAAACCTCATGCAATTCAACAAGGCCAAGTGCAAGGTCCTGCACCTGGGGAGGAATAACCCCAGACACCAGTACAGGCTGTACCGACCTTCTGGAGAGCAGCTCTGCAGAGAGGGACCTGGGTGTCATGGTGGACGACAAGTTGACCATGAGGCAGCAGTGTGCCCTCGTGGCCAAGAAGGCCAATAGGATCCTCAGGTGCATTAAGAAGAGCATCTCCAGCAGGTCGAGGGAGGTGATCCTGCTCCTCTACTCAGCCCTGGTGAGGCCACATCTGGAGTATTGGGTCCAGTTCTGGGCTCCACAGTACAAGAGGGATGTGGAGCTGCTGGAGAGAGTCCAGCGCAGGGCCACAAGGATGATCAGGGGCCTGGAACATCTGCTGTATGAGGAGAGGCTGAGGGAGCTGGGCCTGTTCAGCCTGGAGAAGAGAAGGCTGAGAGGGGATCTAATCAGTGTCTACAAGTACCTCAAGGGAGGGAGTGCAGAGGAAGGTGCTGGTGTCTTTTCAGTGGTGGCCACCGACAGAACTAGAGGTAATGGCCACAAACTGAAGCACCAAAAGTTCCACATGAACTTAAGGAAAAATTTTTTAACAGTGAGGGTGACAGAGCGCTGGAACAGGCTGCCCAGAGAGCTTGTGGAGTCTCCTTCTCTGGAGATCTTCAAAACCTGCCTGGATGCAGTCCTGTGCCACGTGCTTTAGGTGACCCTGTGTGTGCAGGGGGGTTGGACTAGATGACCTCTAGAGGTCCCTTCCAACCTTAAGCATTCTATGATTCTATGAAGAAGAGACAATCACTTTACTCCTGTATATAGTGCTAAACACTATAAGATGATTCTAGTTTGAAACATCTGAAGTCTAGGATACTACCCATTTTGTTGCCTTCCAAAGGCGTGGCGACCTGGTTCAGGAACGGCACGGCGATCAACCCCAGGCCGCTTGGGCCATCAGCTCGCTAACACCAATGTGGTGGACGGCAAATGGCGTTTATTGATGAGTAACACAGTGTTATATAGCTAAGGTTTACAACGTCACATCCGCCTGCTTACATCATAAACTAAACGCTATTGGCCATTAGGAGAGGGGCCCTATCTTTCCATACACCGCGATATCTTCTGGCCGCCGGGCCCTAATTACCTACATTTCCCCCCTCCCTATGCATAACAAAACTAGCTAAAATACAATATCTTATTCTTACTTATTCTTATTATTATCTTATTCTTATTACTTATTCTTATTATTATCTTATTCTTATTCTTATAGTTTATAACAATCTTAAAATTATATATCATAAACTTGACATAAAAACATAAGGCACAAAGCGTAGAAGGTAGGGGATGACAGGTAATACCGCGGTATAGGAACAGGGTGTACCTTGGGATAACTTGGGGATAATACTGAGTGGATATATTCTTAAAGCAGTTGTCGGCGTTCTACTAACATGATGTTAACCTTCTCTAGCCGACTCTTGACAAACGACATGAGCTTATTCAGTATATATTATTCATGTCATCATGATCATTGTGATCGGCCCTATCAAGGTGGATATCAGGGTGGTTAACCACGGCGAACCGGTGAACCAATTTTCGTACCAGCTGCGTTTGGAACAGGGTTCAATGGGTGCTAGTTGGCAAGGCGTGGCACTGAAAACTGGTGACTCTGTAGTTATTTTTGTACTAATTACTCGAGATTGTTCAATCTGTTCAAGTACCCATTTAAAGGGCTGATGTGACTCTACCTGTCCTATAGTGACAAGCTCCAAAATTAAGATAACGCAAAGGCATTGCGGCCCCCTCTTGCGGAGGCTGTTTAGTTGTTTTCTGGATTCGGTCAGCGTGGAACTCACAGGCTTAGGCAGGACGCTTGTCACCGGGGTGTACAGGTTACGGGGGTGTCCGATGATCCAGTCCGCAAGCCACTCATCCCAGCTGGTGTCTGATCTAGAGGCAGAACTCGACTGACTGGTTACTTCCGGGCTTCGATACTTTTTCCTTAGGCTTCGGCCCCGCCCACTTCCCTTGCGGGCGGGCTGTTCCCCCCCTCTTGGCTCGCCCCGCCTTCTACTCGCGGGGGTGCGAGTAGATAGTCGCGGGGGTGCGAATTTTTTCAGATGGCCGCTCTGATCGGTTCTCAGCCCCTCACTCGCGCTTCCCTCCCCTGTCCGGTCACCCCCACCACCTTTCTCCTGCTCGTTCTCCTCCCCCTCCCGTTTGCATGCGCTTGTTAGTTCTAGCACTTCCTCCCTGTTCCCCCCCCGGGGGCATCCTCGCCCCGCCCTTCCCCTTGCCACTCGGCGCCATTTTGGGGCGCATAGGGTGGTGGCCTGACCCAGACGTCCCCACGCTCTGACTTCTTTTCAATGTTCCTAGCTTCCTCGGCTAGCTCGCTCCAAACAGATTTCGTCTGTTTCTGCTCCTCTGTAAGCGGGACGGGGTTCGGGGATGGAGGGGACGTATCACCCTCTTGCAGATCTTTAGGCCCAACAGAATCGCCATCGTCTAGGGGGTGCAAAGTCTGTGTGGCTGCCCCGACTCCCACTTTCGGGGTGACCAACAAACAGTCCCTTACCACCACCCAGGTCTCCTGCTCTTGTATAGCTTTCTGCAAAGCCTGTACAACTTTTTCCCAAGACTTAAGGTTTTTCCCACAACCCGAGGACATCATCTCCTCGGCTAACGCCTTAGTACATTTGTCCCACACTTCAGGGTGGAGAATATCCACCGGCTGGTCTATTTTGTAAAAGCCTCGCAACGGCGAGAGTAAAATCTTTGGGTTTACAATCAATACCCCACTGCTTATGTAACTGCGATACGACCTTCACAAGGGCTTCCATCCCCTTGTTGGTCCGGGAGCGTCCTCCCCGCCGGGCTGGTCCAGCCACTCCGGCCGCCGTTCACCCGTCCAGGCGATGATCCCGGGTTTTGGCACCACTTGTTGCCTTCCAAAGGCGTGGCGACCTGGTTCAGGAATGGCACAGCGACCAACCCCAGGCCGCTCAGGCCATCAGCTCGCTAACACCAATGTGGTGGACGGCAAATGGCGTTTATTGATGAGTAACACAGTGTTATATAGCTAAGGTTTACAACGTCACATCCGCCTGCTTACATCATAAACTAAACGCTATTGGCCATTAGGAGAGGGGCCCTATCTTTCCGTACAGCGCGATATCTTCCGGCCGCCGGACCCTAATTACCTACACCATTTCAATCTTGAAATGTCTTTTTTTTATATTAAAGTCATATAGATTTTATTGAGATAATTGCACATAGTGTAACATAAGTAAGAAAGGACTTGGTTTCATTTTCACCGCACTGCTTTTCCATTTAGCCAGGCACCAGATGTTGCTGTATTTTGCTGTTAGATATGACTGTTCTCACTTGGTTTGGTAGAAACTGACATTCTAATTACTGTAAAAAATGGATCATGACAACTCAGCTTTATTTTAAAATATAACCAGAAGCAAGAAAGCAAACTGATTGGCAAGGAAATTGAGATTTAAAAAATTGCATCAGTATTCTATGTAGTTGTTGTCCTATCAGTGTAACAAATTACAAATGTTAGATAAACAAGTGATGCATCTTCACATGCCTATTTAATACAAGCGCTGGGATGTTAGATGTGTCTTCTCGTGCCTGTTTAATATAAGTGCCAGGATGTTATGATGACTGGTACTGTGGGAGTTGAGCAAGAGCACTGTCTAGCCATCTCCCAGTTATGGTGTCCCATTTGTATTCTTCTTAAACTAGGACAGTGTGTCACCCTGGCTCTTATTGTGTGCTGAAAAGTGTGTCTTGAAATTTGATGGGACTGAGAGTAAAAACACCTGCTCCTAAGAAGAGTTCTTTTTAAAAAGAATAATCCTGCCTCAAGCTGGATAGTGCTGCAATATGCAGAGCTGGCTGTAATAAAACTCCCTTCCCACATGGGAGCTGTGATAGCTGAAGAATTTCTGTTTTTTTTTTTTTTTTTTTTTTTTATGATAGAGTAATGCAATGCTATCAGTGATTTAGACCTGTGCTTCTGTCATTGCCTTGCCCTGACTACATTCAGGATTTTTGCAGGTGAGGACATACAGGCATAGGAACTGCAAATTCATAGCTGTATTGAGCTATAAATAGAGAAGAGTGGTATATGGCAAATATAAATGAAAAAAAACCCTCACCTTTTTGATGTGTATGCGTGATTTTTTTCCCATGGTCTCTCTCCTTCAAGAGTTGGTTGGAAAGCACTGTGTTTGTACTGGCAAGCCTGTACTGAACTGGCAACCATCAGCCCCAACACACTGTGTGAGGAGGGTATGTGAGCTCTGTGTCTCCAACCTGTGCTCGCATCTAAGTCTAGGTGGACAGCTTTTGATCTTTGTTCCCTGAGATGCCCTAAGAGAAGGATCTATCCTAAGTGTTGTGCTATGTATATCTTGAGGTCTATAAAGGAATTTTTCCTTTTATATTTGGTCATGTTGTATAGGAAGAGTTTTCCTCTACTGCAGGCAGGAGTTTGGGAGTTAAAATTCTGGTTGCAACATTATCACCAAAAACCAGGAGAAAAAAAAACCTTTTAACACCAATGTAGTATTAAGAAGCAGGCATTCACTTGATTGCTGCACTGGGTGCACGGGTTTTGTTTCTACTTTGTGGCTGGTTGATTATCCTTAGCAGGAGCTTTTACCTATCCCATTTTTAATGGTGTTTTTCTCGCTATATCTGGCAGTAGCTGCCAATCCTGTTTTCTCCAGACTGAGGTTCTATTTACTTCCCAATTAAGAGCTTCCCATTGACAAAGCCATTGTGTGGCATCAGCCCATACAGGATAGGAGTCTACATATATAACCCTTGATCCATTTTGTGCAGCTAAAACTACTGCTCTTAACTCTCCTACTTGTGCACTGCCTTCACCTTCTTCTATTGCTTCTTCACCAGTGGTAGTGTCACTGAAAAATGGGAATAAACCTCTTAACACCAATGTAGTATTAAGAAGCAGGCATTCACTTTATTGCAGTGCTGGGTGCACGGGGGATAGCTCCACCTATCGTGCACACCCTAAGGTGTGTTTGCTAAAGCCTTTATTTCTAAATTATCTACATATGCATTAAATTCTTGGAATGATCATATATATTCATTCTATTTCCCAGAACCAATTATAATATACCCCACCCTCACGCGCCTGTGCCCTCTGTCCCTTTGGTGGTCTTTTGAGACCCCCTGATGGTCATCTTTTCGAGTGGTGTCCACTCGATGACGACCCGGAACTCACTTCCATATATGGCCCCATTCTGGCTCAGAGGCCCTGTTTTGGTCCTACTGCCCAGTTCCAGACAGTTCATTGAAGATAGTGGTCCTTATCTTCATCTTCAACCGATCTTTGCTGTTTTGTCCATATTCTCTCATGATGTCCAGGAACATCTGCTGTTTTGTCTGTATTTTCCAGCAACAACAGCTAAAATATGTCCTTGGATGCATTCTCTTCAGGGGTTTCTCATAACAGTTCCCCCCTTTGAGACTTCCAAAGTAAGGTCTCTTTGGGAGCCTCACTTAGACTGCACTTAGACTGCATAATTCCGGTAATACCTTCGGTTCCTCCTGCAACACCGTCAAGAACAGCACACCATAATTGAATGGGCAACACTGAACTATTACACAACTTGTAATTATAAGAACTATTACAATCAAAATAGTCTGTAGCAAAGACGACAACCATCCATTGAGAGAAATAGCTCCTATTTCCCCTAAAAGCTTATTTAACCATGTTGTTTCCATATCCTTTCTAAGCTCTTGGGCCTGTCGGGCCACCTTTTGAATCTGATCTATTTACTTATTAAGGTCCTCAGGGACATTAGGAATATGAATGCAAGAGTGATCTGAATTTAACTTCAGATACCCACAGACTTCATGTTCTTT